>NC_135983.1:15803380-16103380 GCF_053455715.1 Rhinoraja longicauda
GGATTGTAGGGGAGGGGGAGAGGGGGATTGTAGGGGAGAGGGGGATTGTAGGGGAGGGAGAGGGGGGATTATAGGGGAGGGGGAGGGGGGATTGTAGGGGAGGGGGAGGGGGGATTGTAGGGAGGGGAGAGGGGGATTGTAGGGGAGGGGAGAGGGGATTGTAGGGGTGGGGGAGAGGGGATTGTAGGGGAGGGGGAGAGGGGGGATTGTAGGGGAGGGGGAGAGAGGTATTGTAGGGGAGGGGGAGAGGAGGATTGTAGGGGAGGGGTATTGAGGGGGAGGGGGGATTGTAGGGGAGGTGGAGAGGGGGGATTGTAGGGGAGGGGGAGATGGGGGGATTGTAGGGGAGGGGGAGAGAGGTATTGTAGGGAGGGGGGAGAGGAGGATTGTAGGGGAGGGGTATTGAGGGGGAGGGGGAGGGGGATTGTAGGGGAGGGGGAGAGGGGGGATTGTAGGGGAGGGGGTGGGGGAGAGGGATTGTAGGGGAGGGGAGAGGGGGGATTGTAGGGGAGGGGGAGAGGGGTATTGTAGGGTGAGGGGGAGAGGGGTATTGTAGGGGAGGGGAGAGGAGGATTGTAGGGGAGGGGGAGAGGAGGATTGTAGGGGAGGGGGACAGGGGGGATAGTAGGGGAGGGGGGAGAGGGGATTGTAGGGGAGCGGGAGAGGGGGATTGTAGGGAGGGGGAGAGGGGGATTGTAGGGGAGGGGGGAGAGGGGGATTGTAGGGGAGGGAGAGGGGGGATTATAGGGGAGGGGGAGGGGGGATTGTAGGGGAGGGGGAGAGGGGTATTGTAGGGAGGGGGAGAGGGGTATTGTAGGGGAGGGGGAGAGAAGGATTGTAGGGGAGGGGGGAGAGGAGGATTGTAGGGGAGGGGGAGAGGGGTATTGAGGGGGAGGGGGGATTGTAGGGGAGGGGGAGAGGGGATTGTAGGGGTGGGGGAGAGGGGATTGTAGGGGAGGGGGAGAGGGGATTGTAGGGGTGGGGGAGAGGGATTGTAGGGGAGGGGGAGAGGGGGGATTGTAGGGGAGGGGGAGAGGGGGATTGTAGGGGAGGGGGGAGAGGGTATTGTAGGGGAGGGGGAGAGGGGTATTGTAGGGGAGGGGGAGAGGAGGATTGTAGGGGAGGGGGAGAGGAGGATTGTAGGGGAGGGGGACAGGGGGGGATAGTAGGGGAGGGGGAGAGGGGGATTGTAGGGGAGCGGGAGAGGGGGGATTGTAGGGGAGGGGGAGAGGGGGATTGTAGGGGAGGGGGAGAGGGGGATTGTAGGGGAGGAGAGGGGGGATTATAGGGAGGGGGGAGGGGGGATTGTAGGGGAGGGGGAGAGGGGTATTGTAGGGGAGGGGGAGAGGGGTATTGTAGGGGAGGGGGAGAGGAGGATTGTAGGGGAGGGGGGAGAGGGGTATTGAGGGGGAGGGGGGATTGTAGGGGAGGGGGAGAGGGGGGGATAGTAGGGGAGGGGGAGAGGGGGATTGTAGGGAGGGGGAGAGGGGGGATTGTAGGGGAGGGGGAGAGGGGGATTGTAGGGGAGAGGGGGATTGTAGGGGAGGAGAGGGGGGATTATAGGGGAGGGGGAGGGGGGATTGTAGGGGAGGGGAGAGGGGGATTGTAGGGGAGGGGGAGAGGGGAGATAGTAGGGGAGGGGGGAGAGGGGGATTGTAGGGGAGGGGGAGAGGGGGATTGTAGGGGAGGGGGAGATAGGGGGGGAGGGGATTGGAGGGGGGAGGGGGGATTGTAGGGGAGGGGGAGGGGGGGATTGTAGGGAGGGTGAGAGGGGGATTGTAGGGGTAGAGGGGGATTGTAGGGGAGGGGGGAGGGGGGATTGTAGGGGAGAGGGGGATTGTAGGGGAGGGGGGGAGAGGGGGGGATTGTAGGGGAGGGGGAGAGGGATTGTAGGGGGGGAGGGGGAGATTGTAGGGGAGGGGAGAGGGGGGATTATAGGGGAGCGGGAGATTGTAGGAGAGGGGGGATTGTAGGGGAGGGGAGAGGGGGATTGTAGGGGAGGGAGAGGGGGGGTTGTAGGGGAGGGGGAGAGGGGGGATTGTAGGGGAGGGGGAGAAGGGGGATTGTAGGGGAGGGAGGAGAGGGGGGATTGTAGGGGAGGGGGGAGGGGGGGATTGTAGGGGAGGGGGGGATTGTAGGGGAGGGGGGATTGTAGGGGATGGGGAGAGGGGGGGTTGTAGGGGAGAGGGGGGATTGCAGGGGAAGGGGAGATTGTAGGAGAGGGGGGATTGTAGGGGAGGGGGGAGAGGGGGGGATTGTAGGAGAGGGGGATTGTAGGGGAGGGGGGGAGGGGGGGATTGTAGGGGGAGGGGGGATTGTAGGAGAGGGGGGGAATGTGGATGGAGAGGGGGATTGTTGGGGGGAGAGGGGGAATAGGGGGGAATGTAGGGGAGGGGGATTGTAGGGGAGAGGGGGGATTGCAGGGGAGGGGGAGATTGTAGGAGAGGGGGGGTTGTAGGGGAGGGGGAGAGGGGGGATGTAGGGGAGGGGGAGAGGGGGGATTGTAGGCGAGGGGGGATTGTAGGGAGGGGGGGAGGGGGGGATTGTAGGGGGAGGAGGATTGTAGTGGAGGGAGGATTGTAGGGGAGGGGGAGAGGGGGAATGTGGATGGATAGGGGGGAATGTAGGGGAGGGGAGAGGGGGGATTGTAGGGGAGGGGGAGTTGTAGGGAGGGGGGAGAGGGGATTGTAGGGGAGGGGGAGAGGGGGGGGTTGTAGGGGAGGGGGAGAGGGGGGATTGTAGGGGAGGGGGGATTTTAGGGGAGAGGGGGATTGTAGGGGGAGAGGGAGAGGGGGGGTTGTAGGGAAGGGGGAGAGGGGGGATTGTAGGGGAGGGGGGATTGTTGGGGAGGGGGAGAGGGGATTGTAGGGGAGGGGGAGAGGGGATTGTAGGGGAGAGAGGAGGAGGTTTGTTGAGAGAGGGGAGTTTGTTGGGAGAAGGGTGATTGTTGAAGGCGAGAGGGAGGATTGTTGGGAGACGGGGTTGGTGGAAACGGAGATTATTGGGGAGAGTGGGGGATTGCTGGGAGAGGGAGGTTGAGGGGAGGTTGCTGGGCGAGGGAGGTGGATAGAGGGGATTTGTTGGGAAGCGAGGGGTTTGTTGGGGAAGGGAAGGGAGGGGAATTTGTGGGGGGGGATTGATGGGTGTTCTGGAAGGGGGATATTTGGGCAGCAAGGAGGCATTAGGCAAGGAAGCAGATGGAGGTTGGGGCAGGGAAGTGGCATTTAGAAAGAGGTTTGGAGGATTGGGATGGCAGCTAGGAAGGTAATTGAGGACGGCGGAATGGGCAGTAGGACAAAGGATGGAGAGGGTGATGATGGGAGGGGATGGGAGGTGATGGAAGTGGAGAGGGACGGACGAGGGTTAGGTGAAGGGGTTTTAAGCAGGAGGGAAGGGGGTAGGTTAGTAGATCAGTATGGAGTTAGTACCAAGGGAAAATTAAATGGAGTGTATAAGGATTGTAAGTTGGGAATGGGGAAGAGGAATGATAGGGAGGGAGGAAGTGATGAAAGTAAGAGGAAGTGGGGAGTGAGGAGGAAGTGTTGGAAAGGAAGCTGCAAAGATGAGTGGGGGGGTGCGTGTGTGTCGACAATAGACAATAGACAATAGGTGCAGGAGGAGGCCATTCAGCCCTTCGAGCCAGCACCACCATTCAATGCGATCATGGCCGGTCACTCTCAATCAGTACCCCGTTCCTGCCTTCTCCCCATAGCCCCTCACTCCGCTATGCTTAAGAGCTCTATCCAGCTCTCTCTTGAAAGCATCCAACGAACTGGCCTCCACTGCCTTCTGAGGCAGAGAATTCCACACCTTCACCACTCTCTGACTGAAAAAGTTCTTCCTCATCTCCGTTCTAAATGGCCTACCCCTTATTCTTAAACTGTGGCCCCTTGTTCTGGACTCCCCCAACATTGGGAACATGTTTCCTGCCTCTAATGTGTCCAATCCCCTAATTATCTTATATGTTTCAATAAGATCCCCCCTCATCCTTCTAAATTCCAGTGTATACAAGCCCAATCGCTCCAGCCTTTCAACATACGACAGTCCCGCCATTCCGGAGATGTAAGAGGGGAGGGATCAGAGAAGATTGTGTATAAAAGCATGAGAGGAATAGATCAGGTAGATGCATAGTCTTTTGCCCAGAGTAGGTGAATCGAGGACCAAAGGACATAGGTTTAAGGTGAAGGGTTAAAGATTTAATAGTAATCTGAGGGGCAACATTCACACAAAGGGTGGTGGGCATATGGAACAAACTTCCAGAGGAGGTAGCTGAGGCAGGGACTATCGCAACGTTTAAGAAACAGTTAGACAGGTACATGGAAAGGACAGGTTTGGAGGGATATGGGCCAAATACAGGCAGGTGGGGCTAGTGTAGCTGGGACATATTGGCCAGTGTGGGCAAGTTGGGCCGAATGGCCTGTATCACTCCATGACTATGATGCTAAAGGGGAGGAAAGTAAGGATGAGGGGAGCAGGAGAGTGATACAACAAAGAGGAAGGAGGTAAGGGAGAAGAATGTGAAAAGGGGGGAATGGAAGAGGATGAAGAGGGAGAAAGTAAAGGTATAAAAGGGGGACTGGTGAATGATAGAGAGCAGGATGAGGTGGGTAGAGTAGGGGCAATGGGTGGGGGAATGGAGGGCAGAGATGGGTTATGTCTAAAGAAAGGTCTGGACCCGAAACGTCACCCATTCCTTCTCTCCAGAGATGCTGCCTCTTCGGCTGAGTTACTCCAGTTTTTTTGTGTCTTGGGTTATGTGAGATGGGAGTATATCAAATGGATCAGGAAGAGCTGTTGTGAAGAGATGGGGTGTGAGGTGAACAAGAATCAGAAGAGATAAGGAGTGAGTGAAGGAAGAATTAAAAGGAAAGTGTCGGGGAGGGATGGAGAAACGTGAGAGGATGGGGAGGAGGGAGGGGAGAGGGGATGAGGAATATGGGGATAGGTTTGGTGGACATGGTACGAGGTGTCTGAGTGAATGGGGGAAGGAGTGTAAGAGGGGGTGTGGGAGGTGGTCCAGTGGTGCGATGGATGGTGAGAGGAGGGTGAGAGGAGGGTGAGAGGAGGGAGGGTGAGAGGAGGGAGGGAGGGAGGGAGGAAGGGAGGGAGGGAGGGAGAGAGGAAGGAGGGGGGGAGGGAGGTGAGCACCCACACCACTACAATGGCATGTGGCTGATGTTCACCAGGGAAGGGGTGGTAGTGCCACTGGAGAGGGAGTATTTGCAACATTGCGCTCATGCACAATGACCCCAAGTTGTCTCCCCCCCCCCCCCCCCCGATTGGAAGGAGGCGCCAGAAGACGCGAGTCAATTTTTGGAAGGTGATGAGAGTAAATGCAGGGATTGCACCAATGCGCGCTCCGGTGGTCGGGGGTGCGTGCGCGCGCGCGCGCGCTGGATGCGGGGGCGCACCTAGCGTTGGTCCTCCATTCACACTCCGACCAACAGGCGACCTCTGCAGGCCACATCGACCAACTGCAAGGCTCAACACCCTACCTGATGCGGGAATCTGGAGCGAAATTCGCAACAAATTGCTGGAAGACGTTTCAGGTCGGAACCTTCGTTCCTTCGCAGGCTGAAGAAGACTCCCGTCCAGGAACGTCATTTAAACGTTTCCCCTCCACAGATGCTGCCTGAGCCGCTGAGTTCCTCCAGCACTTTGTGTATATTGCTCAAAATTCCAACATCTGCCTTTTGTTTCTCTTTTCCCTGGTCCTGACAATATAGAAACATAGAAAATAGGTGCAGGAGTAGGCCATTCGGCCCTTCGAGCCTGCACCGCCATTCAATATGATCATGGCTGATCATCCAACTCAGTATCCCGTACCTGCCTTCTCTCCATACCCCCTGATCCCTTTAGCCACAAGGGCCACATCTATGTTTTGGACCTGAAACGTTAACTGCGTTTCTGATTCCACAAATGCCTTCTGACCTGCAAAGTGTTTCCAGTCCTAACAAAAACACGTTCCACTGACTCTACACTGATCGTTAAGAAACAATTTCCACTAATCCTACACCAATCCCACTTTATTCTTCCCACATTCTTGTCAACTCCCCACAGATTTTACCACTTATCTAGCCACTAAAATAAATTGACTGTGACCGATTAATGCACCAGCACACATTTTTGTTAAATTGGAGGAGCCGAGACCTAATTTAAATAGTTTAGGTCTATATTAGTTTGAAAATAAAGTTCATCAAAATCGTTACTGTGTCCTGTGGTATAGCAAATAAAACAAAATCACAAGAATGGTGTAAAACTAACAAGTTAAATTTCCCGCATTTTTGACCAACTTTAGCTCTTGTGGAGCCCGAAGTGTGAGGAAGTCCTCAATCATATCATAAACAGTGTGTTCCCTCTCCTAGGCTTAATGCTGGATGTTGTAAACCTTTAAGATATTGAAAATGTTATGGTCCCTGCATGGTCCCAGACACATATTTCACAAGGACATAGTCACAAAAGAACCCAACTGGAAAATTTCTAACAGTTGTGAATATAGTTTGTTTAGTTTAGAAAACAGCATGTCAACAAGCCATTGCTCCCACCGAGTGCACACCGACCATCGATTACCGGTTCACACTAGTTCTATGTTATCCCACGTTCTTATCCACTCCCTGCACACACTCAGGGTAATTTAGTTTACCAAGGCCATTTAGCCAACAAACCTGTACGTCTGTGGGATGTGGGAGGAAATTGGAGCACCGGGAGAATGTGTGAATCCCGCACAGACAGCACCCGAGGTCATGAACGAATACAGGTCTCTGGCATTGTGAAATGGAAGGCTTTTGCATT
The DNA here is from genome assembly GCF_053455715.1 of Rhinoraja longicauda. Taxonomy (NCBI): domain Eukaryota; kingdom Metazoa; phylum Chordata; class Chondrichthyes; order Rajiformes; family Arhynchobatidae; genus Rhinoraja; species Rhinoraja longicauda. The sequence continues at coordinate 15,810,173 of NC_135983.1, forward strand.
GGCAACTATACCATGCCTCAAAAGAAACAGCTCCACGAGTGCTTGAAGGCCAAAGTCTAATGGCATGATGCATGATCTAAAGAGCAGATGGTAGATCGAAACCGCACAGGAGATTCAGCAACTCAATGACAAACGTGACCTGTGTGGATTCTCCACCATTGTCAAAGTGGTCCACATTCCAAAAACTCAATGGTCCACCTCGGAGGAAATCATCGTGTACAGAGAAGCAATTAGAAGTTAGTCTGGAAGGCAAGGAACTCCTTAATCGTGACTCTTTCTTTCAGCTGAGCACCTTTGACTGAATTCCCCATGATCCAACCCAAACCCCCATTACCAGAAAGCTGACAAGGCATTCCATGTTGGGGCCTTTGAACATTACAAGCTAAAGAGACTATGGAAAATCCTCAAATGTGTCTCTCCTCAAAAATTAATTGCCATATGTCATGATAGCTTGCAAACCATGATTCTAACTGACGGTCACAACAGAGCCAGTCCCAGAAAAATAAGACTGTCTCATCATTCCCTACAATTTTCTGTCTTATTTGCCATAATATTGCATCTTATTTCCATCAAGCTCCCCACTAGAGAGATCAATGGCAAGATGAACTGAGATATATTGTATCTGCTTCATCTTCATTGGAAAACTAATGTCACTCCCACCCTCCATGACTGAGTTGCATAAGCAGATACCATTTTTATATCACATTCAGAGAACAAGCTCCAAGTCAATCATCAACTCGCCCACTGAAGATGAGGGAGTAGGCCTTACACCAAACATGCGGCACATAATAAAGGTCCATGACAAGGCCCTGATCAGCATGAATCACTTTATTTTCTTCATGAACCTCTCAATACGTGAGTGGTGAAGTTCACCGGCATCACCAATGCACGTGCACAGCCGTTGGCTATCTGAGGAAAAGCTTACTTGATAATCAAGACCTCAAAATTGGCACAAAGATCATTTGCAGAGGTACATGGATAGAAGGTTCAGAGGCAGCATGGCGGCACAGCAGTCGAGTTGCTGCCTTACAGCGCTTGCAGCGCCGGAGACCTAGGTTCGATCCCGACTACAGGTGCTGTCTGTACATAGTTTGTATGTTCTCCCCGTGACTGCGTGGGTTTTCTCTGAGATCTTCGGTTTGCTCCCACACTCCAAAGACCAATTATGTGTAAATTGTCCCTAGTAGTAGGATAGTGTTAATGTGTGGGGATTGCTGGTTGGTGCAGACGCGGTGGGCCACTGGGCCAGTTTCCGCGCTGTATCTCTAAACTAAACTAAAAGGGATATGGCCCAAATGCAAACAAGTGGGACTAGTTTGGATAGGATATCTTGGTCAGCATGGATGAGGTGTGCCACCTGGATCCATCTGCCCCTTATCACTCACCCCTCAGTGTTTATAGACCCAAAACACCATCTGTCCATTCCCTCCCCAAATGCTGTCTGACCCGCTGAGTTCCCCCAGCACTTTGTGTTTTGCTCAGGATTCCTACATCTGCAGTTCCTTGCGTCTCCTGGTTCCATTACTTGTCTGCTTGCCCCAAAACTCTCCTGTCTCTGCCTCTCCCCTCCACCCGTCCCTCACCCCTGCTCGGCCCATCTATCCTCTACTAGTATGTAGAAACAAAAAACTTCAGATGCTCGTTTACACATTCTCTACCAGCCCTTATCTCCCTCTCTCCCCCTTCTCCTCCCAGCCCCGGTTTCTAGACTGGACGATCCCCTCGCTCTCCCCTCCTTCCCCACATCTCCCCTTCCTCCTCTCTTCTCACCCTCCCCTCTCAGTCTTGGAGCAGAGACTGGTCGATCCCCTCTCCCCTTTGTCCCCTCAGCCCTGAAGTAGCGACTGGATGATCCCCTCCCTCCCTCTCCCTCCCTCCCTCCCTCCCTCTCAGTCCTGGAGCAGGGGTCACAGCTTAAGGATAAGGGGGAAGTCTTTTAGGACCGAGATGAGAAAACATTTCTTCACACAGAGTGGTGAGTTTGTGGAATTCTCTGCCACAGAAGGTAGTTGAGGCCAGTTCATTGGCTATATTTAAGAGGGGGTTAGATGTGGCCCTTTTTGCTAAAGGGATCAGGGGGTATGGAGAGAAGGCAGGTACGGGCTACTGAGCTGAATGATCAGCCATGATCATATTGAATGGCGGTGCGTACAGGCTCGAAGGGCCGATTGGCCTACTCCTGCACCTATTTTCTATGTTTCTATGACTATCCCCTCTCCATTCAGTCCTGGAGCAGGTTTTTATTGATTATTCTTATTGGTCTTATTGTTGAACTGCGGGTAATGTTTTATTTCACTACACATTTATGTGTATATGACAAATAAACGACTATTGTCTATTGACTGGTTGATCCCCTCTTGGCCCTAGAGCAGAGACTAGAGCGCGTCACTGACGCGATGACGTCACACGCCGCGGCCGCCGGTTGCCATGACCCCGGGCGGGCGGGCTGCCCCCTGACCCGGAAGCTGCCCCGGGTGGTGACGTTGTTGACAGTATGGCAGCGGCGGGTTGGGTTGTGGGTTGGAGCCGGAGCTGGATGCTCCTGCAGTGGTTGTTGTGGCTGACCTCGGTCCGCGGCCGGATACATCATCTGATCCTCAAGGTAAGGGTCCGAGCTCCTGCATCGGCGTTGCTCCTTCTGCAGCCGGCCTTGGAAACGTAGTAAACGCCGGAGGGAGGCAGCTTGACATCGACCCAGACAGCTGGCCCTGTCTGACCGCCTTCACCCGCACAGCTCCCCTCAACGCGGGACAGCGCTCCTCCACGTCGGAATAACGTGAACACAGTGCAGCATACATCACAGAAACTGGCCCTTCGGCCCAACATGTCCGTGCCGACCAGGGTATTCCATTTGGCCCATGTCTCTCTAAACCTTTCCTATCCATGTACCTGTCCACATGTCTTTCAAATGTTGCGTGTCTCAACTACATCCACTGGCAGCTCATTCCATATAACCTTTATTCTCTGTATCAAAAAGTTGCATGTTAAATTTTACCGCTCTCTCCTTAAACCTATCAACTATGACTATGACTCTCTAACTCCAGTACTTGATTCCCCCTACCTTTGGCAAAACGTCTCTACACATTCACCTTATCCATATTAATATGCCTATAAGATCTCAGTCTATGTGCACCAAGGAATAAAGCCCAAGCCTGCCCATCCTCTCCCTATAACTTAGGCCCCCAAGTCCTGGCAACATCCTCATAAATGTTCCCTGCACTATCTAGCTTAATTACATCTTTCCTACAGCAGGATGACTAAAACGGAATGCAATACTCCAAATGCATGCTCACCAACGAGATCATAATCAACTTGATATTTGATTCCCTTTCCATCTGTTAGATGTTACCCCTTCTAAACATCCTCACTCTTATTGACCTTCAGTTGCATTGTTTGCAAGAGCACCCTCTTATACCACGTCACATGGGAGTCCTGTGAGAGTAAGCAAAAATAGTGTAGCAAGTCATTCCACTGATTTGGCAGAACTGACAAGCTCAACCTGCTGGTAATGAATATCCAAAGAAAAATACAACGGGTGGAAGAATTCAGCCAGGTAGAATCTGTGTAAAGAAAGATCATGTATCATGTTTTGTCATGAAAGATCATGTATCATGTTTTGTCATGAAAGATCATGTTTTGTCACTCTCCTCCGCGCCCCCCCATCCCCGGTTTTCTCTTTTTAACGGATGCCACTTGATTGACTGGATTCTGACAGCATTTATGTTTTAGTTTCAGATTCTAGCATCTTCAGTTTTGATTGTTTTCCAAAGTGTGTCACATGTGATTTCAAATGTCTCATGTGTTGACTGTTGTGACTGAGTAAACTAAATCCTACAAAATGGGCAATTTTGAGAACAAAATCATTTTAAAATCCACATATTCAGTTATTTAGGTAGTCTGCCTTTTTTATTGTTCCCACCAAAACAGTTAATTTAAAACCTTCCTAAAATACACTTTTTTTAGGTATTTGCTTGCTTATTTAATCTACTTTTGTAGCCACCTTATGTCCTCTTCACAATCTGCCTTCTTGTCTATCTTGTATTAATATCAAATTTAGCATGCAAACTATTTGGTTTTGTTTAGAGATACAGCGTGGAAACAGTCCCTTTGGCCCACTGAGTGCGCATCGACCAACGAGGATAGCGGAGTCAGGGGAGAAGGCAGGAACGGGGTACTGATTGAGAATGATCAGCCATGATCACATTGAATGGTGGTGCTGGCTCGAAGTGCTGAATGGCCTACTCCTGCACCTATTGTCTATTGATCACCCATACACTAGTTCTATGTTATCCCAATTTTGCATCTTATACACGAGGGGCAATTTATAGACGAATCTGCACTTCTTTGGAATGTGGGAAGGAACCAGAGCATCCAGTGAAAACCCACGTGGTTGCAGTGGAAACGTACAAATTCTGTACGGACAGCCCCCTTAGCCAGGATCAAACCCGAGCCCTGGTGCTGTAAGGCAGCAACTCTGCTGGTGTGTCACTGTGCCTTCACCCAGATAATTTAAATAAATTGTAAAAACAACATCTCTGCACGTCCCTGTGGTGTATCACTCATTACATCTTGACTACCTAGAAGAATCCTATTTATACCTCATTTCCTGTTTCCTATTTGCCAGGCAATCTTCTATGACTCAAATATGTTATCTGCTGCGATATGAGATTTTATTTTCTGCGATAATATTTGGTGTAGTACTTTATCAAAAGCCTTCTGGAAATCTAGGTGTGATGCATCCTTAAGTTCGTCTTTAACCACAACATATGTTCAAAGGACTTCATTAATTGGCCAAACATGTTTGATCATCATATCGCAAAGCTATGGTGAGCTTGTCCAGATATGTTGCAATTTTTCATGAGCCCTGTTCTAACATCTTTAACTATCTCAATAACAGATGTTAAATCTCACTTGCCATTCAATTCTTGCTCTCTGTCTTCTTCCAGATTTAAATAATGACGTTGCAATGTTAACTTACAAAGTAATGCAACCTTCACCAAATCTAGGGAATTTTGGAAAATTAAAAGCTGTGTAACAACTACCCGTTGAGCCATTTTTAAGACCAGAGGGTGAAACATCAAAACCCAGGGATCTGACAGGCTGCAGCTCTAATAGTTTAATACATTTCCATGATGATAATTTTCCTGAAATTTTCCCTCTCTTCTAATTCCAGATTTATCGACTATTTCTGGGATGTTACATAGAATACTATGCAAAATATCTATCTTAATCTACCATTTCCTTATTTTCCATTTTAATTCCCTAGTCCCATTTTCTATTAGATTGTACACATAGATTTTCTATAAGACCAAAATTTAACTTTTCAATCTACATTTTGGTGACCTTCATTTCACCAAAGCCTGATTTTATCTTGTTTATTATTATTTTTCTCATATTTTGTTATTTTTATATTTTGTCCAAAGTTTTGATCGGGCACCTGTCTTTGCACGATTAATGCTTTAAAAAAAAAAGTTTGATGCAATCTTTTTCAACCTTTCTTGCTGAGCTTTTCCCTTGCAACCAAAAACACTTATTTTGCAAAGTCATCTTAAAATAGCTTGGGACCGTTGCATAATCAGTATCTCTTTGACTACAAAGTGGATTTGGGGGTTATGGATTCATTACAAGGTGTCGGATTTAAAGTGCAAGCATATTCAGGAGATCCTTGCATTACATAAATATTCCCAAGCAGGAACAAATTGACAGGCAGGATAAGAGTAGCTGTTTCCAAACCATGAGAATGAACCACTGTTGTTACTTCATAATTCCCCCAAATTGTTGCCCGTAGCCATTACAATTCTGGAGAAAGTTGAAAAAGCCAGGAGCAACAAATGTAAAATATTCTGAGAAATCTTTCTCTGATCCTTTTATCAAAACCAATCCAGCAGTTCATATTGACGTCTAGTGTTAACGATAAGTTAACTACAAATTGTTGTCTTTCTAAATATAGCTAAGTTCTGCACGATGTGTTCTGATTCCTTGAAGTCAACCTTAGATGGCTTCATCTGATCTATTCCCCAAGAGCACAAAATTTGAATTTAGTTTAGAGATACAACACGGAAACAAGCCCTTCGGCCCACTGAGTCCTCACTGACCAGCAAACCCCGCACACTAACACTATCCTACACACACTAGGAACAATTTACATTTTAATGCCAAGTCAATTAACCTGCAAACCTGTACGTCTTTGGAGCGTGGGAGGAAACCGAAGATCATGGAGAAAACCCATGCAGGTCACTGGGTGAACGCACAAATTCCGCACAGACAAGCACCTGTAGTCAGGATCACCGAATTAATCTGCTCACTTGAAAATGTCAGAACATTTCATTGTATCAGGGCTTCTTGGAGTATTTAATTGTGGTTTTTCAATAAGGACGATTTGTCATCTGCAGTGTAAATGCTTGTACAGGATATGGGGTAAAATATATATTTTTAAATGAATGTTGCTGTACTTGGGATTGGAACGATTATAATTTTTGTTCCATTAAATATTTTACTGCAACTGTTGATTTCAAGATAAATACATACTAATACTGTAGTTGTAATCAATGGATTATCTGTACACGTGTTTAATATTCTCTTCTGATTGTGGAAAATTATTGCAGTAATTTACAGAAAGGCCTTTTCTCTTTGCAGGATGATGTGAGGCAAAAGGTCAATTTAAACACATTTGGTTTCTTCAAGGATGGAAATATGTCTGTGGAAATGACCAGTTTGACTCTAAAGGAGTTTGATTTCAAACATTTTGAAGGCGCTGCGGTAAGTTTAGTTTTGACTCCATTGTTCACGTTCAGGGAACAATTGAGGTCAAACCATGCTTGGACTTTCAATTGTAATTTTATAGTAATTCTGTATAGTTTGTTACTGTTGCACTATTTTCCTACAACAATCCCAATGTCTTCATTGCAAAATGACTCGAAACAATTTAGGGTCTCTTGTTCTATTATTTCATTATCTTGATTCATTAATCAGTTTAATTAAATCAAGATTAAATTATTTAAGTGTCAGGGTAGCTATCAAGCTGCTGGGAATGATCCAAGAATGCACTGAGCACCAGAGTTTCTCCCTGGACATGTGGTGGCATATCCAAGCAGCAACACAAGTGTACAACAATCCAGTCAACCTGCCCTGTAAAGGTTATCTGTTCCACATCAGATACTTGTGTAATCACCTTAAAAGACAACAAATACCAAGGAATTGCCAAGAGAATACTGCAATTTTTGTAATCTGAGGAATTTCCATTGCTTTAATTGCGTTGAATATTGGAAATTAGCAGAGTTAAAGTGAAATTTGCTACTTTGAATTTTACAGAAAGACATCGTGCAGGTCGAGGACGGGGTTAGGAAACGCAGGGTGAATATTGGCATTTATTGCAAAGGTGATGGAAGGGAAAGGGGAAATATTCAGCAGGTCAGAAGCTTCAATGTAGAGAAACAAAAAATTGGGATTTTAGGTTGATAATCCTCAGACGCTGATGAATTGTCATCAACGTGAAATGATAATTTAATTCTCTCTTCACGGATGCTGCCTGACCTGCTGAGTCTTTCCAAAAAAATTATTTTTTCATTTCAGATTTCCTTCCTCCCATCCACCCCCTTCCCTTCCTAACTTTTAGAGGTTTAGGTGTTTTTAGGAGTTTAGAAGGTTGCGGGAGGACCTCATTGAAACTTGCAGAATAATGAAAGGCATAGATAGAGTGGATGTGGAAAGGATGTTTCCACTGGTGGGAGAGTCTAAGTCCGGAGGTCGTAGCCTCAGAATTAAAGGGTGCTCTTTTAGAAGGGAGGTGAGGAGGAACTTCTTTAGGCAGAGGGTAGTTAATCTGTGGAACCCATTGTCACAGAGGGCTGTGGAGGCCAAGTCTGGATATTTTTAAGTCAGAGATAGACAAATTCTTGATTAGAACGGGTGTCAAGGGTTATGGGGAGAAGGCAGGAAAATAGAATTAGAAAGCATAGATCAACCATGATTGAATGGCGGAGTAGACTCGATGGGCCGAATGGCCTAATTCTACTCCTAGAACGTGAACTTGTGAATTTTCACTTATATCTCCCCTCCACTCCAGCCCCTCACTACTTTCTTTCCCTTAGCTTCACAATCCACAACTCTTGAATTCTAATCTTTGTTTCTACAGTATTTGGCATTTGGGTGACATTTGCTACAGCTGCCCACACCTGGAGTACTGCACACTATTTTGGTCTCCTTTCTGAAGGATTCTTGAATTGATAATAGTTCAGCAAACAATCATTTTATTGTGTTCCAGGATGAAAAGGTTGACTTATGAATTGGAGAATAAAAGAAAGAGGGGTGATCTTCACAAAATGTATAAAATTATTAGATGACTTGCAGAACAGATGCTGATGGAATGTTTCTCCTCATGAAGAAAACTGGAACATGGGAGGTGGGGAGTATAATTTCAAAGTAAGGGGCCACTGATGTAAGAGGGAGATGTGGAAGCATTACCCCACTGAGGGTTGTAAGCATGTAGAATTGTACATGTCAGAGGTAAGTGGAGGTCAAGTCATTGAACATATTCAAGAGTCAGGTTTGGATTTTTGGGAACCAGTAGGAGTACTGAGGAACAGCTGCAAAATGAGTCTAAGACCAAGGTCAGATCAATCACCAATGGCAATACAGACACAAGTGATTGGAGGGCCTATCCCAACTATTTATGTTGTGAAATGCTTGGACTTATCCTCTGATATATAGGATACCATACAAATACATATTTTTGGTTCTTTTTCCGTTTCATCCTCATGTACTAACATTTCTTAATGTTTCAGTTGGGGCTAAGTTTGGACCGAACCAAGAATGATGGTTTCTCATCCTATCTGGTAAGTCGGATGAAGTTTGCAATTAACATTGATTTTATTTTGGTTCTTTTAAAATAACGATGTATGTATTCTTTTGCACAAATGGTCATTCTAACTTTGCAACCTCAGTGAGTGTGAGTAAGTAGTTTGTTGAACTTTGTAAAGCATCAGTGTTGAGTTTCCCTCCTATCTGTACTGTTATTAGTTTGGTTTTGTTTAGAGATACAGCACGGAAACAGTGAGGGGGTATTTGGTAAATAGTATTTTGCATCAAGTGGTATCAAGATGAAGCACTTCAATCAGTCTAAAAGGTCCCAACATGAAACGTCATCTATCTATCCCCATCAGAGATGCTGCCTGACCTGCTGACTTCCTGTGGCACTTTGTGTTTTGACAAGGAGAAGTTTCTTTATTCACAGGATTGTAGTATTCTGGACTCACGGGTTTTGAAATCTCATGTACGTTTTAGGCTGAGAGCAATAGAATTCTTGATGTTTCTGGAATAGGATGTATGAGGCAGTCTGGAAAAGTAGGGTTAAGGAATGAGCAATTGTGGTCATATCATTGTGACCATTTCCTGATTCTATTACTTGTTTTCCTATGTGGTAATTCATCTAGGTTAGAAACAAACTTTTAGTCCTACTATTTCTGTTTTTATCAGGAAGATGAGGTTGATTTTTGCTTTTTGAACAAAAGACCATCTACTGAAACACCTGTCACGCGTTTCCTTATTGACTTTCAAACACAACAGTGAGTACATGGCAAATCAAATCTTGGCTTTGGGATCATCAGTGACAGCAGATTTCTTGCTCCCTGGTGTTCAATTTGCATCTCTTGTTGATTCCCAGTATTACAGTTCTGACGTCGGGCCGCAACCAGCCACAGGTCAGTGATGTTGGATCAAGAGGGATTCCGTCATTAGAAGAAAAAGCCAGCAAGGTGAACGCCCAGGGTGAATCTAACCAAGCTGGAAAAGCTAAGGGGAATGAAACATCAGTGAAGGCTGTGGAAGTGCAGAAAGGTAAGAAATGGAAACATGTTTCTCCTTGGCTCCTTTGGTCAAGGAGTATGGAGGCATTCAGCCTATCAAAGATGTTTGCGTCATTAGCTGTATCTATATATAAAGTTTCGAGGCTGTAATGTGTTCTGATGCTGAGTGTATTACTGAAACTGGAAAACATGGATGGAGGTGGGGAAAGATCCCAGGTCAGTTTTTAGTCATTCTGCATGTTGGCAAGGCCCTTAAAATGAGGACAGCAAACAAAGAAAAAAATCTTTGGCTGATTAGTGTATCAGCTTTGAATAACTAGTAAGAAAATTTGATATCTGGTGTGGCACAGTGATGGCTCTCATACTGCACCAGAGTGTTGCTATCTACCTCCATAACCTGGCCCCATCCTACCTGACCGACCTCCTCCACAGGTACACTCCCACCTGCACCCTCCGCTCTGCCGCTGCCAATCTCCTATCCCCCCACATCCGGACTAAACTCAGATCCTGGGGGGACAGGGCTTTCTCCATCGCTGCTCCCACCCTATGGAACTCACTACCCCAAACCGTTAGAGACTCCCCCACACTCACCACATTCAAAACATCGCTGAAGTCTCACCTGTTCAGTACTGCCTTCAACCACTGAAGGTCACCTCACCTTCTGTCTCCTTTCTCTGTTCATTTATTTATTTACTTATTTATCTATTTATTCATTTCCCCTATGTTCTCAAAATCTCTGTAAAGCGTCTTTGAGTATATGAAAAGCGCTATATAAATAAAATGTATTATTATTATTATTACTGCTTTGAGTTTATGACCTGGAAGTTTTAATGTTAATTTCCTATTTTTATTGAGATCCTAGGCGTAAAAACTGGAGGAATATTTTTTGGAAAGATTTCACTAAGTTAAAATGGAAACTATTAATGACTCTTATAGTAAGGAAACATTTTGTTTTCTTTGCAGAAAAATCAAAATCTCAGGATAATGCAGTTGAACCAAAGGTCAGTAAATTTATTGTGTGTTTTAAAAAAAAAGTTTATTTTTCTTTGATTGTCACTTTAGTGATAAGGGTTTGTTTTTATATTTTCGTTTGAAGCAATGTAAGGCGTGCAGTTTTTAAAATAAATGTTGGATCAAACATTATCTCCTGATGTGTTATTATCAGACATGAGAGTCAGAGAGAGACCCAGGGCAGAAACAGACTCTTTGGCCCACCGGGTCTAGGCGACCATCTTGCACCCATTAACACTAGTCCCACGTTATTCACCCTACATTCCTATTAGATCCAGTTTCTACCACCTACATACTATGAGCAATGTAGTGAAATATCAGTCTGATTTCCATCTTGAGGGTCATGGCAGAACAAATGTAATTAAAATTATTAATTACAGTTTTTAGTAGTCTGAATTTTGTGGTCAGTGATAAAGTACCAGTGCTCAGTTTGCATGTCAAAAATCATTTCCTATCAGCAATTTCTGTGACATGAACTTCCCTTCTCCAAACATCTATATACTAAAACTCGTTTGTTTGTTTGTGACTGAACTACAGCCAAAACAGTACATGATAGCGCAACAATTTTAGGCCCACCTTAATAATCGTTGTCACTTTAATAATAATAATAATAATATTAATTTATTGTCGTTGCAGCAAGTACAACGAAATTAAAAAATAGCAATCCTGACGGTGCGTAAAAACATATATGCAATAAATGCAAAACAGATAAATACCAATATATTAAATACAAAAGTTTTAACAGTGTGACCTATTGCAGAAAGTAGTGTTCAGTTCTCGTATGGCCCTGGGGTAAAAACTGTTCTTGAGTCTGTTTGTTCGGGATTTGATCGACCAGAAACGTCGACCAGAGGGCAGAAGAACAAACAGACGGTGGCCGGGGTGGGATGGGTCTTTTATTATTTTTCCTGCTCTACTGAGGCAGCGTAGGCTGAACAGGTGCTCCAGGGAGGGCAGTGGGTAGCCGATGATCTTCTGTGCCGTCGTGATGACCCTCTGAAGGGCCTTCCTGTCCTTTTCTGAGCAGCTGGCATACCATGTGGTTATACAGTATGCCAGCACACTCTCGATGGAGCAGCGATAGAAGGACATCATGAGCTTCTCCTGCAGGTTGGTCTTCCTGAGGATCCTCAGGAAGTGGAGTCTCTGCTAAGCCTTCTGCACTGTGGTAATGGTGTTGGTAGACCAGGTAAGATCCTCTGCGATGTGCGTACCCAGGAACCTGAAAGCGGGTACCCTTTCCACACAGACCCTATTGATGTAGAGTGGGTCGTGTTCTGCACTGGTTTTCCTGTAGTCTATTATAAGTTCCTTTGTTTTGGAGGAGTTCAGGACAAGATTGTTCACTGAACACCATGCTGCCAGCCTTTGGATTTCATCCCTGTAGGCTGTCTCATCTCCTCCTGAGATGGGTCCAACCACAGTCGTGTCATCCGCGAACTTGATGATGGTGTTGGTGGGATGGGTGGGGGCGCAGTTGTGAGTGTAGAGGGAGTAAAGGATGGGGCTCAACACACAGCCCTGTGGTGAGCCGGTGCTCAGTGTAATGGTGGAGGAGAGGTGAGGGCCTATTTTGACGGTCTGGGGGCGGTTGGTCAGGAAGTCCTTGATCCATTGGCAGATGGTTTGGGAAAATCCAAGGTCAGAAAGTTTGGTAACCAGTCTGCTCGGGATGACTGTTAAAGGCAGAGCTGAAGTCTAGGAAGAGCATCCTCACATAGCTCCCCTGGTGTTCAAGGTGGGTCAGTGCAGTGTGAAGAGCAGTGACAATGTTAACAGTGATAATGTTAATGCAAGTAGTTTTATTGAAATTGGTGTTATATTTTTAAAGTTATTCACATTTTAAAGTTTAAATATATCTCCTATGGAGGGAGGGGAGAGCGAGGGAGGGAAGGGCAGAGGGAGGGTGGGGGAGGATAAGTGGGGTTGAGGGGGATGCGGTGGGGAGGGGGAGGGGAGGGGGGTTGTACGGAGGGGAGGGGGAGGAAGGAGGAGGGGCGGGGAGGGGAGAGGGGAGGAAGAGGGGGAGGGCAGGGGACAGGAGGGAGGGGGAGGCAGGGGGGGGAAAGATAGGGAAGGTGGAGGGGGGGAGGAGAGGGCACCAATGCAGGAGAGGTTTGGGCCCAACGGGTCCACTTGGTCTAGTTGGGTATAAATTCAATTAGGCTCTGACAAATAGCAGTAGTGATGTCAAACTTGCTGCGTAGCCAATCACACTGAATTACCACACACTACAAACCAGGAATTAAGAAATACAGCTTTAAAATAAACATTTTACAAATCCCAAAATAAATATTGGATTGTACGAAAAAGCAATTGAAAATTGAAAACAAATTCATTATTTTGAAATAATTATTTGGTGTCTAAAGCTGCACAAAATTTAATACTTGTGGGCAACATTTGTGCAAAGTAGGGAGACACAAAAAATGCAGATGCTGGAATCCTGAGCAAAACACCAAGTGGAACTGAGCGGGTCTGACAGCATCTGTGAAAGGAATGGACGACGTTTCGGGTTGGAAAGAATTCTGAGGAAGGGTCCCGATCCAAAACATTGTTTGATATTTGCTAACCAGTTATTATGACTTTGTATTGTTGAAAAACTCATTGCAACAAAATATAAATGAGAATTTTTACTTTAAAATAACTGATTTCCCACATTTACTCAAGAGAAGACTGTTAAACATTGTACCCTTTGGAGAAGCAGGGAATCGTTCACAGCAACTTCTAGATTTTCATGATTAAGTACACATTTTGTACTTGAGAAATAATTGTACATTCAACGCTGGGAATTTTACTCTTGTGATAACTGCAAAACCATGACCATTAGATCTGTAAGGTGATCTTTACATTTGGCAGTCTTGCATGATATCTGTTATTGCATTAACTGGCCTTTAAAACTGTTTAAAGATTAAGAATATCATTGTTCCGTTTGAGGGTACATAAGACAATTAAACGTGCTTGACTCTCTTGAATGCAATGATGGCATGATGGATATAAATACTGAAGCTTTCTGTCCAAGCTATGCAACTTGTGAGGAACTTGTGAATAACTGTTATGCCATAAATTATTACTTTCAGAGATTTAGGGAAGCTATTGAAAACCAGCTGTAAAGTATTAACTGTTCTTATTCTAGGCTGTGACGAAAACGATTTCATTGCGGAAAAATAATACATCTTATTCATTCACGGTAAGTTGATGGTACTTCATAAGCCAAACAATATCCGCACAAGTTTACCCGAAGAGGCAAATTGTTTAACCTGGTGTGTTTTTCTCTTAACCAGTTCTCATTTACCATCAACACTGAAGAAGAACAAGGGCTTTATAGTCTTTACTTCCATAACTGCTACAGCGACAAAGCGACTCTGCACTCTTTTAAATTTGACATGGATGTAAGTACAACAAAGACATCTTTATTCTTCATGGAGCAAGGGAGCTCTAGGAACTTGTAAGCAAAATCATCAAAATTTAGTTCAAGCAGTTATCTTTTTATAAATATGTAAAGACTACTATGCATAAAAATGATTATCAAGTTCTTGAAGACCTGACAAAGAAAAATATTGTTTATGGTGAGAGAGTCATTTTTCAAGGGTTCACATGGCTTTATCATTCAAATACTGACCGTCCCATTATTTATGTTTTGCATTTGATGCTGTTTTCTTATGGTTCAGATTTAACACTCTAAATTTAAGATATGTAGGTTAATTGGCTGGGTAAATGTAAAAATTGTCCCTAGTGTGTGTAGGATAGTGTTAATGTACGGGGATCGCTGGGCGGCACGGACTTGGTGGGCCGAAAAGGCCTGTTTCCGGCTGTATATATATGATATGATATGATATGATATGAAGATGGCAAAAATCCTGCCATTTTCTTTCATTGTTGGGATAGTCTGCCTTTTGATAGCTTGCCAAGAAGGCTATCCTTGCTTGCCACAATGTTGTTCAATAGCATGTTGAATTTTCCTTTGTTGAAGCTGTTGTCATTACTTCATAACTGAGGTTGCGAAACCAGACACTTACTGCACACAAAAAAGGGGAGCCCAGCGGGTCAGGCAGCATTTGTGGTGGGAAATGGATAGTTGATGTTTTGGGTCAAGACACTGCACCGCGATTGAAAGAATAGAACCAGTGCCAAGAGATGGGGGGGAGAGGCGGGGATAATAACTAGCACACGGTGGGTAGGTGGATATAGGTGAGGAGGGGTTGATTTACAGATGTAAGTCAGGTGGGAGAGGGAAGGGTGGAGATAGCAACAGAGGCTGGGAGGTGATGAATTTAAAATAAAAGTGCAGATTTTGAAATCTGATATGAAAAGGTGAAAAGTGGAAGTGAAAAGGATTGATGGTGTCAGATGTGAA
This sequence comes from Rhinoraja longicauda, assembly GCF_053455715.1. Lineage (NCBI taxonomy): Eukaryota > Metazoa > Chordata > Chondrichthyes > Rajiformes > Arhynchobatidae > Rhinoraja > Rhinoraja longicauda. The sequence continues at coordinate 15,825,341 of NC_135983.1, forward strand.
CAACAGAGGAAGGGAAGTGGATCCAGTGGGAGAGTTGTGTGGGTGATGGTCAGATGGAGGGAGAAAGAATTGGGGTGATGGGGAGCTGGTGGTTGTAGTGGGAAGAGGTGGGTACATGAGAGAACCAAGGTAGATGGAAGAGAGAAAGAGATGGGTGTAAATTATCTGAAATTGGAGAATTCATTGTTCATGCCATCAGGTTGTAAACTGCGCATGTGTAATACGTGGTACTGTTTGCCTAGTTAGGGTTCATTCTGGCAGTGGAGGGAGTCCGAGGATGGGTTTTTGTGGCAATGGGAAAAGGAATTAAAATGGCTGGCAGCCAGGGGATCCAGACAGATACAACGGACAAAGCAGTAAAGCCATCACTGAGGCCGTGTTTGGTATCAGCAATGTAGGGAACACATAGAGAGCACCAAATGCAGGAGATGAGAGTGCAGGCCAATCTCTGTCTCACCTGGAAGGGTTATTTAAATTCCAAGATGGAGGTGAAGGGATAGTTGTCACACTTTCTACGGTTGCAGGAGAAAGTGCGGAGAATGAGGGCTGGGTGGGGAGGGTTTTCAGCGAACCCGGGAGACATGGAGGGTGTGGTCCCTGCGGAAATCAGAAAGGTATGGGATGGGGAAAATATGGCTGGTGGTGGGATCACATTGTATCACATAGCATCACTCCTAACACACGAGGAGGCTGATTAACTTCACATACCTGCTTTTGGGGTGTTGCACTACGTCAGATCCTCAACCTCATAAGTTTTAAAAGTAGTGAAAATATCGGTCCATGCCCCCCTATCAGGCAATGATTACTGAACTCCCGACATGCTCTGTATATAGAATGTCATTTCACCAGTTTTTATGTCATTTTTAAATTTATGTCTTATTACAAATGAATTATTGACTTTACTTACTTTTATGTATCCTACTTAAATATCCCTCATTTTATGCTCTACTGAAGACAAGAACTGCAAAATAGCCAACTCTTGATCGAATCGTAGATTTATTGCTGTAGCAGTGACATTTGATTTTCTTACAGATTACGATCGTGGAATACAACCCTGGCAGCTATCTGTCTGCAGGGGAGATCCCTCTGCCAAAACTCTACATCTCCATGGCTTTCTTCTTCTTCCAGGCGGGAGTTGTCTGGGTTTATATTCTCCGAAAACGCAGGTACCGCGCAACTACTTACCACATTGATGTTAAGTTCAGCTGTGTGCAGTTAGATATGGATTGTCCAGAACAGCATGCAGGGTTGTAGTAATGCGAGGTTTTGTACGAGTTGACCAAGTAAAATGTTTTTGACCCAATGTTTTAAAATTAGATTCTGTAAATGATTGGAGTATTATTCTACTTTGAATTTGGCCTCAACACCTTGATGTCTTTCATCGGTTTACAACAAACTCTAATAAGCTGACTATAGGTGTTAATGTGGTGGATAGGGCAAGACATTTTTACTTATTGTATAAGAGAGGTTTAGAGGGATACTAGACCAAGTGGACCCGTTGGGCCCATTCCTCGTAGTGGGGGAACAGGGAAGGGGAGAGGGTGTCGTCCTCCCCCCTCTTCCCGCACCACCCCTACCCCTACCCCCACTCTTCCCTCCACCCAGTCGGCCGCCACGCCCACTCCCCTCAGTGGAGCCGTTGGCGGCGAAAGGCACTTACCAGTGCCCGTGCGTTCAACGCTGACTACCGACTTGAGTCCCTGCCGGGGTGGGGCCGGGACGGGCGAGGTGAGAGGGGCGAGGGAGGACTGAGGCCGGGCGAGAGGTGAGGGGCCGAGGCTGGACGAGAGGTGAGGCGAGAGGGGCAAGGAAATGACTGAGCGCGGGTGGCGGCCATCTTGTTTTGGCGAGTGAGGAGCAAATGAAGTCGAATGTGGAGCATTGTGACGTCAGACGCTGAGGAGTTTCAGGAAATGGGTTAGAAAGTGAATTTTTAAACTTTAAAATGTCTGTAGCTTTAAAAATGTAGCTTCAATTTGAATGAGAATTGTTACATAATATGCCCAGGATAATGGTGAGTAAAGTGGTGCAAATATTGTGGCGCTATGGTGTGCCGTTTTGGCTGTGCGAAGCAGCAAAGTTATGGTGTGCACAAACACACATACACACGGACAGAGAGTTTTAGTAATATAGACAGACAGACACCAAACGAGGGCAACCAGGACTAGCTTAGATGTAGTATCTTGGTCTGCATGGACAAGTTGGTCTGAAGGGCATGTTTCCATGCTATGAGACTCTGACATGTTGCTAGTTTGATATTGTTCGATAAATAGAATTGAGTTATCCTAAAGTGTTATGCAGTGAAACTAGAAATCGATTTACTTGCTGACTAAGTTCAGGGAGTGACCCCTGTGACTATTAGTTGCAGTATCTGTGGTTGTTGCTGGGCTTAATGCATCTTTACCAGACTCCTTCGGTGGTCATAACACAACAAAAAGTCTTCATTACCAAGTTGTTGAATTAAAGGACTTTGTCCTGCCCCTACCAGCTTTCTCCACCCCCACCCCTCCCAAATATAATCAGTGTGGAGAAGGCCCCTGACCCAAAAAGGTTGTCTTCTCTAGAGATGCTGAGATGCTGCCTGACTCTGAGTTACTCCAGCACTCCAAACTTCACTTGGTTTTAACATGGTTTTTAAGTTTTTCTATGTTACTTTTCGTTTGCATTGCATGGATAGGAAAGTTAGAGAGATAAAAATGTGAAAATGGCACCAACACAGATTGGCCACCTTCATTGTCATTAAAATGTTTCCTCTAAAAAATATCCTACACAGTGTAGTTCATTTTTTTGGGTGCTCCTGGCAATGTGCCTGCTCTCAACTGTTTAGTAGTATTTTAATGTATGTCAAAGAGCATATGAAGGCTAGAATGGATTTGGACTCAAACCATAAATGTAGCACCATGATAATCTTTCATGTTCATAAATTTACCTAATTTAAAAAAGGAGAGCAGCTGGAGGAACTCAGCAGGCCAGCCAGCACCTGGAAGGTTTTTTGTTGTGTTTAGTTTTTAAAGATACAGCATGGATACAGCAGGTTTTTGGCCTGCTGACATTTGTAGTGATTAGATACTTTATGTGGGGAAACTGCATGCAGAATCAAGTATTTTAATGAATTTTATGTTCACAGTAGAAGTATTGTGAATGTGAAATAATTTTGGCTTGACTTGGAATTCATTTTCTCGTGAAACAAAATTACAAGTGTGATCTATGTATTTACCACGTGCATTCTTTTTGTTTAGCAATGATGTTTTTAAGATCCATTGGCTGATGGGAGCACTGGCATTTACGAAATCTCTTTCGTTGGTTTTTCATGCAGTAAGTCACTGGTATCATTTCAGTTTTGATCTCAATGAAGATCATAGTATATCCAAATAAACTCAGCCTGTGAATTATTTAGGAGGTGATTTAATATGTTCTCTACAATTACGAAACACACCAGTATATCATTTGGTGTTAAATTTTGAGTTTTCCCCCGATGTACCTATAGTAGCATGTTCTTGGTCTCAATCAATGAGACAAAGTTGGTGACACGAAACTTTAAAGTTTGCCTTAATTTATTTGCTTTGTTGGAAATAGGAGAGAAAAAAATTGGCATTCATTATGTGCCAGATTTCCAAGGCAGCCAGTTTTATAATAGTGCATGAAAGGGGTTTTCTCTTTTTCGTGGTGAGGAAAAAGAGAAAACCCCTTTCAGAGCTGGTATTTTGGGGTTCTCCTTTTGTTTCAGCATTTATTTCCATTATTGTGATGGAGAGCCATCTTATCACCAAATCTGCTTCACTATTTCTTACTAACTCCAATTTTACCTGTTAACTTTGTCAGGTCATGTATTTTACGCAATGGTAAGTATCTTAAATTATAGGTAGCATCCTATCTGCATTTTTCAACTGAGAAAATGGAAATATTTTGTTTTCTTAATTGGGTATTGATTAGGTAGGGTGTCAAAGGTTAAATGGAGAATGCAGGAAAATGGGGTTGAGAAGGAAAATTAGATCAGCCATGATTGAATGGTGGAGTAGACACAATGGGCTGAATGGCCTGATCCTATTCCCATGTCTTATGGTCTAATTGGGGCATAGGTTTATTGTTGTCACGTTTATCAAGAAGAGCTTAGTTAATATCTTTCTTTTTCTCTCCTTCCCTCCACAGATTGATTATCACTTTATATCCACTCAAGGATACCCCATTGAGGGTTGGGCTGTGGTGTACTACATAACACATTTGTAAGTTTGTTTTCTTAGAGTCTCCACTATAAATGGAAAACAATGACCAGGCACAAATGTCCGAAGGACTGATTAGTAAGTTAATTGGCCTCTCCAAATTCCCCCCCAAGTGTGCAGGGAGTGGATGGGAAAATGAACTAGTGTGATCAATGGTTGGCGTGCACCCGGTGGGCCGAAGGGCCTGTTTCCATGCTGTATCTTTCGATCAATCAGCATGCTTCATCCTCCCTGTGCCAACTGCTGCAGTGAGGCGATCAGACTAGCACTGCTGTGGATGGAAGGCGGGAGGATTTGAACAAATTACACACTGCTATTCTCACACAAGGTCATAAGTGATAGGAGCACATTGTATTCTGCCTGGGTAGCTTACAACCCAACATTACGAATATTGAGTTATCCAATATTAGATAATCAACCAACCCCTCCCCCTCCCCCTCCTGAACTTCTTTCCCCCACACACCTTTTTTTCCCTCCTCTCCCTTTGTAATGCCCCACCTGGTCTTGCACCTATTTCTCTCCTCCCTCTTTCCTTCCACCAACATTCCTTTGTCTCGCTGCACAATTCACAACTCTTCAATCCTTATCTCACACCTTTTGTCTTGGTGGCCTTTGTCCAAAACCCCTCTCACCTCTCTCCACCTATTTTTTTGGCAGATTTTGTCCTGCTCCATCTCTCTCACCTTTCATCCTCCACCCTACCTCCCATCAACCCCCCACCCCTCACCACCACAGTAGTCTGAAGAAGGGTATGAGCCAAAATCTCATCTATTCATGTTCTTCAGAGATCCAGCCGAGCTTGTGCACTTTGTATCTGTCTCTAGTTAGTTAGATGTTTGTACTAAAATACAGTATTTACTAAATATCTTCAGTAAATTCCATGAATAGAACTGAGCATGCAAATGTACAAAGCATTGTTTCTGATTCACTTTGCGTTGACAACTATAATTTTCATCATTGCAGCTAATGAATGTGCCTTAGCCACTGACTGTCCTTGTTTCATCCTCTTTGCTAACAATGCTTTCTGGTTTTTTTAAGGTTGAAAGGTGCCCTGTTGTTCATTACGATTGCACTGATAGGAACTGGCTGGGCTTTTGTTAAGCATATCCTATCAGACAAAGACAAGAAAATCTTTATGATAGTTATACCACTCCAGGTAGAGAAAGTATTAATAATATGCAACATGGAATGTACATTTCTGCCAAATGTCTGGCTTCTGATCATTGCGTTGTTCAAGTGCCTTAACACTGGCTGTTTAGTGAAGAGAGAAAAATATGGCACTCTTGCTGGATTTGTGTGTTAATAATAAAGATAGTAAATAGCCAGCACATCAGGCAGCAATTCCTATTTTAATATAATATTTCAGCAGTTGTAGTATTTTTGCTTTTCAGTTGTTAGCAAAATTGACCACAGCTTTATCATGTTTGACCAGAAGTTGCTCTGCTTTTTAGGTAGGAGGGGGGGGGGGGGGAGGGGGGAGAATAGGGGGTATTGCTTTATTGTTTAAGGAGAATGTCAACAGTAGTCCGAGATGACATTACTGATGGTTCCTCCAGTGAGACTATATGGGTGGAGCTAAGAAATAAAAAGGGGATGATCACTTTGTTGGGAGTGTATTGTAGACCCCCAAACAGTCAAAGAAATTAGAACAGATATGCTAGGAGATTGCAAGTGGCTAAAAGACTAATAGGGTTGTCATAGTCAGAAATGTTAACTTTCTTAATAGAAAGTGGGACTGCTATTGTACCAGGAGCTTATGCAGGTGCAATTTCTCAAATGTGTAGAGGAAAGGTTCCTTGGGCAATATGTAAAGGGTCCTACAAGGGAGAGGGCAAGGCTCGATCTGCACTTAGGAAATGTGGAAGGACAAGTAACTGAAGTGTTTGTGGGTAAGCCTTTTGGGACCAGCGACCACTGTTTAGTGATGGATAAACACAGGGCACTCCCACAAGTTAAAATTATGAATTGGGGCAAGGCCGACGTTGATAATATTAGACAAGAACTTGCTAAAGTTGATTGGGGTAGTTGTTTGCGGGCAAAGAAACGTAAAGTAGGATGCTTTTAAAATTGTGATGATGAGATTTCAAGGCATGCATGTTCTTGTTAGAGTGAAGAGCAAGGCAGGTGGGGGATGTAAGAAAATAACTGCAGATGCTGGTACAAATCGAAGGTATTCACAAAATGCTGGAGTAACTCAGCAGGTAAAGCAGCATCTCAGGAGAGAAGGAATGGGTGACGTTTCGGGTCGAGACCCTTCTTCAGACTGATGTCAGGGGGGCGGGACAAAGGAAGGATATAGGTGGAGACATGGGAGATCTGGGAAGGGGGAGGGGAAGAGAGGGACAGAGGAACTATCTAAAGTTGGAGAAGTCAATGCCTGGATAACGAGAGAAGTTGAGGCTCTGGTCAGGAAAAATGTGGCATTGCACTAATGTAGGCAGCTGGGATAAAGTGTATCTCTGAAGGAGTTTTGGGAACTGAGGAATATACTTAGGGGAAGGAAATCAGGAGGGTAAAAAGGGGGCTGGAGATTGCTTTGATGTTTTTTTAAGGGAAAGAGGGTAACAAGAGAGCGAATAGGCCCCCTCAGAAACCAAAGCAATCATCTCTGTGTGGAGCCACAGGAGATGGTCAGTGAGTATTTCTCCTTTGTTTTTACTGTGGAGAAAGGCAAAAAGACTGGGGAGGTGCTTGGCATTCTAAAACGTATGAAGGTAAATAAATCTCCCAGGCCTGATTAGATATATCTGAGGGGACTTTGGCAAGCTAGAGAAAAAATTGCCGGTGCCCTGGCTGAGATATGTGAATCATTATTAGACAAGGATGAGATGCTGGAAGACTGGAGGGTAGCCAATGGTGTGTCTCTTTTTAAGAAGGGCTGTAAGGAAAAGCCTGGGAACTATAGAGCAGTGAGTCTAACATCTGTCGTAGTTAAGTTACCAGAGAGCATTCTGAGGAATAAAATATATATAAACAGATGGGCAGATTACGGATGGTCAGCATGGTTTTTGTACATGGGATATTGTGTCTTACAAATCCGATTAAGTTTTAAAGAAGTAACCCTGACTTCAGCAAGGCATTTGGTAAGGTTCCACATTGTAGGCTGCTCTGGAAGTTTAGATCGCATGGGATCCAGGGAGAACTAGCTGACTGGATACAGAATTGGCTTCTGAGAAGGAAGTAGAGGGTGATGGTGGAAGATTAATTTTTGAACTGGAGGCCTGTTGGGCAGGCTAGGACTTTATTCCTTGAAGCACAGGAGTCTGAGATGTATAAAATCATCTGAGGAATAGATAGGGTGAATGCACAGAGTCTTTTAGCGAGGGTAGGAGAATCAAGAACCAGAGGCCAAAGGTTTAAGGTGAGAGGGAATAGATTTAATAGGAAACTGAGTGGCAATTTTTTCACACAGTGTGGCGAGTAAATGAAATGAGCTGCCAGAGGAGGTAGTGGAACCGCCAACTATAACAATTAAAATACATTTGCACAGGTACATGGATAAGAAAGGTTTAGGGGGCTATGAGCCAAATGCAGGCAGGTGGGCAGACTGTAGATGGGGCATTTTAGTTGGCATGGGCAAGATAGGCCGAAGGTCATGTTTCTATGCTGTATGACTCGATGACAGTGAAATAGAAATTTGGAATAGGAGCATAGATGGGTGAATGCACAGTGTCTTTTTCCCAGGAGAGGGGAATCAAGAACCAGAAGCCTAGGTTAAGGTGTGAGAGGAAAGATTTGATAGGAACCCGAGGGGCAACTTTTTCTCACAAAGGGTGGTGGTTGTGTGGAAAGACCTGCCACAGAAAGATGTTAAGGCAGGTACAATAACATTTAAAAGAGATTTGGGCAGGTGCATGAATAGGAAAGGTTTGGTGTGATATGGGGCTGTCTTGGATGGGCAGTGCTGATGAGTTGGGCCAAAGGGCCGGCATCTGTGCTGTGTGACTATGACTAAATATCAAATGGTTTGGGAAGTGAGATTTTGGACTTGTCCAATAGAGGGAGCTGTGGGATAGTACTTGTCGTGTTAAAATATTACATTAGAGTGAGTGCTGCATTGTGTCCATGCTGCCAACCCAAGGTGCTCGATGGTGATCAAATATTCTGTGCATGCAAAGATTATTTTCCTCTCACCTGACTCATAACCTCTTACCCCTATCTAAATGAGAAATTATATAAAATGTATTTTATATCATTGAATCGAGTATGGTACCTCATGTTGGGCGTTTTTTGTGGAGAGTGATGTTTTCCCTGCTTTGTGTGTGTGTGTGTATGATCAGATCCACTTTCTTTTTTAGGTCCTTGCTAATGTTGCTTATATTATTATCGAGTCCACTGAGGAAGGGACAACTGAATACGGACTGTGGAAGGAGATCCTCTTCCTTGTGGACCTCCTATGTTGTGGTGCCATCCTGTTCCCTGTCGTGTGGTGAGTATGATTGTAATTCAGTGCCTCTGAACTAGATGTTGCTCATCTGACTCATGCCCATCAGTATTTGGGCCTGGAAGCAAGATGGATGTCAGACTGAAAACGCTGAAAACACTGTGGAAAGAGAAGCAGTCAACATTTTAGCCCCAGCATCCTTTGTCAGGATTAGGGCAGAGAGAAAGTTGTGAGGAAAGAAGATATGGGGAATGGTGGGCAAGTTATGAGGTGAGAAGATATGGGGAAGGATGGTAAGAAGAGAAGGAACTTATTTGAAAGAATCAAGAGTGTTTAATTGTGAGATGTGCAGGCAATGGAACAATGAAATTCTTGCTTGCTGCTGTTTAGCAGGCCCACTAATGCAATAACACACTTATAAATTTATAATAATAATATAATAAATTAATAACTTTAATACTAGGTAAACATAATAGTGGAAAACCCAAGTTTGTAGTTTAACCAAAAATACAATCCATAGAAGATCATAGCTCAAATTGGTTGATGTGGTTACTTAGCAGGTCATGAAGCTGCTTTTTCTGTGGGACATGCTGGCAGGCCAAACTATATGATTAGAATAAGACTTGACTCCATGGATTCTTTTTGACCTGCTGAGTTCTTCCAACAGTTTATGTTTTGCTCATTATATTCTGTGGAGATAACCATGAATTTGCAAAGGGTTCCACTTTAGGGCATATTAACCCTTTTGAGTTCCATGCAAAGGGCTATTTTCCAGCTCTTTCATTTTCCATTTCATCTCCTTTTCAACCTTTTCTTATGAAGGTTGAGTTAACGCAGAAGCAAATATTTTGTCCTAAATTGCAATATACATTGTTTTCATGCAAAATATGGCATTGGGTTTTCACATTACAGGAAGCATAAATCCAGATCTCCTCAACGTCCACAGTAGAAGCAAAGCCACAAATCTGATCCCCTCAAATGTCAATTTTGCCTAAAATCGTGGTGGATTATTGTACCTAGAAGCTGAAGCAGTGACTGTTTTTCCTCCCTGGCTTGCGGTTCTGCGCCTTACAATTGCATGAATGACATTGAACTAAATAGTTTGCTTCACATTTGATGGAGCAAATTATGTGATGTTCTGTGTCTGGCCATCACTCAAGCAGAGGTCAGAGGGAGGAAGGTGTGGTCTACTCTATCCTTGGCTGTTTCCCTCGCAAAGCTTGAGGCCATATGGTACATTAGTAGCAAAAATGGCGTCCCTTTAATGGATTAGAGGTTATTTCTTAAGTTATTGCAAAATTTATGGCTTTTAATTTATTAAAAATCTGCGTGGCAATGTGCCGGCTCTCCAAATGCATTGGAGGATGTATTTTCTGTGTCCTAATATAAATCTTATGCACCTTGAACATCAGCCTAATGGTTTAATTAAATGTATCTGCTGGCTTGATCTGACAATGCGATATTTTCCATGCGTTCCGGTGGATCCTCATTATTATTCATTGTTACACTTGTAGGTCAATTAGACATTTGCAAGAGGCGTCAGCCACAGATGGAAAAGGTAAGGAAGAATCTAGAAATCTAAGTGATTGCTGTGTAGATGCAGATAGCTTGAAACAAAAACACAGGTACTGCGTGGAACCAGAAAGAACAGAATCCTGTCAAATGTCTTGGAAAATCTGCTCCTTACTCTGCTCAAGTTCTTTGTTGCATGTTTATCAGTGCAACAATGAGACAAAATGAATGTAGATATTTAAAAAAAAACTAAATCACAATCTCCCAAGTTTATACAATAAGTTTATACAATATACCATTGTACTATATTCAGCAACCACTAGCAACCAACATATTCAGCATACCACTATATTCAGCAATCTGTATTTTTTCTCTATTGCACTACCTGTGTACTTATGTGTGCTTTGATCTTTCTGGATAGCACAAAAAAAATGTTCGAGACGCTATCAGTAATAAATTAATAATGATCGAATTACCACCGATGTAGAAAAATTAATGACAATGCAGAAAATGAGGAAATGAGCTAGTTATGAAAGAAATTAATAATAGGAACAATATTTAACCTTGTGCCTGATTCTCCAAACGGATTGTGTTGAGTTTTAATTGATGCAGTGAAATGTGTGTTAAACACTGGTTGGAGTTCGCAGGCTTTCCTGGTGGGAATACAGCCAGATATTGGCAGAACTACAATTTCTTTTTAGATATACAGTTAATCATTCTCTTCTTGATGGCCTGAAGCTGCACAATATAGTACCTCACCACTTCAACCTATATCTCAACATAACCCATGGGAGCTTGATGTTAAGGAACCACAGGCCTTGAGGGGCACGATTTCTGTTATCTGATTGTAAAGCAGTTGATGTGATATCAGGACACGGTTTATTTTACACTAAACCAAGTGGACCTGTTGGGCCCAAACCTCTCCTGCATTGGTGTAGCACCCTCCCCTCTCTCCCTCTCTCCCCTCCCCACCTCCCCTCTCCCCCCTCCCCTCTCCCCCTCCCCTCCCCTCCCCCTCCCCTCTCCCCCCCTCCCCTCTCCCCCCCCTCCCCTCTCCCCCCCTCCCCTCTCCCCCCCTCCCCTCTCCCCCCCTCCCCTCTCCCCCCCTCCCCTCTCCCCCCTCCCCTCTCCCCCTCCCCTCTCCCCTCTCCCCTCTCTCCTCTCCCCCTCTCCCCCCCTCCCCTCTCCCCCCCTCCCCTCTCCCCCCCTCCCCTCTCCCCCTCTCTCCCCTCTTCCCCCCCTCCCCCCTCCCCACTCCCCCCGTCCCCTCTCCCCCGTCCCCAAAGGGAAGACAGTGAGTAAGGCAGGCCTAAAATTGTCACACTATCGTGTACCGTTTTAGCTGTTTTTCAGGAACAAACAAACAAACAAACAAACAAACGAGAGTTTTAGTATATAGATTATTGATGCAAAAACACGCAGGAATTAAATTTGGTGCACAAGCTGCTTTGATTAAAGCACTGTACCAGGAGATAGTCTAAGCATTACATTGATTCTATACTTTTACCGTGTTCCATTACAACACCTACTAGTGCCAAAATGTGTTGAAATATTAAAACAATAATTTAGATGTACTTAAGAACACAATTAAAAACCTTACTTTATTAAAAACATAAATTGCATAGTTCTGTCATACAAATCCGAAACGGGCTCTTTGGCCCATCTTATCCATACCGACCAGGACCTCCCACACGTGCTAATGGCAACAAATGGCACAGAGTGTGGCGTGGGGGTCTGCCTGCCTGCTGGTCACCCAGGTGTTCGGTGGGAGGGTCAACCATCACTGAGTGACCTGTGTTGTGGCTGTAACAAGCGGGTGAGAGGCAGTGTTTGTCTCCCCACACAATTCTACTCGGGAAAGCAATAAATGAGCTGCTGGATGGAAGGTCAATCAGGAGCTAGCTTCTTTCACATGCAAAACGAAAAGCCATGTCGATGGGCTTGACACAGTGGCGCAGCTGGTGGAACCGTTGCCTCACGCGGTTCAGTCCTGACCTCGGGTGCTGTCTGTGTGGAGATTGCACATTCTTCCTGTGACTGTATGGGTTTCCTCTGGGGCGCCTCGTTTTCCCTCCACATCCTGAGATGGGCGGGTAGGTAGGTAGGTAGGTAGGTCAATCGGTTTCTGTAAATTCCCCCTGTATGTCAGTGAATGGTAGAATCTGGGGGGAGTTGATAACAACACGGAGAGAATAAAATTGGATTAGATTAGTATACATGGGTGGTTGATGGTCAGCGTGGACTTGGTGGGCCAAGGGCACTGTTTCAGCTGGGCTTGGTGGGCCAAGGGCAACATTTCAATAATGTTGGAATTTGACATCTTAGACACTTCTTCAACCTCCAAACAAAAATATTTCAGCAGGTGAACTCTGTTCTATCTTTCTACTTGTTGCTCCATATTCTATAAAATGTAAGAGGATTATTTCATGCGCCAAACTGGAATTTTCCAAAATGCCAAAGAAGTATTTTGACATCATGCATACACTTCATATTTATCAGACAAAAATGTAGTTTGAGAAAATAGTGAGGCTTAAGGTAAATCCATTGACTTCAAGTAACCAAAGGATGGGATGCCCCCCCCTAACAATTGGCTAAGCTCATGTGTGCCCAGACTGAGCCCGTGTGTGAATGTTAAATAATATTAATCCCAGCATATGAGTTCCCATGTCAAAATCTATCAAATAAAACAAAATAATAGTTGATCTACCAAATAAAACCAAATAACCAAATAAAAGAATAGAGTATATTCAGAGCACACGTACAACATTAATTTATTTCTTATCTCTTTTCACTGCTCATTTTGAGAGGTTTCTATGGTAACTATATTCTACACCTTTGTCACTGCTTCTGCTGAATCGTTTGCCAGAAGTGATACATGAACATTTTTACTGAGATACTTCTAAAACCATTGTTTATCTGGTAAAAGACTGACTAAATCGATCAACAAGGTGCCAGGGTCAGTGTAAAGCTGACATCGAATGAGGTGTTACAAGGAACTGCAGATGTTGGTTTATACAAAAAAAGACACTGGAGTAACTCAGTGGGTCAGGCAGCATATCTGGAGAATGCAGATGTGTGAAATTTTGTGTCGGGAAAATTCTTCATTCTTAAGAAGGGTCCCAACCCAAAAAGTCACCTATCCATGTTCTCCAAAGATGCTGTCTGATCTGCCGAGTTATTCCAGCACGTTGTCTTTTTTTTTAACGAGGCTATCTCTGCCCAGTGTTTTGCTGTTGGGTTTTGGAGGCTGGGAATAGGAATGTGCGCTCCAGTCCTACGTTTTCATGAAGGTCTTTGATACGGAAGTGGGGTGGGTTAAGTGCTGTGGGGATGATGATGCAAGGAAACCAGGATGCAGAGAGGAGCAAATGATGGCTGTGGAGAATTGTGAGTGGCAAAATGGTTATCAGCAGCTGGTGCCTGGAAAAAGTGGAATTATAATTCCCATCTAAGATTATTTAGTTAAACCACAGCTGTAAAGTGGTAGCCAGTGCCGTCTTCTTTGCTGCCGTGTGCTGGGGCAGCTGGGCGAAGGCTGCCAATAGAATTAACAAGCTCATCAGGAAGGCTGGCTCTGTCCAGGGGGCGGAGTTGGATTCATGGGAGGTGGTCTTGGAGGGGAGGATGCTCCTCAAACTGCAGAGCATCCTGGACAATACAGCTCATTCAATGTGATCATGGCTGATCATTCACAATCAGTACCCCGTTCCTGCCTTCTCCCCATACCCCCTGACTCCGTCCGCTATCCTTAAGAGCTCTATCTAGCTCTCTCTTGAAAGCATCCAGAGAATTGGCCTCCATTGCCATCTGAGGCAGAGAATTCCACAGATTTACAACTCTCTGACTGAAAAGGGTTTTCCTCATCTCTGTTCTAAGATGCAGGACAGAACGCCACAGGAGACCCTTCTTTCTTTTAGCTATCGAACTGTACAACTCCTCCCCATTCTGTCATGGGGTAGACTGAGACCGACTCCCCCCCCTCCCCAACTGTTGCACATCCCCAATCCTTTCCATGCATCACTTTAATTTCATGTTTCATGTATTTTGTGTTTTTATGACTTGGCAGATCAATTTCTCTCCTGGGATAAATAAAGTTCTATAGTATCGTAAAGTGCCTTTTCAAAAGATAATGTGTTGTTCCTCAAACTGAGCTTTGCTGACATGCTTTAGGTCATGGGCAGAGAGGTGAGCATGGGTTTGAGGTATAGAATTACAATAATTACAAGATTAGACACACCACAGTCATTCCGCCTCCTCCTTGCTCCCGTCCAAAAGAAGGTACAGAAGCTTGAAAGTGTGCATCACCAGTCTGGATCAGCTTCTTCCCCTGTGTTATCAGGCTTCTGAATGGTCGTCTATAAGCTTGGATACTCTCTGATTCACCTCTATCCCATTGTGGATATTGGACTTTATTCATGAAAATCATGTGCTACAATGCCGAGAACTATATTCTGCACTCTGTATCTTCCCCTTTGCTCTATCTTACTTGAGTTTGAATTGATTGTATTTATGTGCAGTATATCTGATCTGTTTGGCTAGCATGCAAAACAAAGTGCTTCACTGTACATGTGACAATAATAAACCTAAACATGGTGGATCATGGTGTCAGAACTGGGTTAGTTCCTTCAGAAAGATGTGAGATATCGTGGTATTATATGCAGATGACAGAGGTTGTCCATTCAATATGGTCCATTTGGTGGAGTGAGGAGTTCTGTTCTGGGAGGGAATGGAAGAGTGAAAATGGAACTGGTGACAGAACAGTTATGTTTGAGGATCTTATTAACCACAGTGGAGGGAATCTTTGATTTGGTAAAGGAAAGACCTAGTAGAGGCATTTGCGCGGAAAGCAAAATCCTCAGAACAGTAGTGACAGCGTTGGAGTGGCATGGAGAATGGAATGATAATCTTGGAAGAAATGGGTGGGAAGAAATGGATGTCTTATCTGTGTAGGTCACTGAGAATAGAGTTGATTTTGCTCAGGAGACAATAGCTGGTAGTAATGGGAATTGGAAGAGTGGACATGTCTTGTGGAAAGGGTGGCAATAGGAAGCAAAATTAATGAAATTTGTCCCTTGGGTCATTTATTTCATATTAAATTTATTTTAATTTATCCTGCTTATTCAATAACCAAATTCCAAAGTGGGCAGAGAAGCTGCTGGAAACAAACTTTTCTGTAACGTCGGCATTTTCCCCTAGAAAACCTCTAAAATACCAAGGTTTCATGTGCATCAGCAGCTCAAGCAACCACTGTACACAGGCCAACAGTGTTAACAATTTGGTCATTGATCTAGCATCATTATTTCTGATGAAAAGTCATTGACCTGCAACATTACTCTTGTTTCTCTGTCAATAAATGCTGCTTAATCTATTCAACATTTACACATTATACTGTTATTTACGTGTGTTGGTGATTGCAGTGAATTAAAACTTGGAAATGTACTCGAGAAAGCATTGATCCATTTTCTTGGCAAAGAGTTTATTTAAGATTCATAGCTCAGAGCGCATCATGCCTCTTGTGCTTTGTTGGACAGCTGTAGACTTGCTGTTTGCAATCCATCCCCACTTTGGTTCTGCGAGACCTGCATAATTCTTCCCTCCACTGCTGTTCTCAGTGTGATGCCTGGCTCCTCAACTCTTGTGCAAGCAAGTTTACCTCCACAAAGATGGAATGTTCCCAATCACACCACATTTTATGCAGCTTCCTAACAGCCTTTGCAAATCACCATATGCTGGCACGTACATCCAGCCCTGTATTCAACCAGTGCAGCATATTGCTTCTATTCCCTTCTCTTGCAATAGTACTGAGAAGTCCTGTGCCTGTTCGAGGTTGCCATCTTAGAACTGCCGCATGTTGATGTATATCATGTGGCATCCTGAACATTATAGAGGCAAAATTCTAGAATCCATCATGGATCCTAGCGTTTCAGAATCATATACTGCTGCCCAAAACAGGAATGTGTGGGGAAGGAGAGATAGAAACAAATGCATCTGTAACATGTTGAAACAGCACGCAGTTACAAACTGAACTAACTTATCATAGCAAGAGGATTTGAGTATAGGAGCAGGGAGGTTCTGCTGCAGTTGAACAGGGCCTTGGTGAGACCGCACCTGGAGTATTGTGTACAGTTTTGATCTCCTAATCTGAGGAAAGACATTCTAGCCTTAGAGGGAGTACAGAGAAGGTTCACCAGATTCATCTCTGGGATGGCAGGACTTTCATATGAAGAAAGACTGGATAGACTAGGCTTATACTCGCTGGAATTTAGAAGACTGAGGGGGGATCTTATTGAAACATATAAAATTCTTAAGGGGTTGGAGAGGCTAGATGCGGGAAGATTGTTCCCGATGTTGGGGAAGTCCAGAACCAGGGGTCACAGCTTAAGGATAAGGAGGAAGTCTTTTAGGACCGAGATGAGAAAACATTTCTTCACACAGAGAGTGGCGAGTCTGTGGAATTCTCTGCCACAGAAGGTAGTTGAGGCCAGTTCATTGGCTATAGATGTACAGGTATGTAGGTTAATTGGCTGGGTAAATGTAAAAATTGTAAAAATTGTCCCTAGTGGGTGTAGGATAGTGTTAATGTACGGGGATCACTGGGCGGCACGGACTTGGAGGGCCGAAAAGGCCTGTTTCCGGCTGTAGATATATGATATGATGATGATATATTTAAGAGGGAGTTAGATGTGGCCCTTGTGGCTAAAGGGATCAGGGGGTATGGAGAGAAGGCAGGTACAGGTTACTGAGCTGGATGATCAGCCATGATCATATTGAATGGCGGTGCAGGCTCGAAGGGCCGAATGGCCTACTCTTGCACCTATTTTCTATGTTTCTATATGTTTCTAACTTCTGAGCAACTGGCCTTGATGAAATTGTTCTTACTGGGCTCTTATACATTAGTATTCACATGTGACGCGTTAATTCACAGAGAATGCACATAATTATTAGTTTGTGTTGTCCTTTGATGAGCCTAATCGCATCATATTTAGCAGAGCATATTAATGTTGGCCATCTCCAGAATTAACAACGGTTTTGCATTTATCTGACTCCTTTCATGCCCACAGTCTATCCCAGAGTGCTTTTGAAGTGTCATCACTTTTCTAATGGAAGCTGGCAGCCAATTTTAACCCAGCAGGGAGCAGCATTTCTTGTATGTTAATTCCCCTTTATTAAAAACTGTGGAGAAAAAAAAGCTGTGTTTTTTGATTATACTTATGAATTCATGTCTTTTAAAATTACACCCACTGCTTCCAAATCTTCTGCCTGCAGACTTGGCCTAATCTTCCTCCCACATGGCCTAATCTTCCTCCCTAACCATTGCAAGCAACACAGTGGGTGGTCTATTAATAATGTAATTCATTTTACCTGCCATTGCATAATACTCTTTTTTGTTGGACAGACTTGGTATATTCTCTGACTCTTTGAGTATGTCTGCACAGAATATCACTTTTATAAATAATGCCAAATTCATGGTGGCATTTTATGTTTATTCTAAAGTGTTTCACCATGAGTTCATGCTTCCAATTCCTCACGCACTAAGTTTTAAATCGCAGCTGTAACGACAGAGAAGAGTGTGAAATATTGACCTTGACTACCTCTGCCTTATCACGTGCATGCAGAGGAGATTAGTTTAACGTGGCATCATGTTCGGCACAACATTGTGGACCGCAGAGCCGGTTCCTGTGTTATATTGTTCTATGTTCTTTGACCTCCTTTTGCACAGCTCTGACCAAATTACATCGCTGGAGGAGTGAATGCAAGTCTTTTTGTGCCTGCTTGGCCTTGAATGGTGTTCAGAGAAAAATTTCTGAGGGGAAAATGAGCATTTAAGTCTTTCTGTGCCACATGGCACTGATCAATAACATTGTTCTGTCGCATTTCTGAATGTTTTTAGAGATAGATAATCCAAGGTGACCGCAGTTCTTATTTTCTACCTGTTTTTATAATTTCCCATCTTGCTTTTACTCACAAACAGAATATTTCATGAGCCCTTGAGCCCTTTTATCAAAACACTAACTTTTAGGATCTTGTCAGGAGCCGCTGCTTGTGGGATTAATAGTTGATCTCTCGTGTGCTGATGACAAAACTTGGAAGTGGAAATACTGGGTGTTGGACCGTAATCTGGTGTCAAATGCGTCTTTTCACATAAACTCCCATGGAGATTTGATTGTAGCATTGGTTAAATTCTGGCGTGTGCATCTAACGTGTGTGCTAATTCAGTACCGAGGAACACACTACCAATCATCTTGGATCCTCTTGTCATTGGACCAAGTCCTTCTTCAGCCAAGGAGTTGGGAGTAGAGGTCAGGATGTTATGTTACAGTTGTACAAGATGTTGGTGAGGTGTATTTGGAGTATCGTATTCAGTTTTGATCATCCTGCTCAAGGAAAGATGCCATTAAGCTAGAAAGATTGCAGAGAAGATTTAAAAGGGTGTTGCTAGGACGCGAGAACCTGTGCTGTAGAGAGAGAGATTGGGCAGGTTAGGACTTTATTCCTTGGAGTGCCGGAGGTTGAGGGATGTATCGAGGTGTATAAAATCAAGTACACTAAGGTACAGGTACAATGAAAATCATTGACTCAGACAACACACCAAAATATAAATTATACATATAATTTATATAAATTCTGCAAGGTGGTAAAAAAAAAAAAAGATACAAGACTTTTGTGCAAAGCTTAATTAGAAAAAAGTAACATGTCCATGATAGTGCTAGAGGTGGGCAATAGTGTTCTGTTGCTGAGATAGGATTAGGATTGTGCCGGTTCAGTTCAAGAACATGATAGTTGTAGCAAAACAGCGGTTCCTAAACCTGTTAGTGTGGGACCTCTGTACCTCACACCCAACAATGGCAGTGAGAAGAGGGCGTGATTAGGATGGTAGGAATCTCCGATGAGAGATACCGCCACCTTGAGGCAACGCCTCATGTAGATGCTTTTCATGGCAGGGATGGCTGTGCCGTGACGGAGAGGAGGAATTTCTTTTAAAAGTTGGGATTCTTCTGAATCGCCTTGGAGAGCTTGGAGATACAAAGGAGTCAAGGGTATTGGAAGAGAGCAGAAAATGGTGTTGGCCAGACTGGATCAGCTATTATCTTGTTGAGAGGTGGATCAGACATGAGGGGACCTACCCCTGCTCACTTATTGTGTGCTGATGTTTTGTTTGTAAGGCCTCCCTTGTGTTTATTTGCATTGAAAGGTTTTAAATGACTGACTACCTGACTCCTGAGTTGATCCGCAGTTGCCGCACCTTTCCTGCGCATACGATCGGTGTTGTACTCCAGATGAAGTGTCCTGTTAGAATTCCGGTCACTCCGTCCTGCAGCTGCTGTGTTCTGCCTGAAAGCTGATCGCTCGGTCTGAACCTATCAGGCATCTGCCAGAGGCAGAGTGCTTTTTCCATACCAGTCCTCCACCTAATAGCTGCAGCACTCAATTACAAGCGATGCATGGCAGCCTGAAATTCCCCTAGGACCAGCTCCTTTGTGATCAGCTTCCACGCTCTTGGCTACCCAAGTCCTGATGAAAAATTAAGTAGATCGTTGCAAAAATGTATTTGTTTTTCTGCATTCGGTATAATGTCTGAGCACCTGGGTCAGGATTTAAGGTGACAGTGTGGCTAATTGGAGGAAAATACTTCAATAATTTAAAACTAAGTTCTTTCCTTTTTGTGTTGTTTCCTGTCCCACCTGTCCACATCTGTCAGTTTTACTGTGCGAGTTTCTGCACAATAGGACTATCCAGTATCTTGTGTGCATCCTTGTCAGAGTTTGGTCCGTGACTATTGCCAGTCTGTCCTGGCTTCACGGATAAGTATTCACATGGTAGCCCCAGGTAAACACTTGTCAGTGGGATGCATTCTACACCAGTGAATATACGACACCCCATGTTCCTTCTTCCAACCTTGAGTATTGTGGAGTGGGGATGATTTTATATTTTAGACTGAAGAAGGGTTCCGACCCGAAACATCCCCTACTTGTGTTCCCTAGAGGTGCTGCCTGATCTGCTGAGTTACGCCAGCGCTTTGTCTCTTTTTCGTTAAACCAACATCTGCACTTCCTGGTATCTAAATTAAATCTGTATCTCAGTTATGCACACAATTTATGAATTGAAACTTGTGAAAATACGGTTGTTAAGATTTACAATGTGAGCAGGACGGAGGGGGGAAATAACCTGATTTTGATTTAATGCACAAACTGCTGGAGTAACTCAGCGGGACAGGCAGCATCTCTGGAGAGAAGGAATGGGTTACGTTTCGGGTCGAGACCCTTCTTCAGACTGATGGCACCCAGTTGTGTTAACTGCATTTCTCTTGAGTCCTTCTGTGATGCCAGCCCCCTTGTTTGATAGCATAAAAACAATAAAACAGCTCCAAGGAAGTGTAACTGGAAATCATCTGATGAGAGGTCCTGAACTTGAGACTTTAACTCTATTTTTAAACGACATAGAATCTGGCGGACCTGCCAACTCTTTAGCAGTTTCTGGGTTTTAAAAAAATTCTTTGTTTGACATCCAGTTTTAAATGGGCTTCGTTTTGCCAGTTCTAAGAACTCTGAATACAAATCGTTTTGCGTGCAATGTTCACATTAATGCGAATTGAGCACTTTCTGCTTTTGAAGATGTATCATCTCCCAAGTCCTTGCCATAAACCCAAATATACCTGGTGAATATTTTGCCTACCTTTGGTTTTCTTGTAAACCATTAATTCATGCAGTGAAAGTGGGGGAGACTTTGTGCCACCAATCAGTTCACTGATGAATCTGTCAGCTGCACTGGGATGAGAGCCCCAGGATAGTTGACAAGTTGTCTGGACTGTGACAGTGCTCTGATAAGTGGACCTGAATCTGCTGCTGGAAATGCGACAATTTAACATATTTCCCAGACATTTCACTCATCAGAATTCTTGCATGTTAATTGATGATAATTAGACATGCAATATGCAATTAATTTTTTGACAGGTTATGGTGAACAGCTGCCTGGACGACCCAAGAGTCTACCTGCTTAACAGAGTTTGTTCGCAATTGACAGCAAATGATCAATGTCACAAGCTCACTGAATGGGAATGACATAAGTGATGAAAACTATACCTCTATTAGCAATTCTGGCAGTTCCCTAACCGAGTCACAGCACAGATCAAATCAGTTTTGCACCTTTCCAATTACACCTTGAATAATCCCATCAATTCCATTCTACAGGCCTTCCCTACGTTACAAAACCATAATATTCTTAAATTCACGTCTGATAACATGCTGATGTCCTGTGGGGGTGGGGGAGGGGGAGGAGGGGGTGGGGGGCAGTGGGGGGAAGGGGGACAGTGGGGGGCAGGAGAGAGTGGGGGTGGGGAGAAGGGGAGAGGGGGTGAGGGGAAGGGGAGGAGGGGAGAGTGGGGGTGGGGAGGAGGGGAGAGATGGGGTGAGGGGAGGGGGGAATAAGGGAGGGGGGAATGGGGGTGGAAGCAGGGCTGGGAGAGTGGGGGCAGAGGAAGGCCAAGTGAGGGTGGGATAGGGGGGATGGAGTGGGTCAGTGGGGGGAGATGGGGGGATAAGTGGGATTGAGTGGGGGGTTGAGGGTGCTACACCAATACAGGTGAAGCTTTGGGTCCAGGGCTCACTCAGTGACACCCTCTCCCCTTTTTATCGATGTCTCAATCTGTAGTCCCTCCCGTTGAGTAACGTTGTGAATGCTATTTACAATAACGGTTTGTAACGGGTTTGTTTTGCACTCGTCGCGATTTAAAAAAATATTTCAATCAACGCGATTGTAATGACCCTAGCGTGAACTACGGGCCACATGGTGGGTTAGGTGCCGACATTTTGTGAAGGACCTTCAAAATCAGTAAGTGTCCCATATGTCTTATGTTTTTATAAATATTTTTTTTCTCCCGGGTTTAAAAAAAAATTAGCTATAGGTAGGCCCGCTTTTAATCCTTTTAATAAATCATTTTATTATGATTTAATAACTTTCAAATTTGGCCACCCTTGTCACAGGTTGGTACCCTTATTTACTTAAACACCTGTATACAATACTGTAGCTTTGATCCCAACATAATGGTTCCCTTCCACCCATATTTCTCCCTTTGGCTTTACATTTCACTCTTTCTCTTCTCTCCTTAGCTGATATTCTTTTGTCTACTTTTCATCTCAAGCCCTTGTCAATATTTCTCCCTCCACTCCCCCAATCAGTATCACTTGCTCGGCTTTGTCCCACCTTTCTTTTCCAGCTTCCCTCCCCGTTATATCTGTCTGAAGAAAGGTCCCCAAACCAAAACATCCTTCCCCAGATACTGCCTGACCCAATGAGTTCTTCCAGCATTTGTGTTTTGCTGAAGAGCCCAGCATCTGCAGTCTCTTGTTTCTCCAAATTAATGGCCTCAGCATTGTTGTATTTATTTTGCTATTTCTGGTTTTCTTCATCTTAAAGCATTAATCATATTTGTCAAAACATTATTAAGAATAAAAGAATTGGAGTCATTCTAAATAAGTCTAGAAAACAATAGACTTAAGAAACTGCAGATGCTGGAATTTTGAGCAAAACACAAAGTGCTGGAAGATCTCAGTGGGTCAGGCAGCATCTGTGGAGGGAATGGACAGGCAACATTTCAGATTAAGAAGCTTCAGACTGAAGAAAAGTAATTAGTAATGGTAATTGTTCATCTGTAGAGAGAGGTTTTAGACAGATGAAGATAAAATGGAATTAACTCGTTAAGTATGGAATTAATGCAGTAGTCTTTTTTAAAATCTGAAACCTGTATCTTTCAATTGGAGTAAGGAGTGCCAGGTCTGCAGGGAACTGTCATTGCATGTGGTGGGTCAGAATGAAGTCAAGGAAGCTCTTTTGTTCAACAAAAAGTTGGAAAAATCTGAAATTGAAGAGTAATGACAGAATTTTATCAAAAGACTGGGACGCATACAAAAAGAGACAGTTTAATCTTAACACGCAGCAACATGTCCTTTGGGTAATTGGAGCTCCTGTTAGTTGTAGAAGTAGTGCCCATGAAATAGATGCTTTGCTTTTCAGTTTTCAGATTCACTCAGCTCTGTAATTTGAGACTTAATTTTTAGTTTTCTTTATAATTAGATTAAATTATTTGTGTGCAAAGAGCTACAGCAATAGCTTATTTCCTTCATGAATCCTATTGCCAGGAAGACCTTTTGTGATCAGAGCAATTGTAAATACTGACACAATACTGTAAATACTGGCAGATGATAATTTATTTAAAAATTTTAAAAAACGCTGGAGAAACTCAGTGGGTCAGGCAGCAACTGTAGGGAACCTGTGTAGATGACATTTTGAGTCGGGACTCTTCTTCAGACTTGGAAAATGGGTCTCGACCCGAGATGTCACCCATTCCTTTTCTCCAGAAATGTTGCCTGTCCCTCTGAGTTACTCCAGCATTTTGTGTCTATCTTCAGAGACCTGCTGCCTGACCCACTGAGTTACTTTGGCATTTTGTACAAATATTGTCAGCAAGTCTTGAGAATTTACTGGCAAATATCAAATTGTTTTTAATTCAGATCCTGAATTCTATATTGTGGAGCTTTTTAGAGGCTTTTTAGAGGACTGTTGATATAGAAATGGACAGCAGCTAATATATTTATTGCTTTTCTACTGTTGGATAGAGATTCTCTTCCAGACCTTCCATCCTATCTTTATAGGTTGCCTTAGGAAAAACATTGCAGAAGTCAATACCAAAGGAAAAAATTGTATTCCTAAACCAAGATGTTCACGGACTGAGATAATATTGTTCTTGCGGTAGAGTCCAGGTGGGGTCAATTCTCCTTTCTCTTTGTCTTGGTTGCTGGATGATCCTGTTTAATAAATCTAACTCTCAACATAACTTAGATATTGTTTTGTTGCAGAGTGATAGTTTATTGGAAGGACGAAAAGCAAAGATTTGCATTCTGTAACAAGAGTATTTCCTGAAAAACTTGCATGGACATGTGGCTGAGCATAAAAGCTGCCTGTGCCCATCAGACTGCAGGACAGGTTTAGATTTATTGTTGTCACATGTACTGAGGTACAGTGAAAAACACTGTTTTACATGCTATTCAAACAGTTGAGATACGCCATTTGTAGATACAATCAGTTTAAACTCTAGTGCAATAGATAGAGCAAAGGGGACAATTGAGTGCAGAATATAGTTCTCAGCATTGTAGTGATTCTGTTTCTTAGAGAATGTCCACTGACCTCAAGAGGTACAGGTGACTCAAACAGTTCCCTGGCTAATGGAGGGACTGTTCAGAAGCCTGATATTGGAGGGGAAGACGCTGTTTCTGAGCCTGGTGGTGCGGATTTTAAAGCTTCTGTGCCTTCCGGCAGATGGGAGCAGGGAAAAGAAGGAATTATCAGAGTGGGTCAAGTCTTTGATTATGTTGTCTGCTTTTTCAAGGCAGCGTGTGGTGTAGATGGAGTCAATGGTGGGTAGTTTGATCTGTGTGATGGCCTGGGCCTGGGCTACATCTACAACCCTCTGCAATCTCTTGTGGTCTTGGGCAGAGCTGTTCCCAAACCAAGCTGTGATTCAATCTGACAGTATGTTTTCTGTGGTGCATCTGTAGATGTTTATAAGAGTCACTGGAGACATGCTGAATTTACTCAGCCTCAACAGGAAATAGAGGTATAGATGTGCCCCCTTGGCTGTCTCATAAATGTTATTGGGCCACGACAGCTCATTGGTAATATTAACACCAAAGACCATGAAGCTCTCAATCAATTCCACATCTACACCATTGATGCTGATTAGGGCATGCTCTCCACCATGCCTCCTAAAGTCAATAATGGTTTAACTTTACATCAAAACAGACAACTATTTCTACAGTTTGGCAGCAGCCTGTAGTTAGTGTATTTTCTCTACATTTGCCTAATGATGCTTTGACAAATATGATTAATCATTTAAAATTAAATTATCTTTTTATAAATAGCAAAGCAAATACAACAGTCTGGAGAGACCATTATGCTGGGAGTCAATGTAGCAAAGACATTCTGTGCTAATACAGTGCATTCAGAAAGTATTCAGATCCCTTCTCTATATCCACATTTTGTTACGTTACAGCCTTATTTTAAAATAGATTTAAAATGGATAAATTCATTTTTTTATCAGCAATCTACACACAATACCCCAGAATGACAAAGTGAAAACAGGTGTTGAAAATATTTTGCAAAGTAATTAAAAATAAATAACTGAAATATCACATTTACATAAGTATTCAGACCCTTTGCTATGACACTCAAAATTGTGCTTAGGTTCATCCTGTTTCCATTGATTATCCTTGAGATGTTTCTACAACTTGATTGGAGTCCACCAGTGGTAAATTAAATTGATCGGACATGATTTGAAAAGGCACACACCTGTCTATACAAGGTCCCACAGTTGACAGTGCATGTCAGAGCAAAAACCAAGCCATAAAGACAAAGGAATTGTTCGTAGACCGCCGAGACAGGATTGTGTTGAGACAGATCTGAGGAAGGGTACAAAACAATTTCTGCAGCATTGCAGATCCCGAAATGCACAGTGGCCGCCGCCATTCTTAAACGGAAGAACTTTGGAACCACCAGGACTCTTCATAGAGCTGGCCGCCCGGCCAAACTGAGCAATCGGGGGAGAAGTGCCTTGGTCAGGGAGGTGACCAAGAACCCGATGGTCACTCTGACAGAGCGTCAGAGTTCCTCTGTGAAGATAGGAGAACCTTCCAGAAGGACTACTATATCTGCAGCACCACCAATCAGGCCTCTGTGGTAGTGTGCCAGACGGAAGCCACTCCTCAGTAAAAGGCACATGACAGCCCACTTGGAGTTTGCCAAAAGGCACCTAAAGGACTCTCAGATCATGAGAAAGAAGATTCTCTGGTCTGATGAAACCAAGATTGAACTCTTTGGCCTGAATGCTAAGCGTCATGTCTGGAGGAAACCAGGCACTGCTCATCACCTAGCTAATACCATAATACCATACCTATGGTGAAGCATGGTGGTGGCAGCATCATGCTGTGGGGATGTTTTTCAGCGGCAGGAACTGGGAGATTAGTCAGGATTCAGGGAAAGATGAACGGAGCAAAGTACAGAGATCCTTGATTAAAATCTTCTCCAGAGTGTTCTGGACCTCAGACTGGGGTGGAGGTTCACCTTCCAACAGGACAACGACCCTAAGCACACAGCCAAGCCCATGCTGGAGTGGCTTTGTAACAAGTCTGTGAATGTCCTTGAGTGGCCCAGCCAGAGCCTGGACAAACCCGAACAAACATCTCTGGAGGGACCTGAAAATAGCTGTGCATCAACGCTCCCCATCCAACCTGACAGAGCTTGAGAGGATCTGCAGAGAAGAATGGGAGAAATTACCCAAATACAGGTGTGCGAAGCTTGTAGCGTCAGACCCAAGAAGACTTGAGGCTGTAATCACTGCCAAAGGTGCCTCACAAAGTACTGAGTAAAGGCTCTGAATACTTATGTAAATGTGATATTTCAGTTATTTATTTTTAATTACTATGCAAAAATTTCTAAACACCTGTTTTCGCTTTTTTATTATGGGAATTGTGTGTAGATTGATGATAAAAAAATGAATTTAATCAATTTTAAAATAAGGCTCTAACCTTACAAAATGTGGAGAAAGTGAAGGGGTCAGAATACTTTCTGATTGCACTGTATAATATTAATCAATGAAAATAAAAGTAAACTGCAGGTGCTGGAAATCTGAAATAAAAGCATAAAATGCTGGCAATAACGCAGCAGGTCATCTGCGGGAAGATGAAGAGAGTTAATGTTTCTGATTGTAGACACCCTTGTCAGAACTTGGAAGAAGATGGTAAACATATTACTCAATGGTAAACGTGCTGGGTCCACCATTTCCACGCTGCTGCATCCTTCCATTTTACAATTGTAAATTTTCCTTTTCATCACCTCCTAGCTTAGGAGCACCTTGAGTGTCAAGAACGGGTACCAGGCAGCAAGCGGGGAAAGAGCGTCTTGAATTATTAAGGGAAGATATCAGGAAGTTGAGGAGTAGGGTCAATTTCCCAACTCCTTTTAGAATCCTGTTCGGGGCGGCACAGTGGTAGAGTCGCTGGGATCGATCCAGACCTCAGGTGCTGGCTGTGTGGTGTTTGCACATTCTCCCTGTGACGGCATGGGTTTTCTATGGGTGCTCCTATTTCTTCCCTCTCTTCCCCTCCTCCTTCCCAGATCTCCCACTGTCTTCCTGTCTCCACCTATATCCTTCCTTTGTCCCGCCCCCCTGACATCAGTCTGAAGAAGCGTCTCGACCCGAAACGTCACCCATTCCTTCTCTCCTGAGATGCTGCCTGACCTGCTGAGTTACTCCAGCATTTTGTGAATAAATACCTTTGATTCTCGACCCGAAACGTCACCCATTCCTTCTCTCCTGAGATGCTGCCTGACCTGCTGAGTTACTCCAGCATTTTGTGAATAAATACCTTTGATTTGTACCAGCATCTGCAGTTATTTTCTTATACTACTGTAGGTTAATTGGCTTGTGTAAATTGCTCCTAGGGTCTAGGAAGTGGATGAAAAAGTGGGATAACATTGAACTAGGCTGAACCTGTGATTAATGATCGGCGTGGTCTTGGTGGGGCTAATGGGCCTATGTCCATGCTATATTTCTAAACTAAATCAATGCTGAAAATATTAAAGATTTGCTGGTCAAAGGGAATACACTTAAAATAGAGGTATTTGCACAGCTTTGTCGAATTATTGTACAGTTCTTTCAAAGAGTTGCTTCAGACGAAGTGAGGAGAATGGCTTCCTCCTGTGTTGTGTTACTCTGGGCTGTTTTCTACGAAGAACGGTTCCCTGCTTGTCTTTTTTGCTCTTGTCCAGACTAATCTGAAGCTGACAGCACACACTGTGTGAAACTGTGCTGGCAGCAACTACTTTCTATACTTGTGTACGAGACTAAATAGTGGCATCAACGTGTGCTCGGCACATTAAACTCTCACTTTACAAGCGAAAAGAGCAGGTTTGCTGCCTGCTATTAGGGGATTTGACGTTTCACTAACAACATGGAGAGAAAGGCTGTGCGTATGTTGAACAGATAGTACAAAAGAATACATCCGCTATCGAACACCTCCAGTTGAAATCATCTTTAGAACACCATATACCACCGAAAGACTGAAAAGCTGGTGGCATGTTATTTTGTGGTGCAATTGAATTTGAATATTCAGCATAGGAATTTCATGAATACCCTCTATGGCAGGACCCAAACAAACAGAGTTGAGCAGCTATTAATAGTTAATGCTGGAACATTCTGTTTAAAGGTCTGTTTTCCATTACACACAGCTGCCCAGTGAATAGCTCAGCATGAATCTTCAGTACAAGCAATGTGAAGAGGCTAAGCACCTGCTGAATCGTAACAAACAGCCACATTTACAGGTTTGCCATCTGCACAACAGAGGCAGAGAAGCTCAGCCTCACGGGCAGTTTGTTTATTTTCTTGTGAATCCCTCATTGCTGCCTGGAGAAACATATTTCTCACCTGCTTTTCTATTCGTGAAAGTGAACCACGGAGCTCCAGGAGGTGCAAGAAGCGGCTGATGCTGCAATCCTGACACCAAGAAACTGCAGGCGCTGGAATCTAAATTCTGAAGATGGGTGCCATCCTGAAAGTCATCTGTCCATTCCCTCCACAGATGCTGCCTGACCTGCTAAGCATCTCCACCTTGTGTTTCGCTCAGAGCTCCAGGAACCATTGCTTCAGCCTGTGCAGTACCATACTTTGCATTAGTTAGCTTTCAGGATAAATTCAGTTAAAGGTCATTAGTTTGGTCAGTTAGATTCCAGCATCTGTAGGCTTCTATGTCTCCAAGTCAGTTCAGTCAGTTATTTCAAGACATCACCAGCCATATTCCCTAATGAGATACAAACATGGAGATTAGTTGGAGACACATGGAACCATAGATACTGGAATCTTGAGCAAACCATAAAATGCTGGAGAAACTCAGTGGGTCAGGTAGCATCTGTGGAGGGAATAGCCAGACGATGTTACAAGTTGGGGCCCTTCTTCAGATTTAACAAGGGTTCCAACCCGAAATGCCATCTACTCATTCCGTTCACAGATGATGCCTTTATCACTTAGTTTAGTGTAGAGATACAGCGTGGAATCAGGCCCTTCAGCTCACCGAGTCCACGCCGACCAGCTATCACCCCGTACACTAGCACTATCCTACACACTGGGGACAATTTACAATTATACCAAGCCAATTAACCAACAAACCCGTACATCTTTGGAGTCATGTTGTAGTTAGTGGTATGGAGCTGCTTCCCTGAACTTCCCAGTCTCATTCTTCTCAGCACCACAAATTAAACTCCTCTTAAAGTTTATGCATCGTTGTATTTCTATTGCGTGTATCCAATTTACTCTGAGCTTGTTGTGAACAAGGAATGTTCTTTAGAGATGCTGCTGATCTGCTGAGTTACTCCAGCACATTGTAACCTTTTGCTGCTATATGTTTGTACTTTGTAACTTTTTGCTGCTATATTTCCTGATAAACTTGCATGGACATGGTGCTGTGCAGGAATGTTGCCTGTGCCCATTAAACTGCAGGACAGGTTTAGATTTATTGTCACATGCATAAGGTACAGTGAAAAACACTGTTTTGCATGCTATCCAAACAGTTGAGAAACACCATATATAATCAGTTCAAACTCCGTACAATAGATAGAGCAAATGGGACAATTGAGTGCAGAATATAGTTCTCAGCATTGTAGCGATTCTGTTCCTTAGAGAATGCCCACTAACCTAAAGGGGTACACGTGACTCAAACAGTTCCCTGGCTAATGGAGGGACTGTTCAGAAGCCTGATATTGGAGGGGAAGACGCTGTTTCTGAGCCTGGTGGTGCGGATTTTAAAGCTTCTGTGCCTTCCGCCGGATGGGAGCAGGGAAAGAAGGAATTTCCCGGGTGGGTCAAGTCTTTGATTATGTTGTCTGCTTTTTCAAGGCAGCGTGTGGTGCAGATGGAGTCAATGGTGGGTAGTTTGATCTGTGTAATGGCCTGGACTACATCTACAACTCTCTGCAATTTCTTGTGGTCTTGGGCAGAGCTGTTCCCAAACCAATCTGAGATTCAATCTGACAGTATGCTTTCTGTGGTGCATCTGTAGATGTTTATAAGAGTCACTGGAGACATGCTGAATTTACTCAGTCTCAACAGGAAATAGAGGTATGGATGTGCCCCCTTGGCTGTCTCATAAATGTTATTGGGCCACGACAGCTCATTGGTAATATTAACACCAAAAACCATGAAGCTCTCAATCATTTCCACATCTACACCATTGATGCTGATTAGGGCATGCTCTCCACCATGCCTCCTAAAGTCAATAATGGTTTAACTTTACATCAAAACAGACATCTATTTTTACAGTTTGGCAGCAGCCTGTAGTTATTGTTTTTTCTCTACATTTGCCTAATGATGCTTTAACAAATATGATTAATCATTTAAAATGAATTAAATTAACTTATAAATAGCAAAGCAAATACAACAGTCAGGAGAGACTATTATGCTGCGAGTCAATGCAGCATGATATTAATCATTTGGAAAAAAACCCTGCAGTTGCTGGAAATCTAAAATTAAAGCATAAAATGCTGCTCCATCTACACCACAGACCCCTTTTCAGAACTTGGAAGAAGATGGTAAACCTATTACTCAATGGTAAACGTGCTGGATCCACCATTTCCACGCTGCTGCATCCTTCCATTTACAATTGTAAATTTTCCTTTTCATCACCTTCTAGCTTTGGAGCACCCTGAGTGTCAAGAACAGGTACCAGGCAGCGAGGGGGGAAAGAGCGTCTTGAATTATTAAGGGAAGATATCAGGAAGTTGAGGAGTTGGGGTTAATTTCCAAACTCTTTTTAGAATGCTGTTAGGGGCGGCACAGTGGCTGGTCGAGTCGCTGCCTCGCGGCACCAGAGGCCTGGGATCGATCCAGACCTCAGGTGCTGGCTGTGTGAAGTTTGCACATTCTCCCTGTGACGGCATGGGTTTTCTATGCTCCTAATTCTTCCCAGGTCCCAAAGACTTGCAGATGTGTAGGTTAATTGGCCTGTGTAAATTGTTGCTCGTATCTCCGAAGTGAAAGTAGGATGGGAAAGTAGGATAATATTGAACTAGTCTGAACATGTGATTGTTGGTCGGCGTTGACTTGGTGACTTGCATATGTCCATGTTATATCTCTAAACTAAGCTGAAAATATCAAAGATTTGCTTGATGAAGTACTGATCAAAGGGAATGCACTTGAAAAAGAGGAATTCCTTTGCATTCTGTTATGTTTGACAATAGACGCATCTGAATCATGTTGAAATCAAGACATCATGCAACATTCTATTTTAGAATATACACCAGTACAGCACAAAACAAGTCATTCGGCCCACAATGTCTGTACTGTACATATGATGCAAGACGATCTCTTAACTAGCTGCACATAATCCACATCCCTCCATTCCCTGCACATCTATATACCTATCCAAAAGTCTCAATATCAGCCACTAACCCTGGCAGAGTGTTCCAGGTACACACCATCCTCTGTGTTTATATTTTTAAAAAGCTGCCCTGCACAACTCCCATAAACTTTGCCACTCTCTCCTTAAAGTTATGCCGTCTAGTACGTGATATTTCCATGCTGGGATAAAATGGTTCTGACTGTCTACCTTGTCTATGCCTCCCATAATTTTATATACTTCTATCAGGTCTCCCCATTACCTCTGGCGTTCCAGAGAAAACAATCCAAGTCTGTACAACCTCTTCCGAGAGCTAATGCCCCCTTAACCAGACATCATTCTGGTAGACTTCTGCACTCTTTCCACCCATCTGCACACATTTCACTGTATTCATCTGTACAATTTCATATAGGATTAAAATAGAGGATTATCATTAATTCTTCCTTAATTCCTCTTTACTTCTGGGTTGAAGATTTAGTAAGCTATTTCCTCATATCCAGTGCTTTATTTTTGGGAAGGTGCGTGCCATTATGGAGTATTGGCACCATTGGAGCGTTTAAAAGCTAAATGTTAATTTTTTTTAGGATTTTTAATTATACAAAAAGATTATTAAACTTAAAAAAATAAAATTTATTAATTAAATTAGGCTGTCAGGCCCTCAAATAGGGTCTATGATGATCCGCCATAGATATGAACAGTAAGGAATGATATACATACCAGCACCTTTTCGTCAACAGAAGGAAACACTGCTTATATCTCTCCAATATTGGTGCACCTTGTGTTATCAGTCTTGATTTTTTTTCGTTAAGAGGAATTGAGTGGCCTGCAAGATGAGCTATCCATGGAAGGAGATGTGAACCAGCAAAATATACTCGCACATTTCGTCTCCTAATTTGCCAGTATAGGATATTGCACTTTGACTTTCACCTGAATTCTGTTCATTTTTCTCTTTTTTATTTTTTCCAGCTGCAATTAACTTGGCAAAACTAAAGCTCTTCAGACATTACTATGTCATGGTAAGTGCTTAGCTTATTTTATTCTGGTTAGGCTGAACAAAAGTAATTGTATCAGAGTAAGCATTCCGTGGAGCAGATGCTATTATCTTGCTGTTTTCTGGTCACTGGCTAGAGGGTAATAATGGGCTCCAGAATAGAATACAGCCAAGGTGTTACTACATTTTGAAACGAGGAACTGCAGATGCTGTTGTACACAAAAGGACACAATGTGCTCGAGTAACTCGAGCAGCATCTTTGGAGAACATAGGTGTCGTTTCGCGTCGGGATCCTACTTCAAACTGAAGAAGTGTCCCGACCCAAAATATCATCTATCCATGTTCTTTAGAGATGCTGCTGATCTGCCGAGTTACTCCAACACTTTGCAACCTTTTGCTGCTATATTTTTTGGGCATGCTGGGGTAACTGTGATTCCAGAGATTGATTCAGGTAGATAACAGATTAGAGAGATTTGATTTGGGCCAAATGTCTAGTGTAGTCTGAGGAAAGTGGTGAATGGGGCTTTTCTGGGTAGACGGTGGAGAGAGGGAGCGTTTATAGATTGAGCTTTTTTGACTTAAAGAGAGCACTCTTGCTCTTCCCAGCTTACGACGTGTTGGAAGCTGCTTCACAACTTGTACAGTGTTGAGAAGGAAAGCAGTGAGTGGGATCCATGTATGGCAATTTTAGTCACAATTTTAGTTATGAGCAATGTTACTGATTTCTACTTGTATGTTGCTTTTTTGAGCTGCCTCCTAATTAGGAAAGAAATCTTGTTTACCGATGCCACTGTTTACAGAGATACAATGCAGAAATTCATTGAAAGATGCACAGCACAATGTGACCGAGGAAGCTAAGAAATATGGAGATACAAGGAACTGTAGCAAACCAAAAATGCTGGAAGAACTCAATGGGTCATTCAGCATCTTTTGGATTGTTTTTATGTTATCACAGTTTTGGGTTGTGACCCTTCTTCATATTGAAGCTAAGAAATATGCCATGGAAGGAATACAATACGTAAATTATAATCCTAAAGAGAAAGTGAGGGATCCTTTTCATTGGAGATGATTGAAGATGATCTTATTGAAGATCTAATGGAGCTGTTCACAACAGAAGAATTCCATTAAGGAGAAGAAATTCCATCATCCGATGAATTAATAGGTGACAAGATTGCAAAAATGTATGACCAAAGCTAAAAGAGCAAAGGAATTAATTGGGATTTTTTCTTAAACTTAAAGCAAAATTATTAAATGCTAGAGGATTGAAGAAAGTAGAACTCTGAATATATTTTGCAATAGTGAAATAAGTACCTGGGAATGTGACAGTGTGCACCATGTTCATTGAGGCAGCACAGCTATGAAATGCTGTAAACTATGATGAATCCACACTGTTAAACTGATTCTTCTGCTCCCCTCGGCCAGAATGTTTAGGTTTATTATTATCACGTGTACTATCCAAACAGATCAAGTATACGATACATAGTTAGAATTAAGTTAAACCCAAATAAAATAGACAGAACAAAGGGGAAGATACAAAGTGCAAAATCTAGTTCTCAGTGCATCAGTTTCGTAGACAAAATTCAATGTCCCCATTAGGGTTGAAGTGAATTAGACAATACCCCGGCTTATGAAAGGACCATTCAAAAGCCTGATAACAGAGAGGATGTAGCTGTTCCAGTGTCTCGTGGTGAACGCTTTCATGCTTCTGTATCTTCTGCCTGATGGAAAAAGAGTAGGGATGACAGGGGTGGGACGAGACTTGGCTTATGTTGGCTGCTTTTTCAGTCAATGGTCAGAAGTCTGGTCTGTATGACCGTTATATCCACAACTCTGTCATTTCTTGTGGTCTTGGGCAGAGCTGTTCCCAAACCAAGCTGTGATGCAACCCGATAGTATGCTTTCTTTAGTGCATCTTTAGAAGCTTTTAAAAGTCTGTGGAGCCATGCCCAATTTCCTCAGTGTTCTCATAAAGTAGAGGCATTGGTGTGCCTTTTTGGCTGTTGCATCAATGTGGTTGGTCCATGACAGATTCTACTTATAGTGGCTGAAATCAGCACAGTTTCAAATTATTGAACCATTTAAAAATCATTTTATGGTTAAAATGTGAGTCAAGATAACTGATCAAAAATTTCATGCAGAAGCATTAAATTCATCATCTGCTCATGTCATAACTTGCACCTGTACCTCTGTATTTTGTCAAACATTTGTTTTCTGAATCAAGATCACACGCGTTTAGCTTTGTCTTTAGTTAATTACATTTTGGATCATTGATTCCAAAGAATCCCACGACAAAATGTGCAATGTTTTGAGTGGTGAAATTGTGCCAAAAAAAACTTAATAAAGAAGAGGAAAGTGGGGTAAATTACCACGGTATACTACTACTAATACTACTAATACTACTAATATTACTAATACTACTACTACTACTACTACTACTACTACTACTACTACTACTGCCATTCTATATAATCATGACATCCTATTTTTCAAAGACCACTTTCCACCTGATTCCCCTAGTGCACAAAAGGCTTTCAGTATTGGTCTTGAATTTATTCACCATATAACTGATTCTGATCTAAAGAATTTCAGATATATATAGCTCTCTCAAAACTAGATTTCATCTCGGTCCAAAATAGCTGACCTCTCATGTTGTGTTTAGTTTAGAGATACAGCGTGGAAAAGGGCCCTTCAGCCCACAGAGTACGCACCGACCAATGATCACCCTTACACTAGTTCTATCCTTCACACGAGGGACACTTTACAGAAGCCAATTAACCTACAAACATGCGTATCTTTGGAATGTGGGAGGTAACTGAAGTACCTGGACAAAGCCCACACAGTCACATGGGGAATGTAAAAACTCTGTACAAACAGCCCCCTCAGTTAGGTCTCTGGTGCTGTAAGGCAGCAACTATACTGCTGTGCCACTGTATGGCCCATGTGACTGGACTTTTTGAGTGCTTATGTTGGCCTGGCCAGATGAACCAGGGCACCACCCTGCCCGAGGTCAATTGTGGCCGACCCTGATTGGTCCTGGTCTTTTCTCATGTCTAGCTCTTCAGCCCCCTCCCCCTGTCCCCACTCCTACTTTCAGTCTAAAGAAGGGTCCCGACCCGAAATGTCAGCTATTATTTTCAGAGATGCTGCCTGATCCGCTGAGTTATTCCAGTACTTTGTGTCTATCTGAAACCACATCAAAATCTATTCATGATTCTGCTTTCTTCAGTGTTGTATTGTTCAATAACTCTGCAAAATCATTCTCATTCGT
Organism: Rhinoraja longicauda; assembly: GCF_053455715.1. Lineage (NCBI taxonomy): Eukaryota > Metazoa > Chordata > Chondrichthyes > Rajiformes > Arhynchobatidae > Rhinoraja > Rhinoraja longicauda. Next base: position 15,861,153 of record NC_135983.1, read on the forward strand.
TCCATTGACCTTTTGACGTGGATCATAAATTTACCCTTCTGGAATCTGATCTGGATCACCTCGCATCCTTCGAAATTTCAAAGAATATAAGACACATTTACTCAAGCTAATAAAGCTAATTTTACTCCAGTGGCACTCAATCAATAATATGGGTTGCAATATACGTTTGATTTGACTGTTGACAGTTTTAAAATGCTAATTTTGTTTCTTCTCTGTTTCAGATTGTGTGTTATATTTACTTTACACGAATCATTGCAATCTTGATCAAAATCATCGTACCCTTCCAATGGAAATGGCTATATCAGGTAAGCCAACTTATTAGTCTATCTTTTGCCACAAACAAACAAGTTGGTTTCCATCAGGTGAGTCAGTCCAGCGGAAGGATATGGATCCGAAACATTGGATGTCCATTTCCCTTCACAAATGCAGCCCGACCTACTGAGTCCCTCCAGCAGTTTGTTTTTGGCAGTCTTTTAAGTCAGTTCTGTCAGTTATTTCAAGACTTCACCAGCCATATTCCCTAATCAGATGCAAGCGTAGAGATTAGTTGGAGACACAAGGAACCACAGATGCGGGAATCTTGAGCAAAACGCAAAATGCTGAAGAAGCAATTCAGTGGGTCAGGCAGCATCAGTGGAGGAAATAGCCCAGATGATGCTACAAGTTTGTGCCCTTCCTTAAAAAAGGTCTCGATCCGAAATTCCGTCTAATCATTCTCTCCACATGTGATGCCTGTTCCTCAAGCACTTTGTGCTTTGAGTAGAGATAAGTTACGTGGAGAAATTGGCGACTGCAACTCTTAATCAATGAATTAAAATATAATGGACTTGAATTGCTCTTAGCGATATCTGTGCTCTGAACTGAAGAACCATGGTTACATAAAAATCATGCAATGGAATTTGTTGTGAGTAATCTCTTCCAGAATCCTTTTAGGTTTTTTTTGTGATTGACAGATAATTTACAATTTATCAAAATAATGTGTCCATAAAATTTTATTGCAGACTTCTAACTTATTTTATGCACGTGAAATGCATTGATGCAAGAGATTATTTGGTTGGCAAACACAGCAGGGCAAAAACCTGATGCCATAAATCATGGAATGTGGACTCATTGTCCCCTGTCATCGTGGGCATAAAGGCCAAAAGCCAGTCTCAGGATGGTTTCCTTCAGCAACCTGCATTTGAGAGCCCTGGGAAATGGTAATTTAAATGCTAGAATTCATACAACAAGTAACAGTGGAAATAAAATAGTAATTTTAAACCATCAAACAAACAAAACATACACCCTGGCATTTGGTTTTTATCAAACTGAAATTCCCAGAGTTTGCTGAAATGCAATTTTCCACCTGAATGGATATTATTTGTTTCTGCGTGTTTGGTAATTATCTAAGTCGAAGCTTGCCCACCCTCTGCTAGAATTTCCAATTCTCTTTTTTAATTAACTTTGTGTAGACCTGTCTAGATCTAATGGAGATCTTGCTATGGTAAGTGTCCTTCACCTTGAACGAATATTTGTTTTAAAAAGGCAGCCTCGCAAGTGAGTGCATGCAGGAGTGCTTTCTAGCATCATGTCTATAGACAATGTTACATTTCTGGATTGAAAGAGATGAGGAAAAGGTGAGGACCTACAGTGCCCCATATAATGTTTGGGACAAAGACCTATCATTTATTTATTTGCCTCTGTACTCCACAATTTGAGATTTGTAATGGAAAAAAATCACGTGGTTAAAGTGCACATTATCAGATTTCATTAAAGTGGATTTTTATACATTTTGGTTTCTCCATGTAGAAATTACAGCTGTGTTTATACATAGTCCCCCCACTAAAGGGCACCATAATGTTTGGGACACATGGCTTCACATGTTTTGTAATTGCTCAGGTGTGTTTAAATGCCTCCCCAATACAGGTGTGAGAGAGCTCTCAGCACCCAGTCTTTCCTCCATCATTTGGAAACTTTTATTGCTGTTTATCAACATGAGGACCAAAGTTGTGCCAATGAAAGTCAAAAAAGCCATTATGAGTGAGAAACAAGAATAAAACTGTTAGAGACATCAAGCAAACCTTAGGCTTACCAAAATCAACTGTTTGGAACATCATTAAGAAGAAAGAGAGCACTGGTGAGCTTACTAATCGCAAAGAGACTGGCAGGCCAAGGAAGACCTCCACAGCTGATGACAGAAGAATTTTCTCTATAATAACGAAAAATCCCCAAACACCTGTCCGACAGATCAGAAACACTCTTCAGGAGTCAGGTGTGGATTTGTCAATGACCACTGTCCGCAGAAGACTTCATGAACAGAAATACAGAGGCTACACTGCAAGATGCAAACCACTGGTTAGCCATAAAAATGGGATGGTCAGGTTACAATTTGCAGAGGAACTTGGTTAATCTCAGATCAATGTCCTTGTTTCAGAAAGAAAACAATATTTAAAGCAGTAGAGACGAGGAGCTGAGAAAACAATGGTATGACTGTGAAGGGGTGGAGACACCAGGAGATTGAATGATACAAATGGTGGTGGTTAGAACTGAAAGAGGGGCAGTGAGGGCTCGCTAATTGCAGCTATTCTGCAAACAGAATATGAATGAAAACAAAGTAAAACCTGAAAGAAAAACTATGTTGGAATTGTGATTGACAAACAGTTGCTGCAAAGCTGAAATGCTGGAAATACTCTTGCAAACTGGGAAAGCAGGTTGTCAGAATTTGTTGAATTCAATATGAAGTCGTGAGGTCTGCCAGGAGATGAGATGTTGTTCCATGAGCTTAACCTGATGGACTTGGAAAAGTGCAAGGTGCCGAAGACACCGAGTTCAGAATGGGGTGGAGAATTAACATGACAGACAGCTGGAAGCTCAGGATCACTGATATTAGAACAGAATAAAATAGGAACATCAGTAGGCAGTGGCTCAAGCCTGCACGGCCATCCCTGGCACGTTTTCAGAGATTCCAATGATTTTGATCTTCCCCATGTTATTTTTGGTATTATAAAATGTTTCTTTTTTAACCCACAACTCTGATTTATCACAGACCCAGGTTGAAAATGGCTTTTTGACAGGGTAACATTTTGACATCTAAGTTAGCTTCTCCAGTGATTCTGTGAGCTGTCTGTATGTTGCTCAGCTGCACGGATTACCATGTTTAAATACACGCATATTTCCAATTCTGGTGCAGTACTTCAGATAATCCTCATTGTTACTTCAATGTTGTGACCGAGATAACAAAGTGGAAAGAGAGCGCATTTAACATCAATCCGACTGCAACAGGGAGAAACATTCAGTCAGGATTGATAGAACATAGAACAGTACGGCACAGGAACGGGCCCATCGGCCCACAATAACCATGCTGAACATGATGCCTAGATAAAATAATTTAATTGGCCTGCACATGAATCATATCCCTCTGTTGCCTATATATCCATGTGCCTATCTGAAAGCCTCTTAAATACCACTACCGTGCCTGCCCCCACCGCTCCCATGGCAGCATGTAATAGGTATTCACCACTCTCTGCGTTTAAAAATAAAACTTGCCCCGCACATTTCCTTTAAACTTTGCCCCATTCATCATAAAGCTCTGCCAAATAGTCTTTTCACATTTCCACCCTAAGGAAAAAGGTTCTGACTCTCTACTCTTTCAGCGCCCCTCATTATTGCAGTCCTGCTTTCTATGCACTGGGTTTTTACTGTGATTTTTACCCATGCTTGGGCAGCATGGAAGTCAGTTATGTTGGGCTCCACTAGAAAAATTGCTCAACACCATTCATTGCGTTATATTGCATTTGCAGAATGGTCACCACTGAACCTTCTCTGGTAAATCCAGAAATAGTCCTTCAGGGAAGAAACATAGGAACTTTGACAATAATATAATTATGCGTAAAAGAAAAATAATGTAATAGTAAGCTAACCTTTAGAAGTTGTTTTTTGGCAATTTGGTAAATTACTCATGATTTCAAGCAACCGTACTTTTGCTCAGGAGATATCTATGTTGATAATTTAACTTAATTTATATGATATTATAAAATAGGTTAGTTTTGAGAGATTTTCCATGAATGATTGCCTCATTTTGCCGCATGTACTTAATTTGCTAAAGGCAATGTGTTCCAAATAATGTTGAATTTAATTTTCCTTTTTTAATTAGCTTACAAAATGATTTTGCCTTTTTACAAGTTATAAGATCATCCAACAATGACCGAGTCTAGCACTGTGTGCTGGGCTGTTGGCCCTTGTGTTATCCTTTGACACCTGCAGAAATGGCTTCTGAGCTCCTGGTCTTTCTCTGAATCCTCATTGTTTACTTCATTGCACGTGTCTGTATTCAGAACACAAACATGAACAAAAGTGTGATTTTTGGCATCAAATCTTCAGGTGGCCAACAATGCAATCACAGATCCAAAATCCATAGAACTGTTGTCTAATTGTCACTCTTAATTTAAGTTTCTAGATGAACTGGCCACGCTCGTATTTTTTTGTTTGACGGGCTACAAGTTCCGACCTGCTTCAGATAACCCCTACCTTCAGCTATCTCAGAATGAGGAGGACGTGGAGATGGATGAAGTGTAAGTACTTCCAATTTGCCTTTTATCTTTAACAAATATTCGAAATGTTTTAGTTGATGCAATTTTGGGCTCAGTAAATGCACCAGGACCACTTCCAAAATTGATCATACTGCATTCTAGATTATAACTTCCGAAGTGAGGGAGAAAAATGGGAGTGAATGAGGCAAGATTGTATTTTCTTACGTTATAGTTCCACGTGTCACAAAAAAAAAAAGATTAATAAAGGAATCACCAGCCTTGCCATTGGACCTCCAAAACAAGCATGTCAGTTCTTGTGGAAAAGGGTCTAAAATTGAAGTTGCCTAAGCCAATTGCAACAAACAGAAAGCAATAAAAGTCCCACAGATGCTGCCATACATTTTTTAAATGAGGGATAGGAAGTGAAAATGTCTCACTCTTTCACTTGATTCCAAAGAGTGACCAGTGGGTCGTGACTGTGCGCAAAAGATATAGAGATATTTAATCATTTTCACCCTAAGAATTCCCTCTTTTTTTGGGGCAGTATGTGAGGTTATTCTTGGTACTGGACTATTAAGGAACTACCAGAAAACTGTCCACAACAGTTGATGTCACTGGTGGCTCAATTGTCATGTTCAATGTCCCACAAAATTATTATTAGGTGCCTTTTTCCGCCTCTTAGATTACACTTTGAAATTGATGTTTATTACCTTTGTTTATTGGGTGTGGTACTGGCATCATTAATAATATTCATGTATCGTATAGTTCCTACCCAGGGATCCTGTGTCAATCTGATGAAGTATAAATTACAATTTAATATGTCATTCCTTCTTCCTGAGGAATCCACAATCGGAGTGGTTTGTATCTAGTAAAAATTATCAGGCAAAGCAGAAATTAACGTGTTCTAAACATATGTCTGATGTAGAGGTCACAGGGAGGAAGAGCAAGACATGGGCGGCATGGTGGCGCAGCGGTAGAGTTGCTGCCTTACAGCGCTTGCAGCGCCAGAGTCCCGGGTTCGATCCTGACTACGGGTGCTGTCTGTGCAGAGTTTGTCCATTCTCCCCTTGACCGCGTGGGTTTTCTTCGATCTTTGGTTTCCTCCCACACTCCAAAGACACACAGGTTTGTAGGTTAATTGGCTTGGTACAAGTGTAAATTGTCCCTAGTGTGTGTAGGGTAATTGGCCCTAGTGTGTGTAGGGTGTGATGGATCGATGGTCAGTGCGGACTCGGTAGGCCGAAGGACATGTATCTCTAAACTAAACTAAACTAAATCTGATAGATTTTTTAAAACAATTGATAAGCATATTATTTTATTTTATGAAGAATACAAGCAGTTCAAACTGTAAGTAAAATTGTTCCATTAATACACAAGCAGCCTCAATATTTTGTATACCTTCTAATGTCAAATGGGATATCATAAGAACATGCTTCAAAATTTGAAAATGAGTCATATATTAAGGTGGATTACTGATAGTTTGAATGCGGAGATTGAAGCACAGTCTTGGAAGAAGGAGAGGATTTAAGAGAGAATTACAGAATCTTAGGGTTTTAGCACCATTGGTGGAATAACTAAATTCTGGAATAATCAAGAATCTTGACTTTTTGGATGTGCTGATAGTTGAGAGGGTTGTCTGACAATCATTTTCAGAGATAGGGATTCAAGAGGCCTGGAGTGTTTTGAAAACCAAGGTGAGGATTTTAAAATCAAGACATTCCTAAATCAGGAGCAAGTGTGTATCAATCAGCAGGATCAGAGGTAGATGGAGGACAGGGGTCTGGGTATGAGTCTAGACTTGAGCAGGTGAATTTTGGATGATTCTTAGTGTCTGGAGGGTGGCAGAAGTGAGGCCGCCCAGGATTGTGTTGAAATTGTCAAGTTGGAACAAAGGTTTCAATGAGGTCAGCACAAGGCATGAAAAATCACAAACGGAGTTATTGCTTTCATTGAAATAAAGCTTTCTCTCTTAGAAAGGACATAGAATATGATGTAGTTTATTGATTGAACTTTGAAGCAAAATGTTTGAGAAAAGACAAAATTTGACCAAATGCTCCAAAACGAATACATGCTATAGTGCAGCCACTTAATACATAAAGAATTGGTCATTGGCTGATGAATTGCACGATTAAACCCAATAGCTCTCTTCACGACAACACACATTATTGTCCAGGATTCAAGATTCTTGACCTCCAGAAATCTATTTGACCATTTTAGCAGGAACTCTCAATCTCACATTATTTTGTTATGCAAGAAACGTACCAACACTGCTGATTCAGTTAAATTGAAGAAGTGGAGGCTTTGGTGAGGGTGCAAAGGATGTTTGCCAGAATGCTGCCTGGAGCCAGCCAGGAGAGGTTAGATAGACTTGGATTGTTTTCTCTGGAACATCGAAGGTCGAGGGCAGACTTTATAGAAGTATATAAAATTACGAGAGGAATAGATAGGTAGACATTCAGAACCTTTTTCCCAGGGTGGAAATGCCAACCACTAGAGGGCGTAGCTATAAGGTGAGAGGGGCAATTTTCATGGAGATGTGCAAGGCATATTTTCACAGAGTGGTGGGGGCCTGGAATGCACTGAGAGGAGTGGTGGGGTAGGCAGGTACGATTAAGATGCTTTTAGAGAGCCACATGAAGGTGCAGGTAATAGAGGGATTTGGGTCAGGTGCAGGTAGATGAGATCAGTTTAATTAGGATGAAGAAGGGTCTCGACCTGAAACGTCACGCATTCCTTCTCTCCTGAGATGCTGCCTGACCTGCTGAGTTACTCCAGCATTTTGTGAATAAATACCTTCGATCCGTTTAATTAGGCATCATGCTCGACACAAACATTGTGGGCTGTATTCCTGTATTATATTGTTCTGTGTTCTATATGTTCTATAAATTGAGTTGTTTGGGTAGAGAAACATTGCTGAACATGCAATGTGTTAATTGTGCATTGTTGCTCAATAGAATCTGCTGTAACATTATCTTTTCTGCTGAGGAGCAAACTCCGAATGTGTCCATATGTTAATTTCATGGAATAATTTAGTTAATGTAGGTGGGCGAAGTTGAAATATCGACGAGTGGGCTAAATTGCAGGGGGTTTTTCGCTGGAATGTAAATCATCTTCGATCTGCCTGTTGCGCAAACCTTTGTGTTGTAAATGGTTTGGGGCCTCATGCTGAATTATTCCGTGATGGTAAAAGAATAAATTGCTGAGAAAACACATCACTTTGAACAGAATCCAAAAGCGATAAAGTGAACCAATGTTATATTTGGAGGTGCTTCATCTTGTAGCTTTAAAATTGGGAATGCTGCTTTTCCAACTTTGACACATTCTGATGGCCATATATTTCATTTTTCTCATCTCCAAAGTTGTGCTAATTCTTGTACAGCTTGGACAGGCAATCAACTGGTAAGGTTGTGGAATAATGATAAGATTGATTTGATCGAACCTGAAACCTATCACATCACTTGATGTATTGCATGATTTAGCCGCGTAGTCTTATGAAAATAGCAGGAAATGTTTATGATTATCATATGTGAACCAAGAATACAGAAAGCAGCAACTGTTGTGTCCTGGAGTCCTGAGAATCATGAGAAAATATTTTCCTCGTGTTTTCAGCAGCTATGCAAGGTTTTTAATGATTGGGAAATCCCTTAATCTATTGAAAAACCCAGATTTGACATACAAGAGTATAAAATAAATTACTCATATCGGACAATTAAACCACAAATTGGCACAGTGGCACAGCTGGTACAGCTGCAGCCACACAGCACCAGAGACCAGGTTCGATCCTGACCTTGGGTGTTGTCTGTGTGGAGTTTGCATGTTCTCCCTCTGACCTTGTGGGTTTCCTCCGATATCAAACAGATTTGTGGGTTTGTAGAATAAGTGGCTGCTGTACATTGTCCCTGGTATGCAGGGAATGGACGAGGAAGCGCGATAACATAGTGCAAGTGTGTGATCGTTGGGTGATCGATGGCATGGTTGGCATGAAGGGCCCGTTTCCAAGTTGTATCTCCAAACAAGAAAATGTTGGAAGTTCATCAAACAGATGAATGAGTTAATACTTCAGTTCCATCCCCTCATCAGTGTGGGCTCTAGATTTTTGTTATTTGATTCTGATTGCCCTATTTATTTCTGTAAATTTTGTTTTTCTTTATTTTCCTCAGTAGTAAATAGTGTAATTTGCTTCTCATTATCTGTACTTTGCATGATAAGGTGATATATTTATTCACAGATTATAAAACAATACTCAGCAGAGACAAATGTGTGATATTCCCACCTGCTTGTTTTGAGAGAGCATTATTCACTCAGTTTTCTTCAACATGCCACCAATTTTATTTTCACATGATTTGATTTCGCTTCTCTGATCTCGGGGACTGATGATTGGATTGCTTTATTGTATTTTTTTCCCTTTGTAAATATTTTCAGTCTATTTCATACTTTTAATTCATCTATACTCCATCCTTCATCCTCAGAACTGAGCACCTTATTTCCAAGCAAAACACAAGTGCTGAAGGAAATTGGGCAACATCTGTAGAGGGAATGGACAGATGGCGTTTTGGGTCAGGACCCTTCTTCAGACTGAAGATAAAATCTCCACAGATGCAGCCTGGCCTGCTCAGTTCCTCCAGCACTTTGTGTTTTGCTCAGGATTCCTGCATCTGCAGGTCCTTCTATCTCCACCTTCCCCATGAGCATTGAATTCTCCAACTTTAGGTAACCTCTCACTAACCTCTCCATACCCCCCCCCCCCTTTCTCCCTCACTTTCCCCCTCTTTCTCCCTCCCCCCCATCTCTTCTCTCTCCTTTGCCTCACCTGGACTCTCACCTGTTTTTCCTCTGCACCCCCCCCCCTTCACCCCACTACTTTCCTCTCTCTGGCTTCACAATCCTCAATTCTTCAAACCTGTCACACACCTTCCTTTCTTATCTCTGTTCTTTGTTCCAACCATCCGTCCATCAAAAAAAACCCTCGCTTATGCTGACCTATTACCTGTCGCACTTTGTCCTGCCTTGCCCCCCTTTTCTAGCTTTCTTCACTTCCTCTACAATCAGTCTGAAGAAGGGTCTTGACCTGAAACGCCATCTATCCATGTTCTACTGATATGCTGCCTGACCTGCTGAGTTACTCCAGCACTTTGTGTCCTTTTGTGTATTAACCAGCATCTGCAGTTCTTTGTTTCTACTCCACTTTATTCCTGGATTATTTTTAAACCCTTGAAACAGAAAGCAACTTTGCTAATGTGATGTGATTTAAAATGTGGTCAAAACTTTGCTAATGTGATGTGATTTAAATGTGATTTAGAACTCATGAGGTCATTTCAGTCCTTTTAAAGGATGGACAGATAGCCTATTGCTCATAATTTTCACCTTATGTTGAGATTTCTTTCCCCAGAGTAGAGATGAAGGAAAAATGTTGACCCCAAACATTTCTCCCACCTACCCACTCACCCTGCACCTTTCTCCTCCTGTATACACTTATCACCCATCCCCAAATCCCCAATTTCCCTTGTAGCCCTTCTTTCCCCTCCCCCGGCCCCTCTCACTCAGATCCCTCTCTCCAGCTTTACATTTCACTCCTTTTCTCTCCTTATTGACACCCTTTTGATTCCTTTTCACCTCTAGCTTTTGTTACTGTTTTCATCTATCCACCAATTATTTCCTCTCCCCATCTCATATATCCACCTATCACTCATCAGGCTTTTCCCCATCCCCCCCTCGTTTTACCAGCTTTCTCTTCTGTGACTTTCTATCGTCTGTCAATCTGAGGTTCCACAACATATATTTATTTACAGGCTGTCAAGTGTCATGCAGCACGGAAACAGGCTCCTTGGCCCAGCTCGACCATTTTGAATAAGATGCCCTGTCTGAGCTGTTCCCACTTGCCTGCCTTTGGCCCATCTCCCTCTGGGCCGTTGCTATCCATGTAGCCCATGTACTTGAAAACCGAGTTTTCAAGAGAGAGTTAGATATAGCTCTTGGGGCTAACGGAATCAAAGCATGTGGGGAGAAAGCAGGAGCGGGATACTGATTGTGGATGATCAGCCATGATCATATTGAATGGCGGTGCAGGCTCGAAGGGCCGAATGGCCTACTCCTGCACCTATTTTCTATGTTTCTACCCCCTTCTTTTCCCAACTCCTGTCAGTGTGAAGAATGGTCCCAACCTGAAACGTTGTCACTACATTTCCATCCACAGATGCTGCCTGACCCGCTAAAGTTCCTTCAGCACTTTGTGTTTTGCTCGAGGAATAACATTGATGCTGATTTGTAGCAGCTTCATTGAGACATCTTCTCTTTGTTAAGTGGAATCCTGGAATCGTCACAGTGGGAAGGAGGCTGTGTGTCCCATAGGGCCTTGGCTGGTATTGCCAGCTTTTCCCCTTATGGGACTGCCGTTTCTCGCCTGTTAAACATGAATTGATTATTGCTTTCAAGATTTGGAGTGCAAAATCACACAAATCCCTTTCAGCCAGTGTCAGGGGTTATGGGGAGAAGGCGGGAGAATGGGGTTAAGAGGGAAAGATAGATCAGCCAGGATTGAATGGCGCAGTAGACTTGATAGGCCAAATGGCCTCATTCTGCTCCAATCACTTATGAACTTATGAATTCCAGGTCCTGATTTCTCAGTGTCCGAGAGAAAAATTCTACATGCCAGCTCTTACTTCATTATTTCAGACAATTAAAGACAGAAAACAGGAAATGTTTACCCCATCAGCGTGGACTGGATACAAATATAGATGAAAGATTACCATCTGATGGAACTCCAGTGGTTGTGAAGCGATTTTCCATGAGTGGCTTGTTCTTGGGGACAAAAAAGCTAATATTTTTTCTCACTAATGAGGCAGCTGACAATTAGACTCCCACGAGTAGTGACTGTAATGGCAACTGTGGAGGTGTTGATTAATTGTTTAAAATCCAATCTGAATTGAGCATAATGTAACTAATTATTTGATCTTCAGCCTGATGGTCTTGGCATACTGTTCTGTACAAGTGGGACTTGACAGTTCTGCCATGGGTTAGTTTGGTGACCGTGAAGAACAAACCCATTGCAGAACTGTCCAGAAGCAAACATCGGAATGGGTTTGATTTTTTAAAATTAATTACAAAGCCATCTTGCATATCTGCTAACTAGAGGTGAAAATGATGTAAATGAGTCTGGCTTTGTTTAAAAACCAAACTGGTTTTGTTTAAAATGCTCTTGAGATATCAACCTATAAGATACTGAAGTGATGAGTTCCAAAGGAATTCAGGAGCCACTTTATTACACTGAAGTCTTGCTGGTTGAGTGTCGGCGATGGTAGAGTGTGGAGCTTGCCGTATTCAGTTTATTCACTGTGGTTATGGAATCTGGGAGCTATTCCCAAAGATAAAAATAGTGGATGGTGAGAAGAGTTGTCTCATTTTTTTCAGAAAAATGGCTGGAGATCACTTGTTAAAATGGAAAGTGCCAGGGATGTAGAATCCATTTCCCATCACGTTGCCCACTAATGTTTCATCAACCACAGTGAAACAGTTGAGGGGAAACTGGGCAACTCTGCACGAAGAAAATAAATCTTCCCTTCAGTTTGTTGCTTATGCACATTCAGTGGATTGGTTTGTCAGGTGAGGGAGGCTGATGAGAAAATGTGGGATGTGTTGCTTGCCATATGGTGCCTGTAAGAGCAACACTGGAGCATGGGCTGAGATCAATTCTTTCCATTCCTGTGTGAAAACTATGCTCGGGGAATGTTAGAATTAAAAAACACAGTGGAGACTATATGAGGAATGCAGATCATAATGCTAGTAATCAGAACCGAATAATCATAATTACTGGCTTTGTTGCCAGAAATACCAACATAAAAATAAGACAGTAGTACCACTGTTAAATTGACTATTGATTTCAGTAGGAATGAGATAGATGAATCAGCAAACTGCAGTGTCGAGTCCCAGTTACCTGTCACAACCTGGGTCACTGCTGATCAAAGGTCAGATATTTCAATAAGGGAAGAACCTTTGCTGACGTTGCCCTGCCTGGTGAAGTGAGGTTGCTGACAAGGAGTCCAGGACTCTGAGGATGGGCTTCCTGAAGTAATATATATTTACATGTAAAATTGGCATATGGCTTCACCTTTCCTGCATGTTTTGTCATTATCTTTGTGTGCTGCAATACAAGGCCAGCCTTGTATTCGGACCGATAGATTGGAGGTTAATGAGGACTCAATGTCTTATAAATACCCACCTGCAAATTTTGTAATGAATTTTGCACATGCAGACTTGTCTATCATAAACAAAATGATCATTTTTATATATTCCTTGAAGGTATAGGTGGGTGGTGTGTTGCCTAATTGAACATTAGGGTGGGCACGGTGGCGCAGCAGTAGAGTTGCTGTCTTACAGCACCAAAGACCTGGGTTCGATCCTGACCACGGGTGCTGTCTGTACGGAGTTTGTATGTTCTCCCCATGACCGGTGTGGGTTTTCTCCAGGAGCTCTGGTTTCCTCCCACACTCCAAAGACGTACAGCTTTGTAGGTTAATTGCCTTCGGTGAAGATTGTAAGTTGTCCCTAGTGTGTGTCGGATAGTGTTGGTGTGTGGGGATCGCTGGTCAGTGAGGACTCGGTGGGACGAAAGGCCTGTTTCTTCTGCTTTCTAAACTAAACTGTCCACCATTGTGTTAGGGAGAGAGTTCCAAGATTTTGTCGCAGCAATAGTGATGGAGCAGTGATGTATATCGGTCTGGATTGTGTGGTCTGGAGTGCAACTTGCTGGTGGCACGCCCATTCATTTGCAGTCCTTGTTCTTCTAGCTGGTAGAGGTGGTGGGTTTGGAAGGTTCTGCCGAAGGAGTCTTGGTGAGTTGCTGCAGTGCATCCTGTCGATGGCACAAATTGCTGTAACTGCGCTGGTGTCGGAGTGAGTGAATGTTGATGGGTGACTATCAAACGACTTGCTATGTCCTGAATGGTGTTGAGCTTCTTGCATGTTGTTGAAGCTGCACTGATCCAGGCAAGTGTTCCATCACACTCCTGACTTGAGCTTTGTCAATGGTGGACAGGTTTTGGAGAGTGAGGAGGTGAGTTACTCACTGCAGGATGTGCAGCCTCTTGCCTGCTCCTGCAGCCATATTGTGTACATAGCTACTCCAGCTCAGCTCCTGGTTAATGGTGAGCCCCAGGATATTGATAGATTGGGATTCAGCTGCATTAATGCCACTGAACTAGATGGATTTTCTCCTGCTGGACATTATAGCGCAAATGGTACTTGCCGCCTGTCAACCTAAGCCTGGATGTTGCCCAGATCCTACTGCATTTGGCTGTGGACTGCTTCATTATCTGCAGAGTTGCAAATGATGCTGAACATTGTGCAATCATCCCTGCTTCTGCTCAGATACTGAACAGCGTGGCCCTCATGAAAACTTAAGAGTTTGGGGTCTATTTTTTTGGGCAGATTGATAGTCATTGCTAGTTCTCAGTCAGCCTGACTTGCTACCTTCCAGTATTTTCTTGCTGTGTTATTTCAGTAGCAGCCACAAACTGGCGGCCGCCACGAATGGTGGGGAAGGTCAGTGGTTCATTAATCATCTCCCAGGAAGGGTGCAGTAACTCAAAAGCAAACCACGCTTGCTTTGACAAGCTGAGGCGTACACTTTGAAACTCACCTTGTTGTTGTATCCATGGAAAGGTTGATTGCTATGCGCCATGGCAGTCACTGTGTCAACTGCCAGTAGCCTGAAAGGTATCCATGTTCTTTCATATCCACATAATCTGTATTCACTAACCATAGCAGATAAGGAGACTTGGTGTATCAGAAAAAAAGTCAATATGTCAAAAGAAGTGACACAGATCGGTAGGTTAATTGGCAGAAGGAGATTAATTGATTCCTGTAAATTATCCCAAGTGCAGCTGGGTGGTCGAAGTATGCACAGTGAGAAAATACTGGAACGCAGCTTTACACCTGAGTATTAATTCCCTCCGCGTTTATCTTTGCTTTATGCTGGCAATGGTCCAAAGAGAAAGTGCCAAGGATTTTATGGTCCATTGTAATGACAATGAAACTATCAGTGTTTGACATTATTGTGCTGTTTATTTTCTGTCATTTTTGTGAGAACTACTCAGTGCGAGTGCACACTCAGAGATTTAAAATCTTTGCTCTCACAGGGTTCTAAAGATCCCTTTGGCCTTGCACCTCATGGCCACTGATCTTCAGAAAGGGGAAAGTCAAACTGGTTCTGCATGGGCAGCTTTATGATCTGTGGCAAAGATCATTATCTCCCACCCTACTAACCAACATTTGCACAACTCTGCTCCATCTATACACTAAAACTCTTGTCTGTTTGTTTGTTTGTTCCTGAACTACAGCCAAAATGGTACACGATAGCGCTACAATTTTAGGCCCACCTTACTCACCGTCGTCACTTTGGTGCTAATGGAAGAAGTTTCATTGAAATCGGTGTTATATTTTAAAAGTTATTCACATTTTAAAGTTTAAATCTATCTCCTAGGGAGGGAGGGATGGAAGGAGGGGGGTGGAGGGAGGGGAGAGAGGGAGGGAGGGAGGGAGAGGAGGGAGGATAAGGGGGGTTGAGGGGGAGGGAGGGGAAGGGGGAGGAGGGGGAGGGGGGAGGGGGGAAGAGGTGAGGGGGAGGAGAGGGTGCTGCACCAATGCAGGAGAGGTTTGGGCCCAATGGGTCCACTTGGTCTAGTATTTTCTCGATCTCCAGATTTTGTTTCCTTTTGGGGTAAAGGTTTTCTTTATTTTCTATCTTTTCCTAACAAAAACAACTTCCAATTATAGAGCACTTTTATTGAACAACCCAAGGCTTGTCATTCTCGTATTATCAGATAAAGAATTGGCTCTGAGCTGAACAAGGACATTAGGACATGTAGTTAAAAGTTTAAATGAGCACCAAAGAGATGTTAACCGTGGATACTGCTAGATCCGACTGTGCCATTTGTATAATGTTTCCTTAGCAACTGTGTGTGCTGTTCTTAAAAGACACTGGAGATATATTGTTATGCTTTAGTGTGTCTGTATATTCACTTGTTTTTTTTAAGTCTGCACACTACCAGCCATTTCAATACCTTTTTGACAATATATTGTCAAGGTTGTAGCAATAGCACATTAAAATTGGGCCAGGATACTTTCAGAATTAAAATTTTATGGAATATCTTCCAATATTAAACAGGAAAATCGCACCCTGGTAAATCTCTATGGCAGCTGGGACAGTGTGTGGGAGGGGAGGGACACACACACACACACACACACACACACACACACACACACACACACACCCCCCCCTGTGTGTGTCCAACACCCCCTACGTCCACATCCCCTCCTCCCCCCTCCTTCACCACCTCCACTCTCTGCTGCAAGGCTCAGGTAAAATTGAAGCCTTGTACCATGGAACATCCTCCATATCTTGTTCCTCAGCCAAGTTACTGCACTGAGTGATTCAGGACAGGTCGATTTTCTCCAAGGTTTGGAGAGTTAAACAAATATGTTTCAGTTTGAGCACTGTGTTGAAATTCATTTCTTTGTGAGAATATTTGAATTCAATCCTGCTTTGAATAGCTTGCTTTAGATTCCTCTCTGTGGCAACCAAGGTGATGAATTCCTAATTTTATTCTCACTCATGTAAGGCACACCATCTCACAATGGTAGGTCTTCCTGCATGATGTAAACAGAGCAGGTGGAGAAGATGCAAGCACACTATTTACTCGGAGGTAGAGTCGGCAAAGCTCAAGGTTTTGTTCTTGACCATAATATTGGAAATCTACTTGGGTGCGTTGAGGACCAATTCATTTCAGGGGAGGAATAATTTTTTAATTCACTTGGCAATCAAAATTAATTTCAGAAGACCTGACTTGCATATTACAGTGTGCTGACTCTGGTGTCTGAAGTGCTCCAGCCAGAAACAATCGAATCCCCTCTCAAGGTGAACAACAAAGCATTGCCCGTCTGAAGAAGGATCTTGACCAGAAACGTCACCTAATCCTTTTCACCAGAGATGCTGCCTGACCTGCCGAGTTACTCCAGCTTTTTGTGTCCGTCTGCGGTTTAAACCAGCATCTGCAGCACCTGCTCTCTGGATCAAATGTTTCCAGGGAAAGAAAAACATCCTTGCATTGAATTTTGTTCTACCCTAAAGTAATTTACACATGTGATAGCTATCCAGTTGCAATGCGATGTAATAATCTAGTCTCAACATTATCTTATAAGCCTTAGATCAAATTGATTCCCTGTTCTCAGAAGGATTCCAGTCAAGCCTTTGAAGCTTTTTTGATAGTTACGCCCTTTTCACAGGTCTTTTATTGTCACGAGAAGAAAACAAAAGCAACAAGACACACAAATACATAAAAGTTAACATAAACATGTACCACAGTGGATTCCCCACATTCCTCACTGTGATGGAAGGCAAAAATGTCCAATCTACTTCCTCTTTATTTCTCCTGCGGTCGGGGCAGTCGAACCATCCATCGTGGCGATCAAAGCTCCCGTAGCCGGCGGTTGAAGCTCCCGGGTCAGGGGGATTGAAAGTCCCGCGTTGGGGCGGTCAAAACTCCCATGGCTTGGAGTTCCCGATGTCGGTCTCTGACCAGAGACCGCCGGCTCCATGATGTAAATCCACAAGCACCCACGACTGGAGCTCCGAGGTCGATCCCTGGCAAAGGGATCGCGGGCTCTGCGATGTTAAAGTCCCGTAGGCAACCACGATGGAGCTCTCAAAAGTCGGTCTCCAGCAAAGGCCGCCAACTCCACGATGTTAGGCCGCAGTGCGGACGGAGATACGATACGGGAAAAAAATCGCATCTCTATCGAGGTAAGAGATTAGAAAAAGTCTCCCCCAACCCACCCCCCATATAAAACAAGCTAAAGAACACTAAAATCATACATTTAACACATACTTTTTAAACACAAAGAAGGAAAGGGCAGACAGACTGGCGAGGCATCAGTCTTGTGGCCTCCTTCGTACTGTTGCCTGACCCATGGTGAGTTTAGCTGCTATTTAGTTTCTGTTCTTGTGGGAGATGTGTGGTTGAGAACAATTGCATGATATTACTGGTTAAACCTCACTCCCTGTAGCCAGAAATAAACAATGCTCCAGGCCGCCGTGGACCTTGCACGCCCTAACTCCAGGAAATGTCTACTTGTTGACAGGTTTTTTTGCCACAGGTTATTGTGATTTGTAAAGCAGTTATCTCATCAACTGTCACAGTGCAAGATAACACCGAACAAAGCCTAATCAAATATGATGTGAAATGCTGCAATGTTTTCCCTGAGAATTATAAGTCTTTGGAATGCTTTTTCTCAAAGGACGATGATATTTTTACAGCAGTGGAAGGGTTCCAAAGGTAGATGGGATTGTAAAGTTGCACTGGCAATCAGATATGATACTTCAAGCTCCTCTCCCCCACCCACCCACTCCTCCCTCCCCCCTTCAAATGGCTGCCTCCTATTCATACATAAGTACATTCAACTGCAATGCAGCAACACTGTTTTATTTACACTAAGGTTTCCAATCGGATGCTGAAAGAGAGAAACTAATAATTTGCCTTTTGGTGTTAGCAGCTAAGAGAGAACGTTAGTCTGAAGAGACATTTGGTCTTTGAATTTATATTCTCTCTTCCGAGTATAGCTGAACACGTATTTTAAAATGTAGTCAGACCAAGAACAAGACATGAGTCACGGAGCTCAAACACTTGCAGCTCAGGGTGTTCTTTCCTTTTAAAAAACAAGAATTATAGTACAATAAATCTTGTGAAAATCAAATCTTGATATCTAAACTTAATAGCTAATGTATTTTGGGGGGGAAAGTGCAAAAAGCAGTTTTTAAGTATCTGGACATTTTAGTTTAGTGTATTGTCACGTGTACCGAGGTACAGTGAAAACGTGTTGTGTGGTAACCAGTCAGAGGAAAGACAATACATGATTACAATCGAGCCATTTACATTATAGATACATGATAAAGGGTTAAACGTTTTGTGCAAGGTATAGCCAGTAAAGTCCGATCAAAGATAGTCCGAGGGTCACCAATGAGGTAGATAGTAGTTCAGGACTGCTCGCTGGTTGTGGTAGGATGATGAAGTTGCCTGATAACAGCTGGGAAGAAACTGTCCCTGAATTTTGAGGTGTGCGTTTTCATACTTCTGTACCTTTTGCCTGATGGGAGAGGGGACATTCAATAGATGTACAAGTTGGTGAGGTCGTACTTAGAGTCTTGTGCTCAGTTTTGGTCGCCCTGCTTTCGGAAGGATGTCATTTTTTATTTACGTTTTTTATTCAGGGTAAAGGAATCAAAAACTAGAGAGCACAGGCTTAGGGTGAGGGGGGAAAGACTTAATGGGAACTTGAGGGCCAACATTTCCCACACATGGTGGTATATGGAACGTGCTGCCAGAGGAAGTAATTGAGGCACGTACAATAACAGTATTTAAAAGACTCTGACAGGGACATAGATTGAAGAGGTTTAGAGGGATATGTGCCAAACATGGGCAAATGGTACTACCTATAATTGAGCATGTTGGTCAGCATGGACGAGTTGAGCTGAGGGGCTTGCTTCTGTGCTGTATGACTATAAAAAAATAGAAGACCTGGGGATTGTTAATACACTTGTGTGAGAGAATAGGTTGAGGATGTGATGTGGGCAGTGGGATTGCTGAGAGCTATTCAGCATTGACTCGGTGAGCTGAACAGCCTCCATCAACGATGTAAGAGAATGTGATTCATTTAACTTACTGAAAAACTATGATTGTGAAATGTGAGCAGTTAGTGGAATGTAAGCTACCTGGCATGTCATGTTTTCAAGTCTCAGAAACAGATTACCAAATCTCTTCATGAGTTTCATTGTGAGTTGCTTTTCTAAAGTGTATAAGCTGTCCTTGTTTATGACCAGTGGATTGTTCTTGCTATTTACTCACACCAGAAGGTACAAGTGCCATGGACAATCAACTTCAGGCTATTAATGTGGCCAGAACTGTGCTGAGAATGAACCTGCAGCAGTGCGAGCAGAGGCTGTGTACAAATCACCAACGCTTCTGTATGTCGTGAGGGATTCAGCAGGAGCTTGGTGCAAGCTGTCAAGGATAGTGTTTGGCTTTAACATGGGAGTCAGTCTCTTTATCAAGTACCTTAGGAAATGAACAATGAACTACAGTCTTGTGTGTAAGAAGGAACTGCAGATGCTGGTTTAAACCAAAGATAGCCACAAAAAGCTGGAGTAACTCAGCGGGACAGGGAGCATCACTGGAGAGAAGAAATGGGTGACGTTTTGGGTCTGAAGAAGGGTCTCGACCCGAAATGTCACCCGTTCCTTCTCTCCATAAATGCTGCCTGTCCCGCTGAGTTACTCCAGCTTATTGTGTCTTTCTTCGAACTACAGTCTCATCCTGGAGTTGGGGCATTAACCTACAAACTAGAGTGAAGCCAGGATCTTCCAAAACTATGCTCTAAGTAATGTAATATTTAGAGAATGAACATATTTTGTGAATGGTTTCATTTTTTCCCGAAATTTCTTAAAACATTGATTTTCAAGATTAAGTTGTTCCTGGCTACGCCAGCAGGTATTGCTCATTCCCAATTGCTCTTGAGATGGTAGTGTTGTGCCATCATCCTAAATCTCTTCAGTCCTTCTGGTGAAAGTACTTCCACTGTCCCCTTATCTGAGGGGAACCAGGATTTAGCCTAACGATGAAGGTCTGGCGATACATGTCAAAGGCAGGATATTGTGTCTTGGAGACAAAATGCGCATGAGGTGGTGTTCCATGAAATGATTGTCCTTGTCCTTCTTGGTGGTAGATGTCAAGAGTTTGGGAGGTCCTCTCAGAGAAGCCTGGGCGAGTTACTGCCATGCATTTCTGGGTGGTGTGCATTCCAGACCCAGTTTGCCAGTGGTGAAGAGAGTGAATGTTTAGAGTGGTTGATGGGCTGCTAATGAGGCTTCCCAGTGGCTGTCTTGTCAAACTTGTCAAACTTCTTGTTGGGCTTCATTAATCAAGACAAGTGGAGTGTATTCCTTACCCATCTGATATACATCTTGTTGATGGTAAAGAAGCCCTCGAGTTTCAGGAGAAGAATTCCTTGCTTTAGAGTAACCAACCTGTGATAAAAGCTTGTACCCATGTATTTATGTAGACAGTTCTGTTGTTTTTAGCTAATGGTTCTCTCTTGTTGGTAATGGCCATTGACAGGGCGGCATGGTGGCGCAGCGGTAGAGTTGCTGACTCACAGCGCTTGCAGCTTCGGAGACTCTGTTTCCATCCCGACTACGGGTGCTGTCTGTATGGAGTTTGCACGTTCTCCCCTTGACTGTGTGGGTTTTCTCCGAGATCTTTGGTTTCCTCCCACACTCCAAAGACGTACAAGTTTGTAGGTAAATTGGCTTGGTATAATTGAAAATTATCCCTATTGTGTGTTCGTGTGCGGGGATCATTGGTCGGCGCGGACTCGGTGGGTTGAAGGGCCTGTTTCCGCGCTGTATCTCTAAACTAAACGAAATGCTTTTGTGATTTGAGTATTTTCTCCAGAGTGCTATTTAGATCGTGCTGTAGACATGTATTGATTGCTTCATTGGCTGCAGTATTGTGAATTGAATAGAAGACCTCCACTCTGACCTTAAAGTGGAGGGAACCCACTGATGAAGCAGCTGAAGTAGGTTGACCCAAGGACAATGTCCTGCAGAGCTCCTGTGGTGATGTTCCAGGGCTAGGATCATTGACCTTTGACAACAACAACCATGTTAATTTGTGCAACATATGATTCCAGTCATTGGCGTGCTTTCCCTTGGATACCGATTGACGTCAGTTTTTCCTGGGCACTTTGATGCCACTGTTGGTTAAGTGTTCTCTTGATATCAAGGGCAATCATTGTCATCTCACTTCAAGAATTCAGCTCCTTGTCCTTGTTTTGATCAAGGCTATGATAATATCTGGAGCCTTGGCAAAAGTCAAACTTCCTTTGGTACTATAAGTAAATGCTGTCTGAGAGTGCTGTCAGCAATGGGTTCCATCACTGGACACAAATCGGCCATGAGTTGTCTTGCTCTTTGTGAATGGGATTTGCATGTGCAGTTTTCCATATTCCAAGTGGAGTCTGATGCCTTAGGAGGAGGTTGAGATAGATAACTTCCATGGAACAACCGGCTGACTGGCTGCCAATGCTGTGGCCTTTTCTTCTGCAATCATGTGCTTGGCCTAGACAACACTGAGAATGGGATATCTGTGGAACCACCCGCTCCTGCAGTTATCTGTTTAATTTTGGTTGAAATGAAGAATGACCAGTGTGCTCCTGCTGTTAAAAGAGGAGAGCTGCTGGAGGAACTCAGCAGAGCAAGCAGCATCTGTGAAGAAAGACAGACAGGTGGCCACCCTGAAATGTGGGGATCTGTCATCTGGACTGAAAGAGTAGAGGGGAAAGAGCTAGGAGAAAGAGATAGGGGGAGGGAGTGTAGGGCAAGAACTAGCAAGCGATAGATGGATATGGATGAAGAGTGGCTGATTGGTGGATAAGTCAGCTGGGGAAGGAAAGGTGGAGTTAATGAGAGAGGATGGGGGGGTGATGAGTCGAGATCGAAAGGCTGCAGATACAGGAATCTGATTGAAAAGGAAAGTGAAAAGTGGAATTGAATAAGGAGGGATGGGGATAGGCATTACATCTCCCCAGGTTGCAGGGGACAGTGTCCAAGGGGTGGAAAGTAGTGGGGAGGGACTCCCTGGTTCAATCATCTTTCTGTCTAGACGAAGGCTCCCAATCCGAAACGTCGACTGTCCATTTCCCTCTGCAGATGCTGCGTGACCCGCCGAGTTCACCCAACACTCGACGTTCCTCAGAACTAACGTAATGAAACGGGCAACATGCTGATACTAGCTTAATCAATAAGCTTAGTCTGAAGAAGGGTCTCGACCCGAAACGTCACCCATTCCTTCTCTGCAGAGATGCTGCCTGATCTGCTGAGTTACTCCAGCATTTTTTGTCTACCTTCGATTTATATCAGCATTTGCAGTTTTTTCCTACACAAGCGTAATCAATAGTTAGTGTTGAAAAGAGCCACAAAATGACAGGTCAGCTGTTGCTCACAGACTAAATCCTTTGACAGTTATCCGCAAATATATCTTTCAAACTGCTGAACACAGTCTCATTTGATGAAACCCAATCATCATCAATGTGAAAGTTAATCTTGATTCAATACCCTTTAGGCGTAAGCATTTTCAACCAAGTGTTGTAAACAGTAGGTTAAGAGCTCAGTGCTCCTACCTCCCTGTGGGATTTCCATCTCTTTATCAAACATATTGATGTTGATGCTGTTGATTGAAGCTCCAAGTATGTTAATGCTCAGCTGCTGGCGTCTCTGACGTGAAAGGGCAAGTATATTTTTATGGTAAATAATTGGAATTTCCAACACTGAATCTATGGATGTTACCGACTTCACTTCCTATTAGGTATTTACTTCACCTCCTTGTCAAATGTAAGATGTTCCGCAGGAAGAGTGCTGTGTGAATGTACTCGGGGATTTCCAACTGCATTGTCAACTGGTGGGAATGTGAATGATTTGAAGCACATTGCTTACTTGTCACAGTGGGACAGCTTCACAGGCTTGTATCTTTGCCCCCTTTTCAACATCCTTTTCCCAAACGGTTATTGGATAGCCTGATACACCGCAATGCTTTCAGCGGCCTCGTGACTCTATTAAGGTAATGTTATCGAAAGACGTCCGAGATTGTTTGCTTTTGGTGGAAAAGTTAAATTTCGTCCATGGGACACAGAAGCTTGAATATAAACTAATGTTTGTTTGACAGTTTTCATCTCTACTGTTTCTGTGATGCGTGTAGGTTCAGCACTTGTTATATGATGTACACCTGTGACATGCTGTGAGCTAATGGACCATTTGAACCACAGACCCCACAATCCCTCGTCTCCTCAAAATGCTGCAGTTCCGTTTGAGCCGGAAGAATTTGATTTTGCAGCAAAACTTAAGTAGGACCATGGAAAGGCACTTGAGTGGGCACTTTGAATGCTGATTTCCTAGGGTGTACAAAAATGCTTTCAACCGGTATTGTTTTCCTTGTGATTAATGCTTGCAGTGTGATCATTAAAATTGTTGCGGTCAGTAACATTGAGAAATTGAGCAGTGCACACTGTGTATTCATTCTGAGAACTAGACGCTGTCTTTTGTTGTTGTAAAATAATGCATTTGCATGCACACGGACCAGCATTGAGCTGAGCAATCGATTTGAGCAATGCAGTGATGAACCTGCATTGCATCACGATGCTCAGCCTGCAGAGCTTCAACGCATCTGTTTGCTTTACTGTTGTTTTGTGATGGTAGAGATTTCTTCTCTCTCTCTGCAAGTAATGTTTGGATAGCACCACTTTAACAATCCTAAGTGGTTTAATTTTGTTCTAGTGGATGCTCTTAAAAGGGGTTAAGAATATAACACAAAGACCTGTACGAGTTTTAAAACTCAAAATGGTAGTAGATTCGAGAACTTGGTTTATGATGAGGGGTGAGAGATTTAAAAGGGACCTCATGGGCAACTTTTTCACTCAGCGTAGTTCATATCTGAAATAAGCTGCCAAAAGAAGCTGTAGAAGCAGATGCAATTATGATTTTTAATAGACATTTGGACAGATATATGGATCGGAGGGTTTGGAAAAATATGGGATGAATTCCAGCAAATGGGATGATCCCAAAATGCCTTCTTGGTCAGTAGAAGACTTGGAGAAGTTGTGCTGAAGGGCTTGTTTCTCTGCTATACAGCTCTATGACTCTATTTGCAGGAAGCTGCATTTAAAGGCAAATTTTAGGGATATTATGGAGGATGGTACATTAGAAAGAAATCTTTCTTGGGAAGGTATGTGGGTTAAAGCAATTTAGTATGACAGCTTCTCATTGCATCCTGCCCACTTAACAAAATGATTTGTTACTGCTTGAAGTGGGTACACACTCCCTGCTTCCAGACTAACAGAGGAGACAAAATGACACACAGCAATTGTGTGGAAAGATCAACAAAAAATAGAGCATTTTCTTTTTTAAAACATGCAACAACTTGTTCAAGAGGATCCAAATCACCCAGGAGTCTGCTGGGCAACACGACTTGAAGCATCCCTCGCTAAGCTGCTTTCATTTTTTTCTTCACTTCTCCTTGACAAATTAATAAATGCCTTTATGAAACTCCAATGCCAGACAAATGCTGTGGCCAGTGTGTTGCTTTGGGAATCTCAGCCAGGCTCGACTGCCTGAGGAAGCTGTAGAAGGGAACACAATTACGGTTTTTAAAAAACATTTGGACAGATATATGGTTAGGAAGGGTTTAGAGGGCTATGAGCCAGATATCGGCAAATGGGAGTTGCCCGGTTGCCAACTTGGTTGTCATGGGCAAGGTGGACCGAAGGGCCTGTTTCAATGCTGTATAGTTCTATGACTGTGACCAGTGACTGGAAACTTCAGGACCTCTGATCAATTAAGGGGAATGGCACTCAGGGTGCCACTCATGAATGCTATTCAGGAGCTCCAACTGAAAGGTATGTGAGTGTCATTGTAAGTCTTGACTTGGCTCAGGTACACCAATAGTTATGGTGTACCACGGGTATTCTCTATCTAAGCCCACAGGCAAAATAGACACTTGCATTTGGCTGCTGCTAGCCTGGAGACAATATCCACCATTACCTGATGTCTTTTCCACATTTAGTGACATGGATGTTACACATTATTTCTTGTTTGTTTGCAGAGTAACTACGAGTGGAATGATGGAAGGAGTGAAAAAAGTGAACCAGTCATCGAATGGCGCCACAGAACAGAACGAACTGGACAGAGTGGCGTGATGGGCCTCGGAGATGCGAGAGTAATCTTATCTTCCTCTACACTTTGTTCCTTGAGGAATATGCACCAACAACACTTGGTTCAGGGCTAAAGTGCTTCTGCACAAAATGACGCTCAGTATATTGTTAGAAAGAAACCATATTCCTACAAAGTATTTGCTGTTTTCCAATCATCTCTGCACAGTTTGTGGCTGATGCTGATTATCTGTGCTCTATAGGCCAGTTTAACTTTCTCAGGCCTAAAGGCATTTTCTAGTCTGTGAGACTTGTATGTTTGCTTCGTTAATTTTGGTTGTGAGTTTCCTCAGATTCACAGAGAGTTGGTTGCAAATCCGTAAATGTTTACAAACTTGCACCACTGTCCTGCGGGCAATTTAAGACTGGAAGCTCATTGTGACTGAAGGTTCTCTGATCCCTACACAAGCTTAGGCTGCAGAACTCCATTTTAAACTTGTGCTAAATATAATTCTGCTGAGCCAGTTTCATTGCACGTCATGGGTTAAATTAACAGGTTGTTGCCTGAAAGAGAAAGGGGGCATTATGCGAAAATCTCAACTCAAACCTGAGAGACAAGTTCAGCACCAGATTGCCCGTCCTCTCAGGTGATTGTGCAAATCACAACCTGTTAAGTGAAAATTATATTTTTGTTTCATTTTAAGCTCCTTCAAGTATTACAAAATATTAACCGACTCACAACAAGGATACTAATCAAGAAGTTTCTCAACACTGGATGTCATTCATTAGCTCTCGCTGATTCAAGGCCTGTATCTTCTGCCTGGTGTGATAGTGACTCTGATGTACCAATGGATAGTCTGTTGGGTTTTTTTTTTGCTTATTGTCCAGGGCTCCAGTTGCCCAAATGAAAGTTGGTCCCGGCACTCATGGTCTGGGAAGAAAGTTGGAGTTCTTATAGCTCGGAGTTTCAGTCCTTACTGTTATCCAATGGCTCTTTGCATTTCGCTGGGAAAAATGGCCACATGCAAAGTATTAATGGTGATCACCATTACGAAACTCCAAAGCCAGTACAAAGTAGATACCTTTATGAGAAGGGAAAATATTTGTTAGAACACAGCTATTGTTGGAACTAATATTCCTTTGCAGAATAGTCAGATGAGAGAATGTTCAATAGATAAGTCATTCCCTAGAAATGTAAGGATAGCTGGTCTAAATTCACGCTTATTCTAAAGGAAATATCATGTTAATTTCTTCTGAAAATTGAATTTATCATCATGCAGAGTTTTCTGCAGTTTGTGACTCAGCTTCTCCATTCCTTCAGGTACTTGGCTGGTTTATTGGCGTATCTTTGCAGTCCTTGGATTAACAAGTAATGTGTAGGAGTAACATCGTGAGACACTACTGTCACAGATGTGCTGTATAGAGTGGTGTGGGCTCATGCATGCCTCATTTGAGAACAGCCAAGGTACAAAAAGTACCATCTCTGAAAGCTTCATCACTCACATGGTAGAAGCCTGTGTTACAGGCTGCAATTTTAAGGTTAGACGTTTTGCTATGGTACTAATCAATTAATGTTGTGTTTTAGTAGTTCCATTTGCATATTTGTAGCCTAATTTGCAAAGACGTTAAAGCTAGGCACATCACTTTCCCATTTTTATTGCCAGTAGTATATTTCCATTATGATTTAATCAATCCCTTTTGGTTTTAAATCTTACACCAACTTCACTGATGTGGCAGATGTCAGAAACTTGCTTCCTTTGATTGGAAAAAGCAAGAGTGCCCTCCTTGATACTATGTTGCAGCATATCATCACACCAATATAACTTTGCCCCTCTACTTCTCTCTCTTAAGTGAATGCATTTGACAGAATTCACTCAGATTGTTAGCCAAAGCTTCACCTTGTTTCCTATACATGGCACATTACCATTACCAGAAAAGGGTCTCGACCCGAAACGTCATTCCTTCTCTCCAGAGATGCTGCCTATCCTGCTGAGTTACTCCAGCTGTTTGTGTCCATCTATGGCACATCACTTGTTGTTTAAACGTTATTCTTTTCTTCCCGTCTTCTAACTCAAGGAATTTTGTTCTTAATAATTCCTACTTAATTTTATATTTGTCGTTTTATATACTTAACCATTCCTCATCAATGTTTGCCCCCATCCCTGAAAATCTATTGCACTCTCACATTCTATGATTTCTGCCCATCAAATTACAGGGAACCACTTTGGAAATTGACCAATGTTGTGATACAGGTTCTGGTCACCTACCTGTAACCATATAGCTTCAAGGGCATGTAGACAGTAAGTTTTTAAATCTCTGGTGGGTTTGAAGAGATCATGATTAATACAGTGCTGGAGGAACTCAGCAGGTCAGCCAGCATCTTTGGAAGAATGGGCAGACGACATTTTGAGTAGGACCCTCTTCCGACTGAGGGCCATGAATGGGCCTTGTCACCTGTGCATTCCCCCCACAGATGCTGCCTGACCCAGAGTTCCTTCAGCACTCTCTGTTTTGCTCAAGATCCCAGCATCTGCAGTTCCTTGTGTCTCCATTGCAGAGATAATGCACAAGATTGGACGCAAACCCAATCCCCCGCGGCAAAAGTTTAAAATGAGGAAAGGAAGGATTCCCTTTTATTGTTGTATAGTTCTGGATTAGGAGAAAGCATGACTGTGGAAAGCAGCCTGGAGGGTCTTCACAGGCAAGGAAGAAGCTGTACTTGATTCGCAGTTTTTGCCGTCATTCTATTGCTGAAATTTTGCGCTGTGCCCATTTTGATTTGATGGCTCTCATGTACAATACGCAAATGTACAATATTATTGGTCACTGTACATTTGACACTATGTCCATGATCTGAAGAAGATGTCAACGAAACTGAACTGAATGGGACAGATACAAAGTACGTTGATATATATTCCACAAAAATATCAGCACCACTTCCCACAAGACTGGATTTAGTTAAAAGGTCAAAAAGAATAATGTATTAAAACGAATTAGAGAATGTTGTATGCAGAAGAGAAATGATATCTTAAACTATAAGGAGAGATCCCTGCTGTTGATGTGGGTAAATGTACACATGGTAAACAGCTGAACTCGGGGGAAATAGAGAATTCTTCCACAGTAAAAAGGATCCAAATTTCAGTCTTGTAAAAATTGAATGAATTGGTCACAGTTGGTAAAAGAGTAAGAGCCACATTTATTCTCTGTATCATAAATTTGGACAGTGAAAAAATCAGCTGTGTATACTTGCGAGTGTTTATCAGAGATTGTTTCTGATTTAGTGCAAAAACAAAGCCCCAAGACTAAGTACTAGAAATGTTCATTGGTCAGGCAGCACTTGTAAAGAAGTTAACGTTAACATTTCTCCATTAATGCTGCCTGATCGCTTGAATATTTCCAGCATTCTTTTCTTCCTTGTATCATAACAACCGGCTTTGCATAGGATTCCTGCCAGTCATTGATTTAATAGTTCCTGTCCATGTACCTTGAAGATTATCCACCAGAAACCTGCCTGGCTGGGTGAGGTGGAGTGGTGATACAGTTCTCCACATTAATTCAAAGTCCAGCCAGAAAGATAAGCAAACAGATGGAATGAGATGTAGCAGCTGATATTGCTGGGACAGAACCATGACCCAGTACACTCTTTCCGGGATGTACATTGTTTGGAGATATTAAATAGTTGTTGCATTGCAGTCATGTTAACTTGTAAATATATTTGTAAAACACATAATTAGATACTCTGATTGTATGATTCAGGGTTTGATAGCATTGAGTAGTGGATTTGTAAATGGTGTAAATCTTTACTGTTATTATTTAATTTTAGTCTTTATCTCTCCTAATGTGCACAAATGCAGATTTGTTTTAAAGGGTAGGGCTTTGGCTAATTGAATTGATCATCCGCTTCATGCTTTGTCTTGGTCCTTTGATTGTGGTCCAGAGCAATAAGTGGACAGGTCAGATGATAAAGTATCACAAGATCATGAGGCTCAGAGTTAGAAATCACGGTGGAACGTTAGAGCCCCAATGATTGTGTTACTGCTGCCACAGGATCCTGTCTTGTGCACTTAATAATTTTTCAATTAAAGTTAACAGAAAATGGTTTTTAAAAACTATGGGATAATATGAGCATTGGAAGTGGATGATAGAGTTTGAACCCGAAAAACAAAAAAAGCAAAGTGACGGGGTAACAACTTATTTCCTGTATTAAGTGTGCCCCCACTGTTTTGCTCTAAGTGTATTAAATGGATTGAAGTCACGATCAGCTTTTTTGATTAAGTGTGGCTTTACCAAGGCAGCGTTTCAAAGACATATTTATCATGGCAAATTGGCTTTTGCCAAGCACAATCTTTCCAGCATCTTAAGCTAGAAGAACCAAACTTCTGATAGTCTTCATTAGGGCAGCACAGTGACACAGCAGGTGGAGCTGCTGCCTCACATCGCCAGAGACCCGTGTTCAATCTTGACCTCAGGTGCTGACTGCGTGGAGTTTGCATGTTCTTCCTGTGACCATGTGGGTTTCCTCCAGGTGCTCCAGTTTCCTCCTACATCCCAAAGATGTGCGGCTTTGTAAATGGCCTTAAGTGTGCAGGGAGTGGATGAGAAAGTGGGATAACGTAGAACTAGTGAATCAGGTGATCAATAGTCAGTGTGGACTCGGTGGACCAAAGGGCTTGTTTTTGTGACATATCTTTCAATCAATCAATTCATGATGGTTCCCTGAATGTAACCCAAGCTCAAAATCTTGCTATTGCTGGAGATATGAAATAAAATCATAAAATGTACTCAGAGGGAGCATTTGTAAAGAGGGAACTGATGTCATGTTTCAGCATGGAAAGGAACTGTCATTTACTCTGTTTCTCTCTCCATACAAGTACCTGCCTGTTGAGTACCAATATTTTATCAGAAGCATTCCTCTTCCTGCACAATTGCTAATATTATTTTCACAGCCTCAGTCGCTGCAGATCTCTAGTTAAATTTAGTGGGACTATGTGATTCCAGGGAAATAATCTTTCTGTGCTTTGGTAAGAACTGATGCTACAATCAGGATATATGATTTTTATTTAAGATTGTTTTTAAATTATTGATTTAGTTTGGAACTCAAGAGGTCAGGCAGCATATGTGAAGAGAATGGATAGTCAACGTTTCTGGGCAGGATATTCCTATCTATTTTCCACCACAGATGCTGCCTGACCTGTTGATTTCTTCCAGCACTTTGTTTTTAGCTCATGATTCCAACTTCTGCAGTTTCTTGTGTCTTCAACTTAACTTGATCTAAACTCTGACATTGCAATGTAATTTAATGCAGCTTTATTCCATCATTGTAGTTGGTTACACAGGGCAATTAAATGAAGTCAAACTACTGTCTGGAAAATAATAAATTCTCATTATTTGTAGAATGAGTTTTGCTTGTTAGATACTCTTAGAATGGAATTGAAGAACTCTGGGATTGCAAATAGTGGATTGATTTGGCCATGTGTCCATCATTGTGTTTGGCTTTTGTGCTACATAACTGATTGGAGTTATACAAGAGATGATGTTACAGTATTCTGACAAAACATCTCCAGCATATGTATTAAATACTACAATGTATTGCAATGTGTGCTAAAAGCATATTTAACTGTATTTTACCTTGATACCTCTTCTGGTTCAGACTTTGAAGTATGTTCATTAGGCTGAGCTATCAGAAGATTGTTTGAATCATAGCTGACAAGACAAAGTAGTTTATGGAAACGTGGAAGAAATTTTGTTCCATATCTGCGCTCCCAGAAAATATTGGTACCAAAAATGCAGACTTGCTTCAAAATCCTGGATTTACGATTGTTTATGTTGTTTTGAGAATGATAAAAACTGAAGCAAGTTAGACGGACATGGTAGGAATAATTCACTTGGTGGCTTCATAGCAATATGGAACAAATGTTGAATAGCAAAGAATTAGATCAGTGGCAATATTGCTAATTCATGCCATTACCGGAAGTGGTCAGAGAAAGGCATCATGAGATTGGATTTCAGAGTTAAAACACTAATGCATTTAAAAGGAAAATGTTCAGTAATATAGAAAATCGTGATATTTTTAGCTTGACTATATACCCACTCTTTTGAGATTAACATATTTCCCTTTGTGGAAAGCTGTTTGGAAGAACTGCAGTGATCTATTACGGTTCTTCATTCTAATCACGCCTTGATGAGAAATATTGGCATATTATACAAAATATGAGGCTATTCAGGAACTATAATAGTTTTTTATTGTCATTAGTTATTGTTAATTGTTTCAGTAAAGATCTTGTTTTAATATTCTGGAGTGATTGCAGGTTCTCAAACATATCGGGATCCTTGTCAAACCACCCACCCATAAATATTCAGTCATCGGGTTGTGCAGAGTTACAGTCTGAAGCAGTTATTCATCCCCGCTGCAGTGTTAACTCCGCTGATTCGTTGCTAATCAAGGCACATAAACTTAGAAAAGCAGGTCTTTTGAGTACTACAGGCAGGAAATATGGGCTACAGACTCAGGGGCACCAAGTACCATCAAAGAAAGGTAGTGATCATTATCTGTGTAACACTGTTCGGTATTGTGTGGTAACAGCACATGATGCATTTAGTAATTTTATAGAATTATATGAGGAGTGCAAAAGCAAGTATGCTTCCTATCTGAGCCCCCAATGTGGCCAAAATGTCAGATCAGAAGAAATGAGACCATCAGTGGAACTACGGAGCTGCCTGAATTGTTTTCATTCCCATGTCCAGTAGGCACTTAAAATATGATTCGGCCACAGTGAGGTATCCAGTAAAGTGGTAAAAGAAAATGCTGCCCCTATTGATTTATTGCTGGTTTATACTGGGAAGTTTGTACTTGGCATGAAATCTGCTTCCACATTTGCAGAGCAGAAAGAACGACATATGCGTTTAAATTCTGCTAACCGGGATGTGACATTTTTACATGTCCCAAGAAAAGCGTTTTCCCTCCCCTGAGGCATATTGAGTGTCTCACTGAGTAATCTCTTTTCACCAATGTTGGTTGGAAGAGACTTGGCAGGATTATCTTTATTTTTTATACTTATCTGTAACATCATTTTTGGTTTCTACCTCAGTGACAGTTGAATTGTCGTTGGTTCATTTCATTCTGGTTACAAATGAGGTCCTCCTAGAACATGAAAATTTGAGGTGCCCATAATATTGACTCGCTGTATAATTAATGTTTCCCTGTACAGTTCAATTTATTCCTCAGTGCAGAGTTTGGAATTTGTCTAAAGGCCAGGAATCATGCAATATTTTAAGAGAAAAGTATGTTTTCAAATGTAAAACTTGGTAGATATGATGCTTTTGGTGACTGCATCGCTCCAAAGTATTTTAAGTGGGAACGTGCTTTAATAGCATAAGTTGCCCTGAAATAAAAGAGAGATACTTTTTCAAATTGAAGCACGTTGTGTTGCTTGTGGTCCCCAATTATCTCCCCACATGTGGAAAGTGTCAGTGTAAGGGACAATCTGTTTCCACAAGTAGCAAAACCGCAGTGTCCCCAAATGACAGTCACACTTTCCCATGAATGAATTTAGCTTTGCTTTGACAGATGTGGTTCCAATACATTTCTCCAGAAAAAATGCTGGAACCTCATGTAGTGACTCAGGTCTACAGCATGTTGCCTTTATCTCAGGAGACTGTTTCATAATGTACCTCTCATTTGAAAGAATGGGTGGGAGGAAACATGTGCATGAAGGGTATAGGGTGCTTCATTTTTCAGGAACCTGTAGGTTTTAACCTGTCTAATTATTCCTTTTTGCTTTTCAATTCTGGAATCTTTAAGCAAAGTGAAGGGAAGCTTCCTTAAGAACACGTATGTACTAACAACGACACAACTCTGGGGCCTGACTTAACTACACAATCATGGGATGACATATCAGTTTACCATTAATGTGGAACAGTATAACTTTGCTGAAGTACACTTTCTCATGTAAATGCCTGCTAACTTGAGCTGATGCTAGATAATGTCTGTGTACAAGAGCCTGCTTTTTAAACCGGCAGTGAAAACTGTAACCAGCAAAGTGTTGACAACTTTAAAAGGGTTTAAAGTTAGTGTCACCATCCCTCCTCGTCTTGGAACATGTCACTTGGAGCTGGAAGGGCAATCAGTAACAGACGTGAATCTATGTTCCATTAATTCTATTGTGAACTCTGCAAATGAGTGGCCAACAATCAGTCTGGCTTTGGTGTTCCTGTCTTTGAAACTACATTACTCCTGTTCCAAGAGTCACGAAATCAATGTGATTGGTATTCAGACCACACTCAATGAAAGCAAAGCAATTGCATATTGATCAAAACGTTGAATGCTCGAAGTAAAATGATTTAGACCCGTAGTACAACAGCAGAATTTGCAAAGCCGAGAAAAAATTGAACATCACAGCGGAGATAAGCATGTAGTCCATATCTCACAACTGCAGCGCATTCAATGATCTGTTGCTTCATTGAATTGAACTCTCAGTTGAAGAAAGTTGCAGCTGCTTCCTTGGGTTAGATCACACTGTGGTTGGTTTCCAGACTGAGACTTACCCCTTACATGATTGAATTTTGAGCATGTTTTACTTAGCTCTCCCTGTGCAGGGTTTTCAAATATGTTTTTATTTAATTGATTTGATAGAGCAATGTCAATGCTCAAATCATTTTATATTTTGATTCCCAAATCAATATTCCATGGCATAAGCTTGATTCTCCTAAGGGGAACTGCAGCCATCTACATCTCCCCAATAAGTCAAGTCAAGTCAAGTCAATTTTATTTGTATAGCACATTTAAACACAACCCACGTTGACCAAAGTGCTGTACATCAGTGCAGGTACTAAAAAGAACATACAATAGCACACAAACCTAACAACACATACAGAAACAGTTTACAGTTTACAGCAACCCCTCCCAGGGCCTCAAATGCTAGGGAATAGAAATAGGTTTTGAGCCTGGACTTAAAGGAGTCGATGGAGGGGGCAGTTCTGATGGGGAGTGGGATGCAAAGGTATCAAACTGCCCACTTTCCCAGACAATGCTTCTGAAATCCTATGGTCCGTGGAACAACCATGTAGGTCAGAAACTGTGGAATGCAAAACCTGACGGATTATTCACAGCAGAATGATTTCGAGCAAGGGAACACAGATACTTGTCTGAAGAAGGGTCTCGACCCAAAACGTCATCCATTCCTTCTCTCCAGAGATGCTGCCTGAAGTTTTATAGATTTGCTTGTTACAGTTCTCAGCTGCCTGAAATTTTGAAAAACAATGCAAGATGGATACCTGTAGTCTTTTGAACCTGTGCAAATAATGAGCATATGTACATAATTTTTCACCATTTTCTTTGAGGATAATTAGTTTTGAGATGAACTTGCTTGATGACCAAATAATTTTGGTGTTTGTAAAAGATTCAAATAATCATGTGTGTTTTTAATTTATGAACTTGATTTGGCAGAATGTAGGAACATCTATGGAATGTCCAAGCAATGAATCTGTATTTCTAGACTGTACTAATAAATGTGAGTGATTTGGCAACTTTTGAAAATAAACGTGTTGCGATTTTCTAAGCAGATATGTCTGTCATGAAATGAAACTGGTCATGAGCTATTGAAATATCAATGATGGCAACTTCTACAGGTGACTCAATGGACAAGTGCCAGTCCAGGCATTCCTGGGTTGTTTGATCTCAGCATGTGATGAGTTCACATATCTCCACCAAGCCTCAGAACATAGAACTTAGGTTCTAACTGTCAACCCTACCTATTCCTCTAATTATTTTATGTGCTAAGTGAGGATAAAGTTTTATTTCCACCTTTGATGTCTGGAGGCTGAAACAGCAAACCAAATCTGGCCACCCAACTCGAAATGTCGTCTGTCCATTCCCTCCACAGATGCCTGACCACTGAGTTCCTGCAGCACTTTGTGTTTTGCTCAAGATTACTGTATCTGCAGTTCCTTGGTCTACATTTTACATCTACTTGCGTGATCCTTTGGGGAGCTGCTGGTACTCGAGTAGTTAGCAAGGACTCTCATATCTTTTTGCATATCACAGTGTGGAGGCAAACTCAAGTGGGAATAGAATAAGTTGGTCGGAAGGAGTGTCTCGACCCAAAACGTCACCCTTTCCTTCTCTACAGAGATGCTGCCTGTCCCGCTGAATTACTCCAGCATTTTGTGTCCATCTTTGTGTAAACCAGCATCTGTAGTTCCTTCCTGATTATTCCCTTCATGACTTTACACACCTCTATAAAGTCAACCCCCCACCGCCTGTGCTCCAAGGAATAGTCCTACCTTGCCATTCTCTCCTTATAGCTCAACCCTTCGAGTCCTGGCAACATACTCATAAATCTTCCCTGCAATAGACAATAGACAATAGGTGCAGGAGTAGGCCATTCGGCCCTTGGAGCCAGCACCACCATTCACTGTGATCATGGCTGATCATTCTCAATCAGTACCCCATTCCTACCTTCTCCCCATACCCCCTGACTCCGCTATCCTTAAGAGCTCTATCTAGCTCTCTCTCGAATGCATTCAAAGAATTGGCCTCCACTGCCTTCTGAGGCAGAGAATTCCACCTCCACAGTTTTTCCTCATCTCCGTTCTAAATGGCCTACCCCTTATTCTTAAACTGTGGCCCCTGGTTCTGGACTCCCCCAACATTGGGAACATGTTTCCTGCCTCTAACGTGTCCAACCCCTTAATAATCTTATATGTTTCGATAGGAACCCCTCTCGTCCTTCTAAATTCCAGTGTATACAAGCCTAGTTGCTCCAGTCTTTCAACATACGACAGTCCTGCCATTCCGGGAATTAACCTAGTAAACCTACGCTGCACGCCCTCAATAGCAAGAATATCCTTCCTCAAATTTGGAGACCAAAGCTGCACACAGTACTCCAGGTGCGGTCTCACGAGGGCCCTGTACAACTGCAGAAGGACCTCATTGCTCCTATACTCAACTCCTCTTGTTATGAAGGCCAACATTCCATTGGCTTTCTTCAATGATGCATGACAATGGTGTGGGAATGGCAGAGTAAAGAATTCCAAACAAGTGAATTTAATGGTCTACTGGTCTGAGCCGTCAGACATTTCTGGAGTTCAGAATTCCTCCAGCTGAAAGGAACGATGTTATTGCCAAAGATGGAAGCAATTTACTATGTAATCTTTCCCAGGGACCAGGAAGGAAAACAATTAAGGAGATACAGAGAACTGATTACCAGACTGCTTCAGTGGATACATAACTTGATGTTATTATCAACTTTGTATTTAAATCACCCTATGGTCCTGACCTTTCCATTTTCTATAATCTCCTACAATCCCTTTATTGGAGACATGGATTTTCCCCAGTGAGTGCATGTTTAATTCCTTCCCCTTGGTCAGCATGCACACCGAGCTCAACATTTCCCTTATTAGTCCTTGCAAGACTCATTAACAGCTACTGATTTCACTGACTCTTGTAAGCCAATCCAATATTTCTTCCTATGTTTTAGTGCCAACCCTTGCCTGACTACACCAGATTGTGTTTGCATCTACGTTAATAGAATCATAGAGCTGTACAGCACGGAAACAGGCCTTGTGGAGCATTAAAACCAGCGGGGACCCGGTGCACACTGCCTGTTCTTCACCCTTTTCTGTGTCAAAGCAGCCAGCTTCCACTCACTGAATTTCCTGGGCACCAATATCAATTGGTTATAATACACACAGGAACAACAGAGAGACTTAGAGAGTCGTATGGCATGAAAGAATGGTCCCCACCCGAAACATCGCCTAGCCATGTCCTCCAGAGATGCCTCACCCGCCAAGTTACTTCATGGAAACAGGCCCTTGTCCAGCCAAGTTAGCATATCTGGATAGACCCATTTGACCAATAGCCCTCTAACCCTTCCTATCCATATATCTGTCCAAATGTCTTAAAAATCTTTGCTGTAGCTTCATTTTTAGCATCCTCTGCCAACACGTTCTGGATGCAACATGCAGTGGCTTTCTCGTATCAGTTTCTCTAAATTATTTTCCTGTCTGCTACAGCACACAAAATCCGGGCTGCGGAACTGGTTGGGGCCAGGAGACTGATTTGCTGAGACAGCAAGAGAGTTGTTTGATTATTATCATGCAAGAAACCACTGCCAAGTGCAATGCAAACTAATTATTGGCCTAACACAGCAGCCTTTATACAATAAAATATCTTGATGGGATGAATTAATATGGCAAGAGGCTAATGCAGAACATTAGCACCAGCCTGGACTAAGTGGGTCAGACCTGCACCTGTTCAATCCTGAAGATACACACAACATCTTGGAGTAACTCAGCGAGTCAGACAGCATCTCTGGAGAGAAGTAATGGGTGACGTTCTGGGTCGAGACCCTTCATTCCTTCTCTCCAGAGTTGCTGCCTGTCCCACTGAGTCACTCCAGCATTTTGTGTCCATCTTCAGTTTAAACCAGCATCTGCAGTTCCTTCCTACCCACACGTTCTATGCTGCCAGTTCTTCACCCTTATGTGTGTCAAAGCAGCCAACCTCCCCATTCACTAGTTTATTTATTCACAAAATGCTGGAGTGACTCAGCAGGTCGGGCAGCATCTCGGGAGAGAAGGAATGGGTGACGTTTCGGGTCACGTCTCCCGAGATGCTGCCCGACCTGCTGAGTTACTCCAGCATTTTGTGAATAAATCGATTTGTACCAGCATCTGCAGCTATTTTCTTATATTCCATTCACTAGTTTTCCTGGGCACCCACATTCAATCAGTTATAATACACACAGGTACATCGGAGATGCTTGTAGTGTCGTACAGCATGAATACAGTCACTTTGGCCCATTGTC
This sequence comes from Rhinoraja longicauda, assembly GCF_053455715.1. Lineage (NCBI taxonomy): Eukaryota > Metazoa > Chordata > Chondrichthyes > Rajiformes > Arhynchobatidae > Rhinoraja > Rhinoraja longicauda. The sequence continues at coordinate 15,899,212 of NC_135983.1, forward strand.
CATGCTGACCAAGATTCGCCATCTAAGTTAGTCCAATTTGCCTGCCTTTGGTTCAAATCTCTCCAAAACTTTCTTATCCACACACTTGGCCAAATGTTTTTTAAATGTTGTTATTGTACCTACCTCAACCACTTTCTCTGGCTGCTTATTTCAAATACCATCACCTGTGTGAAAAAGTTGCCCCACAGAGTCCTATTAAATCTTTCCCCTTTTTACTATTTCTGTTTTTCTGGAAGACTTCCAGTCCACCTCGTACACATCAATCAAAAGAAAATGATTAATTTTACTCCCATTTTTTAGCTTTCAGTCATCAAGTGTTCACCCTAAATGTAATGAGAATTTTTTTTCTCTCCCACACTTTCAGGCAGTGAATTCTCCATTCTGAATGTAGTTTTTTTTCCCTCGGAAGATAGGCACAAAATGTTGGAGTAACTCAGTGGGACAGGCAGCATTTCTGGAGAGAAGGAATGGGTGACGTTTCGGGTCGAGACCCTTCATCAGACAGAGTCAGGGGAGAAGGAATCTCAAGATATGGAAGGGTAAGGTGTGAAAATGAAAGATCAAAGCAGATGGTAATAAGGAAATATTCACAAAATGCTGGTAACTCAGCAGGTCAGGCAGCATCTCAGGAGAGAAGGAATGGGCGACGTTTCGGGAAGGTGATGGATTTTTTCCCTCAATTTATTTCAATCTTTACTTCACTTATCTTAATTCCACAACCCTTTTATAAATAAGTGTGCGGCAATGGAAAGAAAACAATGAAATATTTGGACGAAACAAAACACTGCCAATAACATCTCTCATTATCAACCTGAAAAAGTTGCTCATTTCTGTTTTTCTCTCTCTACGGATGCTTCCTGAACTGCTGTGCATTTCTACAAAGTTCTGTCTTTATTCTAGGCCACCAACAGAGAGCTGGAGTGATATTTTCACGTCACACAATTATTTCCGCAGGGACTGAGGGGGGAACAGTAAAGTCAGTCAGGTTTCCAATTCCTTAACCATATGCGCTTATTCCTGTTTGTAAAAAGGAGAGCATGTGCTCATGGTGAGAGGGAGAGAACAGGACCATCTTTGTATTGTAGCTGAGTGATTTCCGGATATTTTGTGAAGTGTGGATTAGCATAAGAAGAGGTGGCAAGGGCAGCATAGTGGTACAGCTATAGAGCTGCTGCCTCAATGCCAGAGACCCGGGTTCAATCCTAACCTCGGGTGCTGCACGGCTGTGCTGAGTTTGTGCCTTCTCCCTTGGACTGCGTGGTTTTTCGCTGGTTTCCTCCCACCTGCCAAAGATGTGCAAGTTTGTAGGTTAATTGGCTTCGGTAATGTAGGATGCGAAAATGGGATAACATAGAAGTAGTGTGTGGACTCGGTGTACCGAAGGCCCTGGTTCCACTCTGTATCTCTAAACTAAACTAAAAAGAGGATGAAGAATGTTCAACACAGAAGCAGCCCCAGAATCCACAGAATGGTGTCTTAGTAAATGTCAGTGCCTTTTGGAGAAGATGAGACAGAATCAAAGGATGTTTTTGTCACATTTATAACACAGAAATATCCTGGTGCAATTTTGCAAGAATGTATTGGACTACATTCAGTACACTCTCACTGATTAACTTTCCAAGTATTTCCGGAGGATTCTCTTCATGGAAATGCAGTGAATGTCCAGAAGACTCCCGAGCATGGAAACTGGTACAAAACCAACACCTGCAGCTCCTGGTGTCTACAATAAACGATTGACTAGGATGGGCAGTGGAGAGGGAGAAGAATCTGTTGTATGTGTGACAAACCTTCCACCAGTAGTTCCAGGCTCACTCCACTGAGGGAGATCACACTATATTCTGCCTCCTGGCTCACGTGTGGACCTCACTGATGCTTCCTCAAAGTGACTATTTGATCCTTGAACCAGCTTCTCCAGTCTGGACAGTGGGAATAAGTCATAGAAATCCATATAGCATGGAACTAGGCCCTTCGGTCCAACTCGCCCATGTCAACCAAGATGCCCCACCTAAGCTAATTCCAATTGCTCATGTTTGGCCCATATAATTTTAAACTACCTATCCATTTACCTGTCTAAATGTATTTTAAATGTTGTTATAATACCTGCCTAAAGTACCTCATCTGGCAGCTCATTCCATATACCCACCACCCTCTGTGTGAAGAAAATTGCCCCTCAGGTTCTAAGAATTTCACTTTGCAGTTCTTTGCATATGTCACAAATAAAGCACGATTCAACTAAATCTTTCCCCGCTCACCTTAAACCTATGCCCTCTAATTCATGATTCCCCTACTCTGAGTAATAGACTCTGTGCTTCATCCTATCCCCCTCATGATTTCATGCACCTCAGTAAGATCACCCCTCAGCCCCCTGCACTCCAAGGAGTAAAGTCCTAGCCTGCCCAACTTCTCCCTATAGCTTAGTCCCTCGAGTCCTGGCATTACCATTGGAAATCTTTTCTGCACTCTTTCCAGCTCCTTACATACTTAAGGCCCTGATTGCCAGTGACATATTAGACCCTTGGCCTTCAGTTGCACTGGAGCCAGTTCAGGAGTTGGTCACACGCAAAGCATTTGATATTTAGTCTTGGGCCAAACACTCCAAGACTAAATTATGAGCTTTTGATGATAAGCGCTAGACGGCACTGGGCTGGAGTTTTAAAGAATGAGGACGAACCTCATTGAAACCTACATAATAGTGAAAGGCTTGGATAGAGTGGATGTGGAGAGGATGTTTCCACTAATGGGAGAGTCTAGGATTAAAGGTCATAGCCTCAGAATTAAAAGACGTTCTTTTAGGAAGGAGATGAGGAGGAATTTCTTCAGTCAGAGAGTGGTGAATCTGTGGAATTCTTTGCCACAGAAGGCTGTGGAGGCAAAGTCAGTGGATTATTTTAAGGGAGAGATAGATAGATTCTTGATCAACACGAGTGTCCGAGGTTATGGGGAGAAGGCAGGAGAATGGGGTTAGGAGGGAGAGATAGATCAGCCATGATTGAATGGTGTAGACTTGATGGGCTGAATGGCCTAATTCTGCTCCTCTCACTTGTGATCTTATGATCCACATTTAGCACCCAGCGCAGTGTGTACGTACGATGGGACAACTCTCCCAAGGATCATCTTATTGGCCTTTTGCTGGTCCCGAGTATTTTTCTGAGACATGAACTGTGGGAGTTGTTCGCTCTCTGCTCCTGCGAATGGAAAACTCAGTGGTGGAAGTGGAGCCTCTGCGTGCTTCACTGCTAACATTATGGGAAAGCACAGGCTTGCAATTGAAAGGAAGCTGTAAGTGGAACAGCTTCACTTTGTAAAGAAAATTGAGTTCATCCCCGTCAGCCTTTACATTCTCTGTCACAATATCTTACAACTCAAGCTCAAACTATAGCTGTTGTTTTTTTTCTCCTTCTGAAGTTCTTGCTTGGCGCTTAGCCACAGTTGCTAAATGCCAGCCATTCTCTGTCACTGAGCCCATCCATGTCAGCTTGGGCACAAAATGTTGACCCAACGACCATGTGACAGCAGGACAGGGTTATTCGACTGCACCAGCCTGGGGAAACGGGGGGCCAGTTATAGAGTTATAGAGTGGAAACAGGCCCTTCGGCCCAACTTGCCCACACCGGCCAACAATGTCCCAGCTACACTAGTCCCACTTGCCTGCGCTTGGTCCAAATCCCTCCAAACCTGTCCTATCCATGTACCTGGCTTACTGTTTCTTAAACGATGGGATAGTCCCAGCCTCAACTACCCCCTCTGACAGCTTGTTCCATACACCCACTACCCTTTGTGTGAAAATGTTACCCCTCGGATTCCTATTAAATCTTTTCCCCCTCACCTTGAACCTAAGTCCTCTGGTCCTCGATTCCCCTACTCTGGGCAAGAGACATGGTGCATCTACCCGATCTATTCCTCTCATGATTTTGTACACCTCAATAAGATCACCCCTCATCCTCCTGTGCTCCATGCAATAGAGACCCAGCCTACTCAACCTCTCCCTATAGCTCACACCGTCTAGTTCTGGCAACATCTTCGTAAATCTTTTCTGAACCCTTTCAAGCTTGACAATATCTTTCCTATATCATGGTGCCCAGAAATGAACACAATATTCTAGATGTGGTCTCACCAACGTCTTTTACTATTGCAACATGACCTCCCAACTTCTATACTCAATACTCTGACCGATGGCCAAAGTGCCAAAAGCCTTTGTGACCAGTTTATCTACCTGCGACTCGACCTTCACTGAACCATGCACCTGTACTCCTCAACCCCTCTGCTCTACAACACTACCCAGAGTCCTACCATTTACTGTGTAGGTCCTGCCCTTATTCGACGTCCCAAAATGCAACACCTCACACTTCTCTGTATTAAATCCCATCAAACATTCCTCCGCCCACCTGGCCAATCCTTCATAAAGTCATCCATTGAATCTGGGAATCCACCATTCGATCAGTTTGGAACCATTCTTGGTCATGAATTGACAAGCAAGGAAAGAAGTTCCCATAAAGTGCAAAAACTGAATGACATACTGAGGGCGGCACGGTAGCGCAGCGGTAGAGTTGCTGCTTTACAGCGAATGCAGCGCCGGAGACTCAGGTTCGATCCTGACTACGGGTGCTGCACTGTAAGGAGTTTGTACGTTCTCCCCGTGACCTGCGTGGGTTTTCTCCGAGATCTTCGGTTTCCTCCCACACTCCAAAGACGTACAGGTATGTAGGTTAATTGGCTGGGTAAATGTAAAAATTGTCCCTAGTGGGTGTAGGATAGTGGGATCGCTGGGCGGCGCGGACTTGGTGGGCCGAAAAGGCCTGTTTCCGCGCTGTATATATATGATATGATGATATGAAATGATACAAAATGGAGACACAAGAAACTGCAGATGCTGGAATCTTGAGCAAAACACAAATGGCTGGGAGAACAGCAGCACAGTGGCGTAACGTTAGAGTTGCTGCCTCACAGTGCCAGAGACCCGGGTTCAATCCTGGCTATGAGGGCTGTCGGTATGGAGTTTGTGCCTTCTTCCTGTAACTGTGGGTTTTCTCCGGGTGCTCCAGTTTCCTCCCACATTCCAAAGATGTACAGGTTTGTTGGTTAATTGGCTTCTGTAAACTGTCCCTAGTGTGTAGGATGGGAAACGGGGGCGACTAGTGCACTGGTCAGTACGGACTCGATGGGCTGAAGGGCCTGTTTCCACACTGTATCTCTAGAACTCAGTGGGTCAGGCAGCATCTGTGGAGGTAATAAACAGACAATGTTTCAGCTCTGGACCCTTCTTCAGACTAGCCAATCTGACCAGTTCCTCCAGTAATTTGGTCTTTACATTGTAAAGAGTCCCAACATAACCTTGTCTGTCCATTCACTCCACAGATGCTGCCTGACCCACTGAGTTAATCCAGCACTTCGTGTTTTGTTCATTTCTACAAATGATATTGACCTTGACATAAATTAAAACCATTGACTTTGGTATCCTTGGTATTGTACTGCTTGTTGATCTTTTCTCATTGCTGCCTGTGGATTCTAACAGGCTGTTCCCAGACATTAATTATCACATTACAAATGTGAGGTTACACATGTGGTTTGTATTTTCACTGTGAAGTAATAGCAAAGTGTTTCAAGTAATGCTGTCAGTCCATACTATGTCCCCAGTAATTGTCAGCTTGGATGTAATAGTTGGAAATGAGGCAAATATGGAATTAGCAGAATATGTTAAATGACAATTAAAAATAATAATTTCTAAACATTAATTGTGAGTTGAAGCTGTACAGGATCATTTACGTATTTCTGTAAGTTTCTAATAAACATCTATTAATAATCATGTCCGCAGAGGAAGATGTCAAAAATGAAGAAAAATCTTATTTACAAGATCGACCAATGTGTACATTTACAGTGCCTGTTATTGCTTTCATCATTGACATCCAGTCACTTTGCTGTGTCCTTTCCTAATCTTTCCTTGCTCTTTACCTAGGAATTATGGCATTCCCCGTTCCCACAGTTTTCATTCTGCCATCAAAAGTCCTTAAATCTCAAGATCCATGTCACCTGAGCAGCGTTAACCTTACTTCCCCACTAAGAGTGCGCAATTGTCATATGTACCAGGCAACGGAACATTGGAATTCTTACTTGCTGCAGCTCAACAGGCTTGTAAATGCAATAACACACAGACAATTATATATCATAACCAATAAGACAATACATCAATAACCACAATATCAGATAACCACAATATCAGATAACCATAATAATGCAAAAAATGGAAAAGAAAGAAGGGGCTGGAACAAATCCTGACAGGTGAGGGGGGTGATTGGTAGATGGGTGGAGTAAGTGACAAAGGCTGGAAGTGAAAGTTGTCCATTCCCTCCACAGATGCTGCCTGACCCGCCGAGTTCCTCCAGCACTTTGTGCTTTGTTCTGTATCTGACAGGTTCTGGCCTGTTCTCCATGACAATTAACCAATAGACAATAGGTGCAGAAGTAGGCCATTCGGCCCTTCGAGCCAGGACCGCCATTAAATGTGATCATGGCTGATCATTCACAATCAGTACCCCGTTCCTGCCTTCTCCCCATACCCCCTGACCCTGCTATCATTAAGAGCTCTATCTAGCTCTCTAACCTGGTAGATAGCACTCCAACTTAGAGGTGCTTTTTAAAAAATATATTCTTAATTATTCTTCCCCTTCTGTGGGGGAACACGGTCCTGATTTGCTTCTTAGCATTGACTAATTAGAGCAGGGACCAGCTGCTGGTGACCATACACATCAAGTGTCAGTGCTTGCAGGAGAAGAGAAGAAGCCAGGAGAATTGTGTCGTACGATACAAATGCTCATGAAAGAGTAATTGCGAAATGAAAAGACCCTTAACTGAGAGGGACACTGCATGGGGGAATCTATTATTAGCAGGTATATTTTTTAAGCTGTCTGGCAGCACAATCATGAAAAGGCTGTTTCCCAGCACTTTAGCAGATTGAAGGCTTGATGTTGAGCAGCAAGTGCCTTTATACCTCACCAGCTCTGTGGTAATGGCTTGTTGTCACGTGTTAACTACTGCAGGTAATTGGCAGCCATGGATGTTGGCAATTGTTTGATTTCTGTTCTTTTGTTTTCCTGAAACCAAACACCCTCCCACACTGGGTCAACCACTGTTCTGCCTGAGAACTCGGTGGCATTGGTATTGATTTGTTATTGTCACATTGACAATTGAGGAATTATGAAAATTGAATAATTGGTTAATGGAGATGTCAAACCACCACAATATCAAGTTTACAAGAACCAAAGAAAGCATTAAAGTTCAAGTTGATTTTGTAGATATTTTAGTGGTATTGGTTTATTATTACCACATGTACCGAGATACAGTGAAAAATGTTCATAGCCAAACCATTCATTATACTACACATGAGTGTAGTCAAACCAAACAGGTACGACAGGTAGTGCAAAAGGAAGAATACCACAATGCCAACTATAATGTTCCAGTTACAGACACAGTGCCAAATGCCAACAATAAGGTGGTTTGGGAAATCGGGACTACACCCTATTGTTCAGTAGTCTGATAATCGGGGGGAAGAGGCTGTTCCTGAATCCAGTGGTACATGCTTCCAAGCTTTTGTATCTCCTGCCCAAGGGGAAAGGGGAGAAGAGGGGATGTCCGGGGTGTGAGTGGTCCTTGCTATTAAAAGATGTGTGCAACCCTCACAGAAGTGAAGTCTCTCTGCCAAAAGCAGAGCACATCGAGTGGGTTAGTGGCTTCCTCACGACAGACCAATCAGCACATAAACTAATTTTAAGTGCACTTCAACATAACTGAAATATTAAAGATGCCTACTAAATAAATTAAACTGAAGGAAGTTTGCCAGGTTCACTCATTGGAGGCATAGGCGTTGCAGCAAGGTTTAACGGCATTCGCAGAATTACCAGTGAACTCCATCAGGAAAAAGCTCTGGTCGGCACGAGAGTGGAACATCAAGCAGCCTGAGATTTGGTAGCAGCCAGTCGCCAGAGAAACCCTCGACCGCATTCTCACACCTCCAAAACCAAGCTGGGAGAGAGGAGTGGGAGAGAGAGAGGGAAGGGCAGAGAGAGGAGGGGAGAGAGGAGGGAGAGAGAGGAGGGGGAGTCAGCGTGGAGTGGGTGGGGAAGGGCCTGTTTCCATGCTGTATAAAGTAAACTAGTGCACGAGGTGGCCGCTGGTCAGCGTGAAGTCGCTGGGGAAGGGCCTGTCCCCATGCTGTATAAAGTAAACTATGGACACAGCAGGGAAACAGGCCCTTGCCCACCGACTCCACGCTGACCATTAAATGTAGTTTAGTATAACATGACTCAAATCAATTTAATTCAATTCAATTTCACACACACACACACTCTCTCTGTATCTCTCTCTCTCTCCCCCCCACACTGTTAATGTGTTCTCTCTCTCTCTCACACAAATACACACACTCTGCCCCTCTCTTTCTCTCTCCCTCACACACACTCTCTCTCTCTCTCTCTCTCTCTCTCTGACTCCCCATATTTATTTCATTTGCTCTCCAAAGACGTACAGGTATGTAGGTTAATTGACTGGGTAAATGTAAAAAATTGTCCCTAGTGGGTGTAGGATAATGTTAATGTGCGGGGATCGCTGGGCGGAGCGGACTTGGTGGGCCGAAGGGCCTGTTTCCGCGCTGTATATATATGATATGATAAGCTCGTCACTATTTTCAGATTCACTGCAAGCAAAACATAAAGTGCTGGAAGAACTCAATGGATCTGGCAGCATCTGACGAGAGATCGGGACCTTCTTCAGACTGTGTTTAGGGGTAGCAGGCCCCTCCTCAGACTGAAGATGGGTCCCAACCTGAAATGCCTTCTGTCCATTCCCTCCACATGTGCTGCCTGACCCGCTGAGCTTTGTGTTCTGCTCAGGATTCCAGCTTCTGCAGTCGTTTATGTCAGCTGTTGATTTATGGCGTGCAGCAGTGAGTTTGTGAAATGAATCCCGTACATCAGATACCTACCGGTTGTGGTTTGTACAGGCAATGAAGAAGAACATGTGGGAGTGTGATGCAGAATGTACTTTTGTGCAGGATCCTTGGCATCCTCAGTGGCTGAGCTCACCCCACAGTTAATCCCAGAGCTGCTTAAAATGAACTGAATTCTAACACTTCGTTGATTAAAATCTACACAAGCCAACCAACTTCAAAACAGATGTTTGAATCAACAGGAACACTCCAAATGTTCACTGCCCCTGTTTGCCTGTGCAGTGTGATGGTGAAGGGACAATGCTTCATCTTGTGTGACTGAATTATATTCCAAGTTATCCTCAATTCTATCCTGTTGGACCAAAACGCTTTTGCAGGTTTGAAGGGGCAACGGCAGGATTCTTAATCACAGGAGATGCAGTAAGAGGTGAATTGTTGCACAGAGGGCGGTGCGTGCCTGGAACTCGCTGCCAGGGGTGGTGGTGGAGGCAGATACCATAATGGCAATTAATAGACTTTTAGATAGGCGCATGGATCGACAGGGAATGGAGGGACATGGATTATGTGCAAGCAGACAAGAGTTGGTCTTGAGCTTGAGGCTCAGTTAGTCATGGGCAAGTATGATGTTGTAGGGATCACTGAGACATGGCTACAAGAGGACCAGGGCTGGGAACTGAATATTCAGGGGTACACAACGTATAGAAAAGACAGACAGGTGGGCAGAAGGGGTGGGGTTGCTCTGCTGGTAAGGAATGATATTCATTCCTTTGCAAGGGGTGACATAGAATCAGGAGATGTTGAATCAGTATGGATAGAAATGAGGGTAAGGGTAAGGGTAAAAAGACCCGAATGGGAGTTATCTATAGGCCCCCAAACAGTAGCCTCGACATAGGGTGCAAGTTGAATCAGGAGATAAAATTGGCGTGTCACAAATGTAATGCTACGGTGGTTATGGGAGATTTCAACATGCAGGTAGACTGGGAAAATCAGGTTGGAAATGGACCCCAGGAAAGAGAGTTTGTAGAGTGCCTTCGAGATGGATTCTTAGAACAGCTTGTACTGGAGCCTACCAGGGAGAAGGCAATTCTGGATTTAGTGTTGTGTAATGATCCTGATCTGATAAGGGGGACTAGAGGTAAAAGAGCCATTAGGAGGCAGTGATCACAACATGATAAGTTTTACTCTGCAAATGGAAAGGCAGAAGGGAAAATCGGAAGTGTCAGTATTACAGTATAGCAAAGGGGATTACAGAGGCATGAGGCAGGAGCTGGCCAAAATTGACTGGAAGGAGGCCCTAGCAGGGAAGACGGTAGAACAGCAATGGCAGGTATTCCTGGGAATAATGCAGAGGTTGCAGGATCAATTTATCCCAAAGAGGCGGAAAGACTCTAAGGGGAGTAAGAGACACCTGTGGCTGACAAGGGAAGTCAAGGACAGCATAAAAATTAAGGAGAGGAAGTATAACATAGCAAAGAAGAGTGGGAAAACAGAGGATTGGGACTCTTTTAAAGAGCAACAAAAGTTAACTAAAAAGGCAATACGGGGAGAAAAGATGAGGTACGAGGGTAAACTAACCAATAATATAAAGGAGGATAGCAAAAGTTTTTTTAGGTACGTGAAGAGGAAAAAAATAGTCAAGGCAAATGTGGGTCCCTTGAAGACAGAAGCAGGGGAATTTATTATGGGGAACAAAGAAATGGCAGACGAGTTAAACCGTTACTTTGGATCTGTCTTCACTGAGGAAGATACACACAATCTCCCAAATGTTCTAGGGGCCAGAGAACCTAGGGTAATGGAGGAACTGAAGGAAATCCACATTAGGCAGGAAATGGTTTTGGGTAGACTGATGGGACTGAAGGCTGATAAATCCCCAGGGCCTGATGGTCTGCATCCCAGGGTACTTAAGGAGGCGGCTCTAGAAATAGTGGAAGCATTGGAGATCATTTTTCAATGTTCTATAGATTCAGGATCAGTTTCTGTGGATTGGAGGATAGCAAATGTTATCCCACTTTTTAAGAAAGGAGGGAGAGAGAAAACGGGTAATTATAGACCAGTTAGTCTGACATCAGTGGTGGGGAAGATACTGGAGTCAATTATAAAAGACGAAATTGCTGAGCATTTGGATAGCAGTAACAGGATCATTCCGAGTCAGCATGGATTTATGAAGGGGAAATCATGCTTGACAAATCTACTGGAATTTTTTGAGGATGTAACTAGGAAAATTGACAGGGGAGAGTCAGTGGATGTGGTGTACCTCGACTTTCAGAAAGCCTTCGACAAGGTCCCACATAGGAGATTAGTGGGCAAAATTAGAGCACATGGTATTGGGGGTAGGGTACTGATATGGATAGAAAATTGGTTGACAGACAGAAAGCAAAGAGTGGGGATAAATGGGTCCCTTTCGGAATGGCAGGCAGTGACCAGTGGGGTACCGCAAGGTTCGGTGCTGGGACCCCAGCTATTTACGATATACATTAATGACTTAGATGAAGGGATTAAAAGTACCATTAGCAAATTTGCAGATGATACTAAGCTGGGGGGTAGTGTGAATTGTGAGGAAGATGCAATAAGGCTGCAGGGTGACTTGGACAGGTTGTGTGAGTGGGCGGATACATGGCAGATGCAGTTTAATGTAGATAAGTGTGAGGTTATTCACTTTGGAAGTAAGAATAAAAAGGCAGATTATTATCTGAATGGTGTCAAGTTAGGAAGAGGGGATGTTCAACGAGATCTGGGTGTCCTAGTGCATCAGTCACTGAAAGGAAGCATGCAGGTACAGCAGGCAGTGAAGAAAGCCAATGGAATTTTGGCCTTCATAACAAGAGGAGTTGAGTATAGGAGCAAAGAGGTCCTTCTACAATTGTACCGGGCACTGGTGAGACCGCACCTGGAGTACTGTGTGCAGTTTTGGTCTCCAAATTTGAGGAAGGATATTCTTGCTATTGAGGGCGTGCAGCGTAGGTTCACTAGGTTAATTCCCGGAATGGCGGGACTGTCGTATGTTGAAAGGCTGGAGCAATTAGGCTTGTATACACTGGAATATAGAAGGATGAGGGGGGATCTTATTGAAACATATAAGATAATTAGGGGATTGGACACATTAGAGGCAGGAAACATGTTCCCAATGTTGGGGGAGTCCAGAACAAGGGGCCACAGTTTAAGAATAAGGGGTAGGCCATTTAGAACGGAGATGAGGAAGAACTTTTTCAGTCAGAGAGTGGTAAAGGTGTGGAATTCTCTGCCTCAGAAGGCAGTGGAGGCCAGTTCGTTGGATGCTTTCAAGAGAGAGCTGGATAGAGCTCTTAACGATAGCGTAGTGAGGGGGTACGGGGAGAAGGCAGGAACGGGGTACTGATTGAGAGTGATCAGCCATGATCGCATTGAATGGCGGTGCTGGCTTGAAGGGCTGAATGGCCTACTCCTGCACCTATTGTCTATTGTCTTGGCATCATGTTCGGTACAGTCATTGTGGCTGAAGGGCCTGTTCCTGTGCTGTGCTCAAATTCCTGTTGCACTGTAGTTGGAAAAATGGCAGGATTAGGATGACTCATTACCATCTGCATCGAGACAAAATCTGCAATGACTGCGTATTTCTATCAAAAGCAGAATACTGTGTTGCAAGGCATATGGCAACAGGCAAACAAAGCAACTGCTCAGTGTTGCATGTATCTACAACATTTTGCTTTAAAATGTGATTTTTTTACATCTTGAGTGAGAACTAAAAGCTGAACATTGAAGTGAATGGAGAGCAGCAAACACCAGGCAGAACTTTTCACGTTAAACCATCAACAGAACAATCACCAGCGTCATCAAGATCGGTTGGAATGGGGAATTAGTGTGGGTAAGCAACCTTCACTAAGTAAAATGCCCTCATGAGGGAAAACAGTTCAAAACTCCAACATTTAATGAGAGTTGTCATTCGGCAAACTAAGTGTATTGTCAAGTCAAGAATCATTAAAAATGTATCAGTAATGAAACAATAAAATTCTTGCTTGCTGCCCATTAATGCAACAATACACACCAATACCACAATCAATAACCCCACCACAATCAGTCTGAAGGAGGGCCCTGACCTGAAACGTCATCTATCCATGTTCGCCAGAGATGCTGCCTGGCCCGCTGAGCTATAAGAAGAATAAGGACGAAAGAAGATAAGACTTTATTGCCTTCCATCACAATGAGGAATGTGGGGGAGCCGCTGTGGTGGATGTTTATGTTAACTTTTATGTAGTTGTGTGTTTTGCTTTTTTCTGGTATGACTCTATGGTAAATTAAATTTCACTGTACCTTAAATGGTACACGTGACAATAAAGGACCATTGAACTACTCCAGCACTTTGTGTCTTTTTTCAACGCACAAATAAATATGTAGTAATATATAATCCAATAAATTAGTAATTGTAATGCCGGGTAACCATAATAGTGCAAAAACCAAAGTCCATAGTGCAACCAAAGACACAGTCCATAGAAGAGAATTACTGAGGACGTTGTTAAAATTGTGCTTACCCTTCCTGGAAATCAACAATCACCTCGATGATCTTGTTAATATTGAGAGCAAGATTGTTGTCCTGGCACCATTCAATCAGATTATCAATCTGCTCCCTGTACTCTGACAGTAACTCTTACTCTTCTGTAGTCGGAGTGAAGTCAGTGTAGAAAACAGCAACTCTAAAGATCCTGAGTACTTGTTTGTAACTCATCCCACTCATTGAAGAACTCGGCCTTGGGTGGGAGGGAACATCTTCAACTTCTGAATCAGTACAATACAGATGCAACTGTGCCCATGAACAATGAATAAAGTTTTGACAATCTTCACTGTTGTGCCACTCTAATTCATTGATGAAATGCCAGGATAGTTCCTTAAAATGGAACCACACCTTTGAGAATTCTGTAAATATTTTAGTGGCAAGAATATTATTAGATATTCTGTTTAGGCTCAGATATATCCTTTGGAGTTATAAAATAACATTAGCCTTTCACGTTGGAGAGAACCAGCCCCACTTGCGTCAAACGAAAGGTTCTTGAACAGAATGTTGGTACGTCATTGTGAATACAATGCAAAATTCAAAGCTTTAGAGCTCAATTCAAAATGAGATGTAAGTACATAACATCAATTCAATCACAAAAACGAAAGCCATTCAAGTATGATGCAACCTCTCATGATGTCACATATAACCTGCAAAGTTTGCAAAGCTGCACCTACTTCAGATCTCAAGTAATCAAATCATTCATTCCACAGAGGCTGAGCAGATGTATGACTGATGTTGCTCACAATTACCATTGAGGGACTTTGAAAGTTAACCAATTGTTTCGGAAGATGTCAAGCCACCACAATGTCAAATTTACCAGAACCAATGAAAGGGTTAATGTTCATGGTAATTTTGTAGACATTGGTGTTGGTTTACTATTGTCACGTGTACCAAGGTAAAATGAAAAGTCTTTGTTTGCGTGCTATCCAGTCAAATCAAGTCATACTATATATGTGTACAATCAAGCCATGCACAGGTACAACAGATCGTGAAAGATACCAGAACACAGAATGTCATGCTACAGCACTGTAGCGTTAGAGTTACAGTGAAAAAGTCCATAATCTGCAATGAGGTAGTTTGGAAAATCAGGACTACACCCTAGCATATGGGAGGACCATTCAGTAGTCTGCTAACAATGGTGAAGCAGCTGTTTTTTAATCTGGTGGCACACGCTTTCAAAGTTTAGATCTTCTGCCTAAAGGAGAGGGGAGAAGAGTGTATGATTGGGGTGATTATGTTGGCTGCTTTCCTGAGGCAGTCTGAAATGTTTATGCAGTTGATGGTGGGGAGATGGTGGGGAGATTGGTCCGTGTGATCGTCTGGGCTACATCCCCAACTCTCGGCAGTTTCATGCAGTCTTGGGCAGAGCTGTTCCCAAACCAAGCTGTTTTACAACCCTGGTAATTAATGGTATAATAGATTCCCTGTTCTGAAAGTGACTAGTCCCACTTCACTGAAAGTTACCATTCAAAGGGTTCATTACATCTTGTGCTGTTTGGTATAATGTAAATAACGAGCCTGTTAACTTACTGCTGTTTAACATCAATCTGAAGAAGGGTCCTGACCCAAATGTCGTCTGTCCGTTCCCTTCACAGTGACTGCCTGACCCGCTGGGTTCCTCTAGCACTTTGTGCTTTGCTCAAAATACCAGCATAAGCAGTTTCGACCCAAAACATTACCCATTCCTTCTCTCCAGAGATGCTGCCTGTCCCGTTGAGTTAATCCAGCTGTTTTTGTATCTATCTTAGGTTTCAAGGTCAGTTTATTGTCACATGTACCAATTAAGGCACAGTGAAGTTTAAACCAGCATCTGCAGTTCCTTCTTACACATGTTATCTCTGATGTCAAACATAAAGATGATAATCATAATCATACTTTATTAGCCAAGTATGTTTTGCAACATATGAGGAATTTCATTTGCCATACAGTCATACCAATAAAAAGCAACAGAACACACAACATACATTTTAACATGAACATTCACCACAGTGACTCCTCCACATTCCTCACTGTGATGGAAGGTGACAAAAGTTCAATCTCTCCCTTCTTTGTCCTCCAGCAGTCAGGGGCCTCTAACCTTCCGTTGACGGGATGATCTTGACTCCCATAGCCGGCGGCAGGCCTTCCTCGTCGGGGCGATCAAGCTCCTGCATCGGGGAGGAATCTCAGCTCCCCCGCGCCGGGCGATCCACCCCGGGTCGGGGCTAGTCGAACGTCATGCGGCTTTTGGAGCTTCCCGACGTCGGTCTCAACCCAAGACTGCGAGCTCCTTGACGTTAAAGTTCGCAGGCCGTGGTTGGAGCGTCGATCCCAGACAAGGAATCAGCTCCGATGGTGGGGCTCAGAGTCAGTCCCGAGCAAGGCCTCCAGCTCCACGATGTTAGGCTGCAGAGCGACCGGAGATACGATCCGGAAAACAATCGCATCTCTGGCAAGGTTAGAGATTTAAAAAAACTTTCCCCCGACCCCCCCACCCCACCCCCACCCCCACCCCACCCCACCCCCACCCCACCCCCACCCCCACATAAAACAAACCAGAGAACATTTACGCATACTTTCTAAACACACCAAAAATAACAAAAGAAAAGACGAAAAAGACAGACAGACTGTAGGCGAGTATGCCACCCGGTGGACTAAGGAACTGTCATTGTTCCGAGACGTTAGTTGTATTTCTCTCTTCACAGATGCTGAGTATTTGTATCAGCAGCACCTTCTGCTTTTATCTCAGAGTGACGGCATCTGCGGGGTTTTAGTTTTGCCACGGCAGCAGCGGCTCCCGGTGACGTCAGCGCGCAGTGACGTGAGCGGCAGGGCCCCGCCTCCTGGGGGCAGCGGCGCATGCGCGCACGGTGGCTGCGGTTGCTGTGGGAGAAGCGGCTGCGCTCCATTCAAACAAGCCGGCGGCGGGGAGAGGAGGAGGTGAGGAGAGCGGGGCCGTCGGTGCTGCGCGAGCCGGGCTCCAACGCTGAGCTATGAGGCGGGAGGGGAGCGGAGGGAGAGCCGGTCGCGGGGAGGGTTGATCCGGCGAGGGCGGCGGCGGGGCTGTGCGGTTGCTATGGCACCGGGCGCCGGGCACCGGGCGCGAGGATCGCACCTCCCGCCGCTGCACAGAGTTTACCCGGGGGCGGCTTGCACGTTAACCTCCCCCAACTTGCACACAAACCGTGCAGTTTTACATGCTTTTCCAACGGCAGAAACTTTTTTTTTTCCAAGGGCCAGCGCAACCCCTGCACGGATTTACACAGATTTGAAAAAATGTCCAACTCTTTCAACTTTAAACTGCAGATGAATTTGCAGCGATCTGCCTCAGATCATCACATTTTACCATAGGCCCAAGTAGTTTCTTGAATAGAAGTCGGATCAAGGAAGGAGGCGTGCATCGGATGATCGAGTCCGTGCTGACTGCTTTAAATTTTACAGCAAAAACGGATTTTTTGTTTGGCCCAAATAATGTATGGTCCAGTTTGAAAGGGTAGTCTGTCCGTATTTCCTTGTAAAATACCAACCACCTTCAGTCATGTTGGTAGGTGGGCGTGTAATCCTTGCGTGCTTCTTTAATTTCGTTCTGTTTGTGGGTGGATTGGTGTGGTGGGTGTTGAGAGATGATTTTTAGATGACACGTATGAGCTGTATTTTGGAAACGGACTTGAATTTGTTTTACTTTTTAAACCCAACAGATGCCTCTGCAATGCTTATTTCCATTTTCCTCTCCCGTTTTCCAATATGAATTTCCCTTTTATGCGTAATCTGGAGTCTCTTCGAATGTCCCAGCGCTTTGGGCTATTTGTTGTAGGCTATGATCTCAAGCCCGTTGGTGAAAGAGGGAGGAACAATAGTTATCAGGTTTTCCCTTTGTCTGCACTGTGTACGCCACACACTTATCTACATCGTATAAAAACACGAGTTAGATTTGTAGCAGAGAAGACTCCTGATCTCGCTTGAAAATGCCAATTGCTGGGAATAAGATCGAAACTGATTATGTTTTGTAACCAGAATACACAACTCCTCATAAATTTGATTTTAGGAAGGAAATGTGTGCCTATTAAGCTTAAAATGTATTAAAAATCAAATTGTACTTAAACCTCGGGCAATATTATCTGATCCAAAATGAAGCAATTTTAAGTAGCACATTTTAAAAACTAAAACCATGTTGTATCGTTTTCTCTTAGTTGTAATGAATGGATGGTGCTGCATTGCAAATTGACTTTTGTAGAATGTCAGATTTATGTTTTGTTACTTAAAAAACAGTTGCATAATGTACTGCAAGAATTATTGGAGTCAGACAACCGTTAAAAGCATTTCAATAATTTTTGCCTGTGCCACAGTGAAGCAACATGGGGCATTTTCTTTGGGGCATTGCACCTCTAATATTTCTTTATTTTATTATATTTTCTTCATAATAAGTTAGTATTAATTTGAATTGACTATTCTCTATTTTTCCTTTGTAATGGGGTTGAATGGTCAGTGATGACAATTATACCAGATTTGCCTGCAGTACACTCGCAGGGGGTGAAAAGTAGAATTAGGTGATTGCCATTAATTTTGGATTGAATTATTCTGGACTTCGTTTCCATAACTATTTTGCTCCATTTTATCTGATCATTTGGTATTGAAAGTGGTGCAAATTAACAATTAGCAGGAGTAATGTGAAGTTGTTAAAAAAAATGTTTGAAATCTTTCTATGTAAGAAAAAAGGGAATCCCAGATAGAATCATCGGTCTTCCAGTATTTATGATGCTTGCAAATTCTGCTGCATACATAGGAAATGAGCGAACCTGTGGAGATGCTGTTCTGCAAGCATTACAATTTGGGCATTTGTGGGAAGGATCAAATATTTGTGGGAAGGATCGCACTACAGTGTGAGCCAAACATTGTTTATCTTTGCCACTGTGTAGCACTTTAAAAAAAAATTGCATATGAAATAATTTGAACTAGAATTGGTTTAATAATAAATGAGGCTTGAGCATTTTGACTGAGAAGAGTAAAGCAAGGGCTCCAAGTCGTCATGGTATCTCAAGACGGTGCTTATGTGTCATATGCACTACACATGAACTATGAAAGTCTCGTTTGCTGCAGCTTTGCATGCACATTATATGCTCTGGTTATCTTGAAGGAAATGGGTAAGTTTCCCCCCGATAACCATATAAATCTTAAAGTAAAATCATGTACACTTGGTAAGAACTGGGTTTAGTGTAGTCTCCTCCTTGAATGGACTCGGAATGCACTTGCGCAAATGTGAAAGGGGAAGGGGATTTGTACTGTTTGTGGAACCAATACCTGGAGAGAAAAATGAATTGAAGCCTTGGGCAAGTATTCAGTTTAATTTACAATTGAGCAAGGATAAATCATGATAGTTTGGCATCGTAAACAAGGGTGTTTCATCAAAGCAATTATGTAGATTCATCTGCGTTCCATTTTGTAGTCTATTCTCTTCTGAAAGGATACTTGCATTGGAGCACAAACTGTTCATGTTGTCAGCCTTGAATCACTGATTTTGTTTGACTTTGGGGCAACTTGCTTGGCATTTCCATATACTATGTGTTGCAGGTTAGCAGTCAAAATGTGGATTCTGTTTAAGTTTCAGTTATAGTTAACTCATGCCAAATATTGCATAGATCTACATATCTCTCTGTTCTCCTTTCTGCAGAATCTTAGAGTTTTTTGGACTCAAAACTGAGTTTCAAACCTTATTAATTGACACAGGCCAACATAGTTTCTTTCGCTGCAATATTATACATGGTCTTGTCTTTTCACCATATTGTACAATAATTATTTTTGGTCCACTCCATTGAATTTTAAACCTGTATTGTTTCTCAGCACCCATCTCAAAGTGAAACTTGTCGAAAAGCCCACATCGTGCATTCATTTCCGAACTAAATGTAATCATTTGTCACTGCTGCCAACTTTATGCTTTTCTGTTGTCAATTGTAAATCCTCATTTCATTTATAAACTCTTTCATTGCTTTGCACCGTCATACCTCTACAGCTACTTCAATCTCTCTCTCCAATATATGCTTTCATGTATATTTCCTTTTCCTTACTGCTACTGACACTTTGTGGCCAAACTCTGCAATCTGTCCCGTTCACATTCCATGAAGATCTCCATTGCGCGACTTGTCACCTTTTAAAAACGTACCTCCTTGGCCATAACTTCTGTCAACTTGCCTAAACCTTCTCCTGCTTTAAAGTGCTATACAAATATTTATTTTTCTTCCCCAATTCCGAAATACGTCAGAAATTTGTGCCCCAAAGATAACTGCTGCAAAATAGAACACGGGTCAGACTTCACTTTTCTCATTCTGTATGGATCAAGGCATAATCTTTTCAAGCGGATTCATCTACCTTGTCATTGTAGACCCAGTTACCCACCAATCCTGAGAATTCACAACTTGATATGACCAAGTAGACCAAGTAGACAATGGCCATTATTTTATCAATAGTTACTTGTATTGACGCATTGCCAGAATGAGGCCGTGCGCTTACTGGCGGACTAGTATGTCACATTATCAACATGGAATTCTCCAATTTCAAATAACACCACCCCTTCTCTTTCTTGTGCCTCCCCCCCCCTCCATTTCTCCCAGTATTCCACCTTCCCCTTTCACCCACAATCCTTCCTCTGGCTTTGCATTTAACTCTTCACCTTATCTGACTCTCTTTTGTCAACTTTTCATCTCCAGTCCTTGTCACTTACTCCACCCATTTGCCAATCAAACCATCGTCAGCTTATCAAGCTGCCACTTGCTTGGCTTGTCGCACTCCCAACCTCTTTACCAGCTTTCTCTGCCCAGCTCCGTCAGTCTGAAGAATGACTCCGGCCCAAAACATTGCAATTAAATGTCTTTTAGAGATGCTGCCTGACTGGTTGAGTTACCCCTCATTTTGTGCTTTGTATGATTCCCAACTCCGCAGCTTCCTATATGGAATGTTTAAACTATAATGGGAATATAAGATGAACATGTGTTGCAGTTCAGTTACATGATTACCCTTTGTTACTTTAATTCTAAAGAACTCATTTTCACGATATGAATGTCACTGACTAGATTGGCATTTATTGCCAATGCTTAATTGCCCCTGAGGGGATGATGATGAGCTATTGTCTTCACCCAAACGGGAGTTCCTCTGAAGGCACTCCCACAGCGCTGTTGGGCAAGTATTTCAATTTCGTACTGGAGAATTGATATAAATTACGGGTGATTTTAATGGGTTTTGATGGCAGAATGTAATCATTGCTCATCATGGAGGTTTCGTGTCGAAGAACCATCATTCTTTCATCCAGGGTTCTGAATTTAGTGCAGATAAAGGGTCAAATGTGTGGACATTATAATCTATATGGCCTAGCCAATTACACTGCCTTAAGTAGCTGAGTCATCAACAGTGCTCAGCAATGCATTTTCCACTTGCTTTTCAGATTTCCTGTTACTTGATCCTTTTTTGCTGCAATTGCAATGAAAATCAATTTGACTTAATCATGTGACTGTAATTGCATCAATGCTTACAGTACCTGTACTGTTTTGTTTCTTCCAGGATTCCAAACCTGTGGCGTTGGTTAAACACTCTGCACTGTAATCCAGGACATCGATGCGTTGAGCGAGTTGACCACATGCAGTGCTGCAATGCTGTGATCGTGCTTGAATGGTTTAAAGTGCATCATCACATCTAAAAATAGACAGGAATAAAACAACTAATTAAGTTGATTCAATCCAGAAGATACAAAAGACGAAGAAAAGCTGAAAATGCCACTAATGTCCCCAAGGGGCTAAACTGAGCAAACCATTGCTCCCTCTGAAGACAGCAGGTATCTGCACTACATACCAAAGGAAAGTGGATTTGAAGGAATAAGGAAAAACCCGGAGTCTGTTTTGACATATTCAATGTTTGAACTACCGATGGTGGAGGGACAAACAGGTCATTATTAAACCATTGCCAGGGAAACCACAGCTGAGCAGATTACGCAGGGAGCGCGCAGGAGGCATCCTGAGAATCTTTCATTCAGTAAATAACTCAGCACCATTATTCTTTCTGGCCTGTTTGAATCTGATTTCTTCAATCTTTCATATACCCTGACTGAAACGTGCGTTTTCTCATGTGTTAAGTTGCTGCAATGGGCAAGTGCAACAGTAAGCTGAAGCCTGAAGTGGTGGAAGAGCTGACAAGGAAGACATATTGTAAGTATTACAGGAAAATGTGGACATTGAATACATGTATTTTCAAAATGTCCGTAAATTTTGGATAGTCAAAGCTTTTTTTCTTGCTATAATGCAAATGCACCGCCCTTCGCACATAGGAATACACTGTTTTGATGTACTCATTGGAATTTGCCAGTCTTTATGAATGATAACATTTTAATTACAAACTTTCTCAGGGTCACCTCCCTTCCATAAACAGTGAGACCCTATTAATCTTCTGCGCCAGACCTGCAGATTTTCCAGATTATTGGATGGCAATCCCATTAATACCCTCAGCGCTCTCATTAAGTCGCTCTTATTTAGACAGTACACAGTACAGGCGTCTCTTGCGTTAAGTGGGTAGCATTCTTATTGATATTTTCCATTAAAAACGAAGCAGCATCGTCTGCACGTGTACAAGAAAAGTGAGTTGAACAGAAATTTTTTTTTGGTATAAATTCAGTGAGGATGAATTTTATTCTACAACAGTTATTTGGGTGGTGATTTATGAATTCTATCAAGGCTAATTTCCGTTACCTAAGCAGCTGTAATGCAGGGATACCCTATATCATAACGTTTCCAGTGAATCCAGTTTAGTTTAAAGTGAGTGCAGGGAAATAGGGCCCCGGTGGGTTTCAAAGGAAGACAAGAACGTGGGACCCCAATGGGCCCTCGAGGAATGTGGGAAGCCAGGGCCCCGGCAGCTTTCAAGGGAGCACATGAAGCACCAACAGATGAGAAAGATGCTGATCATAAGGATTATCAAATAATGAGCAAGTAGATTACCTGATTATTTTCACTTTGCCAAACACAATTCTTCTTAAACTGATGTTTAAGAATTCCACCCAGCTCCCAGCTAATGCAGTGTGTAACCATCCCGTGCTGTGTAAGATATGTGTGTGTGCAGCTGTGCAAAAGAAATCTAGGATACTTTGGAAGTTTAAGAGTGTGTGTGCAGCTGTGCTGACACACCCTTAAACTTCCAAAGGATCCTAGATTTCATTTGGAAAATACTGCAATATTTTATCTCCTTCCCCCTCCACATAATTTGAGTAAAGCTAAGATATTTTTTTCTTCAGTGTGAAATAACATAAACTTTACTGAAAGTCATCCTGAAGAACATTTAATGTTGCATCAGTGGGTGTTATTTCTTGCTTGAAACTGTCTCATGCTTTTGGTTTAAATAAAAATTACATTTTATAGTCGCTATGTAGGACATCTACGAGAGCCAGCATCGATTTGTTATGGGCAAATTATACTTGATTAACTTGAAAAAGGTCTTGGTTAGACAAAATGGATACATGCAGTGCTGTGGTGAATTTTATAAGGCTTTTTCTACAAAATGCAAAACAGCATCTTAGCAGAATTCAAGGGCATCTATAAGGGCTGCGCTTCCATAATGACAGTGGATTTCCAATGTTTTTCACAGTGGTTATAGAAGCACAGCAATCAGATGAACAAAGTGAACCTGCCATGGGCTGTTTGCATGCAGACTACAGACAACTATGCAGTCATGGAATCCACTGGTTAATTTTCAACTTTGCCATTGATCACATTCAGTAGGATGGTCAGCAGCCTAGCCGATGATGAGACAATGCGACTCCATGAACTTCCCCATTCATCCCCAGAGAGGCAGGTGGCCCAGCAGGCAGAGCTGCTGCGTCACAGATTCCGTAACCCTCATTCAAACCCGGGGAATGGGTGACGTTTCGGGTCTAGACCTTTCTTCAGACCGAAACATCACCAATTCCTTACATCCAGAGATGCTGCCTGTCCTGCTGAGTTACTCCAGCATTTTGTGTCTATCTTCAGTGTAAACCAGCATCTGCAGTTTCTTCCTACACAAAGTTGCTGCAAGATTCTGTACTGGATTGAAGATGTGAAATTGCTGCACTTGAAAGCAGGATTAAGTCTTAATGCATGATGTTGCAATGGTACTAACTGCGAAGCGAAAACTCTGGAAGACAAAATAATCTATCCATCTTCACGGTGTTCAGTTGTCTGAACCCCCTTTATCAGAATTTTTGGAAGTTGCCATTGACCAGAAATTCTAGAAATTGGAGCAGTCACAAAGGTACTATGATTATTTTGCACGTCAGATGATAAATATTCTGATCATATAGCTCGGCCCTCTGGTCTTAGACATTTCCACATTGGGGAAAGAGGTCCAGATTGTCCACCCTATCTATAATTTTACTTCATCATTTTATAAACCTATCAGATCTCCTCTCAGCCTTCAATGCTCCAGAGAAAACAATCCAAGTTTGTCCAATACCCTCTAATCCAGGCAGAATTCCTGTAAACCTCTTCTACAGCCTCTCCAAAGCCTCGACATCCATATTGTAACCGGGTGACCAGATTCACTTGCTTAATGTCCCATTACTATCTAAATTATCCCTTCTTCCTCAAGTAAATGGCTGCGATTGCAATGTTTATTAAAAAAATAATGTACTTCACAATTATATGATTAAATTTGTCAACCAAATTACAGTATACTCAGCCATCCAGTGGGATTGGGATGGTACCGACTGTGTGAATATGCCAATTGTATCCACCGGGTGGCGCTTTGATGGCAGCCTCGTCTACTGTCTGTCCTTTTTGTCATTTTTTGTTATTTTTGGTGTGTTTAGAAAGTATGTTTTAATGTTCTCTGGTTTGTTTTATGTGTGGGGGGGGGGGGGGGGGTCGGGGGCAACTTTTTTTTCCAATCTCTGACCTTGCCGGATATGCGATTGTTTTCCGGATCGTATCTCCAGTTGCTCTGCGGCCTAACATCGTGGAGCTGGAGGCCTTGCTCGAGACTGACTTTGAGCCCCTCCGTGGGGCGTGGACTTACCATCAGAGCGTGCGATCCATGCCTGGGATCGACGCTCCAACCGCGGCCTGCGGACGTTAACATCGAGGAGCTTGCAGTCTCGAGTTGAGACCGACGCTGGGATGCTCCGAAGCCGCACGAAGTTCGACTAGCCCCGGCGCGAGGGAGCTGAGATTCCCCTGCCCCCGATACAGGAGCTTGACCGCCCCGACGAGGAAGGCCCGCCGCCGTCTACGTGAGTAAGATCGTCCCGTCAACGGAAGGTTAGAGGCCCCCCGAGAAGGTTGGAGGACAAGCGGAAGAAAGGGAAGAGATTGAACTTTTTTTCGCCTTCCATCACAGTGAGGAATGCGGAGGAGTCACTGTGGTGGATGTTCATGTTAAAATGTATTTTGTGTGTTCTGTTGCTTTTTATTGGTATGACTGTATGGCAAATGAAATTCCTCGTATGTTGCAAAATTATTAGCCAAGTATGTTACTTGGCTAATAAAGTATGAATATGATTATGATTGTATGAAAATCGCTCCAAAGCAAACCACTTCACATCTCACTAGTATTCCATTCATAAACTCTTAAATACATTGACTTTAACAGCTTCTTCTCATCAACCATCAGGCTCTTGAACCACACTAACACCTCAACCACACTAACACCTTGAACCACACTTACACTTCCTTAGAAGGCTTAGGACATTTGGCATGTCCCCTCTAACTCTCACCTTCTGCAGATGCACCATAGAAAGCATTTTATCAGGATGCATCACACAGCTTGGTTAGGGAACAGCTCCATCCAAGACCGCAAGAAATTGCAGCAAATTGTGTTCGCAGCCCAGACCATCACACAATCCAACCTCCCTTCTATTGACTCGGTTTATACGTCACGCTGCCTCGGCAAGGCCAGTAGCATAATCAAGGACGAGTTGCACCCTGGCCACTCCCTCTTCTCCCCTCTCCCATCAGGCAATAGGTATAGAAGTGTGAAAATGCACATCACCAGATTCAGGAACAGTTTCTTCCCAGCTGTTATCAGGCAACTGAATCTTCTTCTTCTTGCGTTTGAGGCAACAGAAGTTATGAAGCTGCTTCTGCTGTCTCTGTTTGTTGTCGTTCGCCTGACTGAGGTCAGTTGACAGGGCTCACCACGGGGAGGTCGACAACATGAGCTTTAGGCAACTGAATCAACCTACCACAACCAGAGAGCAGTGCCCAACTACTATCTACCCCTCTGGTGACCCTTGGACTATTCTTGATCGGACTTTGCTGGCTTTACCTTGGACTAAATGTTATTCCCTTATCATGTAAATGGTGTTCATGTAAATGGTGTACACTGTAAATGGATTGAATGTAATCATGTTTTGTCTTTCTGCTGACTGGTTATCACGCAACAAAAGCTTTTCACTGTACCTCGGTACACGTGACAATAAACTAAACTGGTAGTGCACAACCTTAACCACAACCCAATCATGGCACCAACCTACAGTGGACCTTGTAGAGGGTGCGCTACACACTTTGGCTTGCACTATTATGGCCTGTTTACCGAGTGTACCTGATTGTATTACTTTATATTTTGTGTTATTGCATTAATGTGCTTTTAAAGCTGCAGCAAGTAAAAATATTCATTTTCTATTCCCAGTACAAATGACAATCAAACACTCTTGCCTTAACTGATTGTTAAATGCTGAAACATTGAACCAAATGAATGACTAGCCACCATCACATGAAAGAGCACATTGAATAAAATTGTAGCAGAACCTGGCGTGCCAAATTCAAATGTATGTTTTTGAAGAAACCTCTTGAAATTACCAGTTGCATGAGGACTCCAGAGGCATAAAAAACAGACAAACAAGAGTTGACTGCTTCGTGAGTCTTTTAATGATTTTTGCTGAAAGTTTTTTGTTTGACATCAATCTCCAAAATGTCTGGATTTTGACTTAATTCCAGAGGCTTGAGCAGTTGGGTACAACAGTGCACTTCTGATGAGGTACTGGATTTAAGAAGGTTTGTTATTTTGGTTAAAATGTTAATGCAAGGACCATCTGCTCTTTCAAGTAGGCACAAAGGATTCCCCATTGCCATTTGGAAGA
The DNA here is from genome assembly GCF_053455715.1 of Rhinoraja longicauda. Classification (NCBI taxonomy): domain Eukaryota; kingdom Metazoa; phylum Chordata; class Chondrichthyes; order Rajiformes; family Arhynchobatidae; genus Rhinoraja; species Rhinoraja longicauda. Next base: position 15,925,741 of record NC_135983.1, read on the forward strand.
AAACATCTGGATGGAATCTCCATCTTGTGCTATATTTATCCTTCTGTCAACATCACAAGAACATATGATTTGGACATTATTAAAATGCTTTATGTGGGAGGTTGTAATGTATAAATTGTCTGCTGCGTTAACTACGTTGCGATGATTACTTCAGACATACAACATTTATTGTAAAAGGCTTCAGAACATATGAAGGTTGTGAAATGTATACTCTTAAGCGATTGGGGCACAGACCTTACAAAAATTGTGTATGTGTTCTTTACTGAGCCCCCCCCCCCCCTTTGTACCAGTGCCCCTTTAAGTAAACATAAATATAACCAATTATGTTCTAAAAGCCTTAACACACACCGTTAAACAATAATAAAACCAGTACCTAAAAGGACATGATATTGGGTAAAATACCACTTGCATGAAACTTGCAGTGATTAATTTTGAATCACAAGGTACATTTGTGTAAATAAAGCCCACTTGACACAAGTGATGATGGAAACTGATCGTATTCATGCAAAGTGTGATTGCCTTCTGAACCACTACATGCATGTAGATATTTATCAGGAATTGCCAAGATAGGACTTGGAACTAACCTCAATGACATGCAGTTCCATTTATAGTAAAACAGCAGTTCACTGCAAATGTTTGAAATGCAAACCTTTTCTGTGGGAACTTCAGTTTCTCTAGTTCCAGGAACTCTTTATCTTTGATTTTCTGTGTATGCCCAGTCCTATATCACAATATAAATAAAAATGAAATGCTGGAAATTATCAGCAAATCTGGTAAGAGAAACAGAATTGATGTTTCAAGTTGATGACCTTTCATCAGACTGAAATGCTAATTCTCACTTTTTTCTTCCCCATGCACATAAATCTGAAAATTTCTAATATTTTCGATTTAAATTTCAGTTCTTCAGCTGTTTATTTGCTTTTGAACACCATTTATAAACGGCCATAAAGCATGTATTTGTGCAGTGTCATGGAACACATGTCTTAGAAAAATTACTTGCTACCGTTTGATTCATATATCTGAAAATCGGTTTTATCGCAGAAAACTATTTTTAATTAGCAGTCTGCAGTCCACATGGTTTTAATGATTTTAAATTAAACGCTTATAATCGCATTAGTTATTTTGGTGTGTATTTTTAAGTTCCAAAGTGACGTGCATAAGCATTATACTGAGAAGCAACCAAACAAAAATACGCAAACAGTTGTAAGTTTAGAAGTATGTGGAATCTCATTGGAGTCTTTAACTATTTTCCTGGTAGGATGAGCTTTGTCATGATAACTCGTGTGACTGATGCAGTTGTACTTTGGAATTTTGTGGTTTTATGTTTTATAAGATTTTACTGAAAACCCAGAGCCATGAGTCCAAATTCCAAGCTGCATTTTGATATTGCACGTGATGTAATGTTAATTGAATATATAATGATATTGTATTTGTATAGTATATTTACTTTATACTGTACAAATACAATATTTTAGTTCTACATTTTTTACTTTTCTATTGTTGAATTGCTGGAGTATTATTTCCTTTAGCTTCTGGTCTTAATGTTTCAGAGAATTTTAACACTTTGCCAGTATAAATTCAGCCTGACATCTTCAACACCAGCAAAAACAATTGAATCCTCTGTGATAGAAATTGAATTTGATTTGTTCATTCAAAGCAATTCACTGGTTCTAATATTCCCTATGTTGGCATAAGTGCACTTATAAAATGGAGAATACTGTTTGTGGAAATGGTACAATGGAGATCGAAGAGTAAATCCTGCATAAGCTGTTCAACCCAGGGCTTTTTCTGTGAACAGACAGCTACAAGTAATGCTTTTAAAAATCTTGAAAACGAGAAGATGACAAATGTCTTTCATATCACAATTAGGCTTGGTTAGGAGCTCTACTCCCGTGAGTTATTGCAATGTAAACATGAGGAAAGTTTCTATTTTTAGCCTGTGATGTTCAGACCCATTCCTGTCCTCTTCAAATGCCTGTCTAATAATCAATGTTGGATAAGCCATTTTCACAGGGTAAAGAAAACCTGTTGCTCTCCTGCTTGGCCTTTATCAAAAACATCTCATTTCCCAAGACTAAATGTGCAAAAGTACCCTCTTGCCTGTCCATTGCCAACCGAAAAACAAATGTATTCGCCGTTTTCATTTTCTGATATAATTGACTTATATTTTCCCCAATGCTGCTGAAATTCTGATTCACATCTGATGAAGACTTTCAAATTATGATTGCAACCAATTTTATTAACTGAGCTTGTGTACAGTTATTTGAATCCTAACTGGAATAAAGTCTACCAGTGGGAGAAGCATCTGTCCAAAAGGGCAGTGTAGGACATGACCATGACCATCATACAGTTCTTGTCGAGACAAAGAAGTATCTTCATGCTGAAGGCATATCCCATGGGGTATTGAGTGCCACTACAATTGTGCTAAATGAGAGAGTTTCAGAACATATCTGGAAGACCCCAAATTGAACATTTTTAACAGTGGAAATGTACATGACTATAATCTAACTTCCTGGCCATGGAATTAACTTGGGTCTGATGCTGAATGCAAAAGAACTTGCTGGTAAAGCAATAGGCATGATAAAAAATGAGGTGAAACGGCAACATCGGGGCATGTCCTGTGCTAAACCACACCTGCAGAAGCAATATGCAGTTGACGGGGTCAAGTGATTTCGCAACCAACAGATCAAATGAAAGTTCTGCAATTGTGCCAAAATCAACAAGCTTTATGGTGAACAAATAAACCGTAAACAGGAGAAGTCTTCAACATTTCCACCCCCAACTATTGAGGGATCCAGCCTGTGAACGTTAGACATGGCTGAAACATTCAGAACCACACTCAGCTAGAAGTATCAAATAAATTATCTATCTCAGCTGCTTTCTGAGAACCCACCATCACAAAGGCTATTCTTCAGCCAATTCAATTTACCACATAAGATGAAATGGCTGTCAATGGTTGACTCAACATTCTGGTTGCAGTACTGGGAAATTGTGTTCCAGATCTAGTTGTGCCTCCATCCAAGCTATTCTACAACATCTACCTGGCATTGGCGAGACTTGTTCACAAAAAGCAGGATGAATCCAATCCAGTTAATTACCACTCAATCACTATTCTTTATCAACAGCAATTTGACGTTATCGACTTTACAACCAAGTGGCACACACTCACCAATAATCTGCTGAAGAAAGACCTCAACCCAAAATGTTGCCTGACCATTCACTCCCCAGATACTGCTTGACCTGTTGAGTTTCTCTAGCACTTTGTTTTGCTCAAGATTCCAGCACCTGCAGTTTCTTGTGTCTCCATTTATCTGCTCATTGATGTTCAATTTGGGCTATACCAGACCATTTAGTTCTAGATCTTATCACTATCTTCATCCATACATGGAACAAGAGCTCAATTCTAGAAGTAAGATGAGCATATCTGCCCTTGTATCAAGCTGTACAATCCAAGGTAAAAGGAGCCTTATTAGAGCTGCTCAAATCATCAAACTTGAACCATAATTTCAGAGCCTTGAGTTAATAGATTTAATTAAAAAGTACTTGAATCAAGTGTCACATTTTAATGTTTCAACACTTTTAATGAAATTAAAACTTTTAACAATTAGAGGCATGTAAATTTCACTTTAAAACAGATAAAATGAAATGGACTATCAGTGATAATATTCATTCTGTGCTAAATGTGGTTTATTGCAAGTACAGATACTGTTATCACAAATACTTAATATAACAACACTAATTAGAGATGCTCATTCTGATCTTCCCTGAATAAAACTGAAAATCTAGGCTGTACAGAATACCATTGCAGTAAATTGCCCTCAAATCTAATTAACTCCTTTCACTTCAAGACTGTTTCGTTGATAATAAATTAAAGAACATTGGCTTCAAGAAAAGTGGTATCTTTTTAAAAAACGAAATAAATGAGTCGGTATAAGTGAAATAACTTTAATTGAACCTTGATTATCTTTGGAATTGGCTCTGGGCCCAGCCTGTTACTGCGGTTATGAAAAGCATAGGTTTTAAGTCCTTTAATGGGGCTAGTCTGCACCAAGAATTTATGGATTTTCAGCACAAAGCAGTTCCCAATATAAGCTTGAGTTGTTTTCAGGACGCGTGACAAGTCATGGATGATTTGCTCTCTCTCCATTTCTGGGGAGGTTGATAAGACGTATGAGATTCTCATAGGTAGAGTAGAAGACGTTGGATGAGGCTGGTTGGTGGAGGCTTTGGAGGTTCTGGTCTATTTCACTTTTTGTATTGATTCAACATGCACCCACCGAAGATATCATGTTTGCCGGATGTCACAATCTATTTGAAATAGTCATAGAGGAGGTAATTCCATGAATCAGTGAGATGTTGCATTTTTGAAGGAAGGTTTGAGAAGATCCTTTAAGCATCCTCTCTGTCCTAGAGTTTGTTTTGCCATGACAAACCTTGGAGTAGAGTGCTGATGTCAGGAGCTGGTGTCAGTATAAATATTGGGTAGCTTATTGTGTCAAAGGATTTGGAATACTTTTTTAAAACACCAATGGTGGTACCTTTTCAGTGCATTGATCTGCCCGTTGTGGCCATTGCATCCTCTGAGGAGTACAGGAAAATGGGGATCATGAGCTTAATGCCAAGCCTGATATCTTGATGAAACATTTTTTTCCATACATAACCAAACGCTGCACTGATTAATTTTGACACCTGTGCCTGTATTTTTGCAGAAGTGATTCCTGATATAATAATAATAATAATAATAAACATTTATTTTATATAGCGCTTTTCCAAATGCTCAAAGACGCTTTACAAAAACAGTCAAGACATAAAAACAAACAGACGAACTATCCTGATATGTGTGAAGAGATCCATGTTTTCTGGCGTCTTGCTCTAGATCTTAAATGTTGATGGCAGTTTTGTACAGGTGGAGGCAGGTTGATTGAGGAGCAATGTTTTAAGTTTCCAGAAACTCCTGAAAGGAATCCAATGTAACCGAGAATTGCTGTGCCTGTCTAGGATGTTCTCTATAAGTCAAGCTCAAGTAAATTTCACAAATCTGTGGATTTTTTACCCTACTGTATCATGTACATGGTAGACCTGAACATCAAACTCTTATTTTCCTTCCAAATTAGAATCTAGTGCACAAAATTGTGGTCAATTTTTGGACATAGGAATAAGAAATTGAAAATACAGTGGTCGTACTTATGGTCAGGAACGAGCAATCTAACAGTCCTGTCACATAAACAGAACTGTCCCGGCAGACCCATTGTTTCTGCCTGCTCATGTCCCACCAAACTTATTTCCACCTACCACGACTCCATCCTATCCCCCCGGTCAAATCCCTCCCCACCTACGTCCAAGACACCTCGCATGCTCTCCATCTCCTCGATAACTTGTTTTCCAGGCCCCCACTCCCTCATCTTTACCAGGTCCGGCCCCCCTGACATCAGTCTGAAGAAGGGCCTCGACCCGAAACGTCACCCATTCCTTCTCTCCTGAGATGCTGCCTGACCTGCTGAGTTACTCCAGCATTTTGTGAATAAATACCGTCGATTTGTGCCAGCATCTGCAGTTATTTTCTTACATAATCCAACAGTCCTGAGTTTATATTGTAAAATTGATTTCTTTGCAATATTGAAGTGAGTGGTCCATGCTGGTTTTGGTGATGTTTTTAAGGATTCAATAGCTGTACAAGTTGAGGGTGAATAGAATTGTGCAAAGTCAGCGGAGACAGAAAACAGACTTAAGACATAATACTAGCTATAATTAAAACCAAAGTTAGTCTGGTTGTATTCTTAGGGGGGGGGGGGGGGGGGTGGCAGGTGTTTTCTCTTTGCAAATGAAGATGAAGGATGATGTTCATTACTAGGATTATGACACTTAAAAATACTTGGTGGTATGTCTGCAGCTGCCCTAATAAACAGTCATACATTTATCCGTCTTTGTAATAAAATGGAAAGTACTGGAAATGCTCAGCAGGTTAAGCAGTATTTGTGGGAAAAGATACAGGATTAATACTCAAGATTCGTGAACCTGTTCAGAAATGGTAACTGAGCTTCTCTTTCCCCAAACGTGGCCTGGTTGCAGTGTTTTCCATATTCATTTCAGATTTCTGGCATCTTTTTAAATTTCCTGTCATTTTTATAATTGGTTAATTTGTTTTATTTCACAGTTTGTGGTGATTGGCTTCCTAAAGGAATAAAGGGAGGATGCCTTTTTCTCTCTGTATGATTTACAATTTATAGCATATATATATAGCTTATATTTAGCTATTGGACACTTGTCTGATGAGTAATACTATGCTTAAATTAAAATTGGCTCACATTTTGCCCATGTTTCCACAAGCTCGAGCACTATTCAGTGTCAAGGGACAATTGGCAGCACTATGAAGGATTATAATGAAATTGTTTCATGGCAGAAACAATTAACGAAAGCTGCCAGTTTGTCACCAGAATTTTTGTTGATGCACAGAGAAATGCAATATGACTGATATATTATTGCCTGTCCTGCATGTGGTGTTGCTTCTTAATGCCCTGCACAATTACCAATGGACAATAAAGACTGTATGTCTCTGACATTTTGAAGATCAAATATTTTTAAAAGTTAGAACTCTGCCTTGCTGTGATAAAGTATTCTCTCTCTAGGCTGAATGGCCTTGTCATTGATTTTTTCTTGGTCATGGTTCAAAATGGCTTGGTGTTATAGGCAGGAAACCTTGCATGCTTTGAGGTTCTTCATTCAGTTTTCAGTTTAGCTTGGGTGGTTTTTAGGTTTAGAAAATGGATGATTCTGAAGTTTTTTTCTGGGATAGTCTTTCTGTTCAGAAGCTGATTCTGCCTTTTGCCTCAACAGAAAAGTTTGAAGAATAACTAAATGTATGTGGGATATTGTTGGGTTTATGGCAGTTAACATTTGAGTGTCTAAAATACTATGTTACTGAGTAAAAAGCAAACCGGGAGGAACTCGGTGGGTTATGCAGCATCTGTGGAGGGAAGTGTACAGACAAATGATTTTGCTTATGGCTCATCACATTGTGCCATATCTAGTCTGAAGTTTGGCCAAACATTCTGACTCTGAGATTTATTTTATTAAAACTTTGCAAAGGATGAGAAGTTCCACTGAGCAAATTGATTTGTATCTTGCCTGCTATTGCCCATCTAACGAAGAAACACATTGGTAAGTATCCTCTTGCAAGCCTGGTAATTTCTTATTACATCGTTACTTTCCAATTGTTATTTTGTTACCAGACACTGACCCTATCGGTTGAAAAAATACGTATGTTGGAAATGAAGTAATCTTGATACTTAATGATCCATTGAGAAAGCCTCATTCAGGAAATATATGAACTAATTTTTTCCTGTTCATACTTTCTTGAGGACCAAAGCTTCTTTTAAATTTGCAGAGCTAACACTATTTTAACAAGCTGGATGTTTTCAGTTAAAATGCACCTTTTCACATCCTTTTGTGTCTGTCCTTTTTGCATAATGTTCTGTTAGCTGCACGAACTGACCTCTCGTATGCTTGGGATGAATTCCTGATTTTCCAATCTACCTTTTTAATCTGCTTCTTCTCAGTAGCTGAAACGCTTATTCTGCACTGTTAATTTTCTCATTTGCATTACCTGTTGTATTCATGTATGAAAAGATGAAGTACGAAGGTAAGCTAGCCAAGAATATAAAGGAGGATAGTAAAAGCTTCTTTAGGTATGTGAAAACGAAAAAATTAGTTAAGACAAATGTGGGTCCCTTGAAGACAGAAACAGGTGGATTTATATGGACATCAAGGAAATGGCAGACGAGTTGAACTGGTACTTTGGTTCTGTCTTCACTAAGGTAGACACAAACAATCTCCCAGATGTACTAGGGGACAAAGGATCTAGGGTGACGGAGGAACTGAAGGAAATTCACATTAGTCAGGAAATGGTATTGGGTAGACTGATGGGACTGAAGGCTGATAAATCCCCAGGGCCTGATGGTCTGCATCCCATGGTACTCAAGGAGGTGGCTCTAGAAATTGTGGACGCATTGGTGATCATTTTCCAATGTTCTAAAGAAACTGGATCAGTTCCTGTGGATTGGAGGGTAGCTAATGTTATCCCACTTTTTAAGAAAGGAGGGAGAGAGAAAGCAGGGAATTAGAGACCAGTTAGCCTGACATCAGTGGTGGGGAAGATGCTGGAGTCAATTATTAAAGATGTAATAGCGCTGCATTTGGATAGCAGTAACAGGATCGGTCCAAGTCAGCATGGATTTATGAAGGGGAAATCTTGCTTGACTAATCTTCTGGAATTTTTTGAGGATATAACAAGTAAAATGGATAAGGGAGAGGCAATGCATGTGGTGTATCTGGACTTTCAGAAAGCCTTTGATAAGGTCCCACACAGGAGATTAGTGGGCAAAATTAGAGCACATGGTATTGGGGGTAGGGTAACGACATGGATAGAAAATTGGTTGGCAGACAGGAAACAAAGAGTAGGAATTAACGGGTCGAGAGTCAAGAGTGTTTTATTGTTATATGTTCCAGATACAACGTTGAAATTCTTACTTGCTGCAGCACAACAGAATATGTAAACATAGTACACTGTAAACAATATGATAAATGAGAGAGAAAAAAGGTCAGTGTGTATATATACACATACTCACAAGTACACACACATGTACATATACACATACACACATATTCAAAAAACAAACAACAATGAAATGGCAGGTAGTGACTAGTGGGGTGCCACAAGGCTCGGTGCTGGGACCGCAGCTATTTACAATATATATTAATGATTTAGATGATGGAATTAAAAGTAACATTAGCATATTTGCAATAACACAAAGCTGGGTGGCAGTGTGCATTATGAAGAGGATGCCATGTGGATGTAGGGTGACTTGGATAGGTTGGGTGAGTGGGCAGATGCATAGCAGATGCAGTATAATGTGGATAAATGTGAGGTTATCCACTTAGGTGGCAAGAACAGTAAGGCAGATTATTCTCTGAATGGTGTCAGATTAGGAAAAGGGGAAGTGCAACGTGACCTGGGTGTCCTTGTACATCATTCACTGAAAGTAAGCAAGCAGGTACAGCAGGCAGTGAAGAAAGCTAATGTTGGCCTTCATAATGAGAGGATGTGAGTATCGGAGCAAAGAGCTCCTGCAGTCTGCAGGGCCCTGATGAGACCACACCTGGAGTATTGTGTGCAGTTTTGGTCTCCTAATTTGAGGAAGGACATTCTTGCTATTGAGGTAGTGCAGCCTAGGTTCAGAAGGTTAATGGCGGGACTGTCATATGAAGAAAGAATGGAACGACTGTACTTGTATTCACTGGAATTTAGAAGGATGTGAGAGGATCTTATAGAAACATATAAAATTATTAAGGGATTAGACATGCTAGATGCAGGAAACATGTTCCTGATGTTGGGGGATTCCAGAACTAGGGGCCACAGTTTAAGAATAAGGGGTAGGCCATTTAGAACTGAGATGAGGAAAAAACTTTTTTACCAAGAGAGTTGTGAATTTGTGGAATTCTCTGCCTCAGAAGGCAGTGGAGGCCGATTCACTGGATGCATTCAAAAGAGAGTGAGATAGAGCTCTGAGGGCCAGCGGAACCAAGGGATATGGGGAGAAGGGAAGAGCGGGGTACAGATTGTGGATGATCAGTCATGATCACATTTAATGGTGGTGCTGGCTCGAAGGGACGAATGGCCTACTCCTGCACCTATTTTCAGGCATGTGAATTTTCCGCGTTTCCGCGGATTTCCGAGTTTGTAAAATCCATTTTCCGCGCTTTTTGCATGGTTTCCGCGTTATTCACTTTGCCAAATAAAAGGAGAAATCGGATCGAAAACAATAATGAAAAATAAATAGAAGATGTATAGACTTGTATTGAACACTGGGGTTCTGCGCGAAATCCCCCGCACCCTAGAAGTCTCCCCGAAAATGTGCCACCTAGGCTGGGCAAGGCAACCAATCTCGACCTCATCGGGACTTCCACGTCTAACGGTGGGTTGAATTTGCAACCTGCGGCCGGGGCTCTGGAACTCCAGCCCAGTTGGAGCCAGCACATCTATCCCCATAGCCGACTTCCTTGGCCTGCTGGATAAACCAGCAAAGCTCTTGAACCAAGAGTGCCAGAAAATCAGCGGTGGAACTGTAATGAGTAAATATTAAATTTAAGTGCAAGATTATATAACTAATTAATTAAAACAGGGTTAAAATGTAAAACACAGCAGAAAAGCCAATTCCCACCTTTTTGGTCTGATTACCAATTAATGTGCGAATTTACTTCAAAATATTATTAGTGCACAGTGACATATTCACATTATTTTGTAATGTCTGTTTTTAATTTGAAATGCACTAAAAGAGGCTTGAAACTGGTAATTTTGTGTGTAAATTTTCAAAAATGTTCCAATTTTTTGACCCCGTTGTACGTCTCGAGCAAGCGCTTTGCTCTTTTCATCTTTTTTTATTTTGACCTCACTCTCATGCCTCTATTTTCTATGTATCTGTTTTCCTGTATGGATGCAAAACACAGTTTTTCACGGTATCTCGATAAACATGATAATAAACTAATTACTGCAAATAAAGTTCAAGTCATAATCATTCCTTGTATCGATTTTTGCTTTCACAGAATATATGATTTGTATTTGAATAAGGGAGAGTAAAACAAAATGGAAGACTTAGTAATTCAGCACTAATTTCTGGTGCGAGCTGTACTTTTCCTATTCATCTTTGGTATTCATTTCCATTGTCTTGAATTTCATGAATCTAATGAAGTACACGAGATTTAGTTGCTATTTAATGTGTATTAAGTCACTGTGCTTTGATTCATACAATGACCTGCAGCCTAATGATTTGTTGCTGCTAGGCACAGACACTTGGCATATTCTTTCCATGGAAGACTGAAAGTCTGGTTCCTTTGCTTGGAAAACATGGAAATGGGTGTGTCAGATTGAGTTGTGCAGAAATTCATTGATTTCAGGGGATGATGAATCTTTTTAATTCAATCTATGTTAAAAATATATTGAAGTACATGAAATATTCCTTGCGTGTGATAAAGTGAATAGATGGGGCATATAAAATGCATGTATAAATTAGGACCAGTTGGTAAATCTGGCAACTTGTTTTTCTTTTACAGTTACCGAGAAAGAAGTCCAACAGTGGTGAGTACAGTGTTCTTAATACTTTAAAAAGAAAAAAGCTGTTCATTGTGAAATGAAACTTAACAGTGCACATTGGGAAAAATCCTGGATTTTAGAATTGAATTTTGCTTGTAAAATGTAGCAGATGTAGTAAAATGATCTCAATCAGGTGATTATAAGAAAATAACTGCAGATGCTGGTACAAATCGATTTATTCACAAAATGCTGGGGTAACTCAGCAGGTCAGGCAGCATCTCGGGAGAGAAGGAATGGGTGACGTTTCGGGTCGAGACCCTTCTTCAGACTGATGTCGGGGGTGGGACAAAGGAAGGATATAAACATAGCACAAAAAGTAAGGAAATTTGTGTTTGGTAGATTATTTCTTTGTTGTAACAATGCTTCTTGGCAATAAATCTTATACCGTTAGAAAGCCTGTTTATTTCCCTTTTAAATGGTGCCACATTTGTAAGGAACATGCATTTGTGGGATGAGCAGCAGAGCTGAGTATATGGGTTGCGCCCATGAAAAATTTGCCAAATCTTCTCTGCCAATGCCAGCTTATTCTGCTGTTGCTATTGACTCTTGTTTTGAGCTTCTGGTACCCCCAGGTGCTGACAATCAGGTGCCTGATTGGCACCTGATTGGCAGCATCTGTGAGCATGGGCCCTGCTACAGTGGTCAGTAGGTGTCTGCTCCAAGAATCGGCATGCCACGTTTGACTGATCTGGATAGGGCCCGTGCGATAGGGCAACTTCAAGCTGGTGTTCCGCAAAACCAAGTTGCGGCATTATTTGGAGTGAGCCCTAGTACCATCTCCAAAGTGAAGGCCAAGTTCCATATAACGGGGGATGTCAGAGACAGGCCGCGAAGTGGGCGTCCCAAGAAGACGACACCCGAAGAAGACCGTTTCCTCACCCTGTCAGCACTTAGGAACCGTAGGCTGTCTTCTACAGATTTGCAGTCAAGGTTTGCAGGACGATATGGCCGACGACTCTCTGCCCAGACAATTCGGAATAGACTGCACGCAGCCGATCTCCGGTCTCATAGGGCTGCCAGGAGGCCTGCCATGACTGCCCTTCACCGTCAGGCCCGTTTGCGCTGGTGTCGGCAACACGTGCACTGGAACATGAACATGTGGAGGAACGTTATGTTCAGCGATCAGTCCAGATTCTGCCTACGGCAGTTGGATCATAGGGTCAAAGTGTGGAGAAGACGCGGAGAACGCTATGCTGATTGCTGCACCGATAGAGTAACATCTTTTGGTGGAGGCAGTGTGATGGTGTGGGGCGGCATCTCCCTCACTGGAAAAACGAGGCTTGTCATCATTGGAGGCAGTCTCAACGCAGAGAGATCGAGATGAGATTCTGCAACCAGTGGCAATCCCATATCTCCACAGTCTGGGACAGAACTCTATCCTCCCTGAATGACAATGCTCGCCCCCACAGAGCAGGGTTTCTCAAAGACTACCTCCAGAATTTGGGAGTGGAGAGGATGGAATGGCCTGCCAGCAGTCCTGACCTCAACCCCATTGAACACTTGTGGGATCAGCTTAAGCGTGCTGTTCGTGCCAGAGTGACCAACACAACCACGTTGGCTGACTTGCGACAAATGCTGGTTGAAGAATGGGATGCCATCCCACAACAGTGTGTGACCAGGCTGGTGACCAGCATGAGGAGGAGGTGCCAGGCTGTTGTGGCTCTGTATGGTTCTTCCACACGCTACTGAGGCTCCCGTTTATTAAATGAATAAATTGTTAAATTGCCAATATGTCTTGTTTCTTCAGACTTCAATCATCCAATCCACCAAACAACACCAAACAAGAGTCAATGGCAGAATAAGCTGTTTGGCATTGGCAGAGAAGATTTGGCAGATTTTTCATGGGCGCAACCCACATACTCAGCTCTGCTGCTCATCCCACAAATGCATGTTCCTTACAAATGTGGCACCATTTAAAAGGGAAATAAACAGGCTTTCCAACGGTATAAGATTTATTGACAAGAAGCATTGTTACAACAAATAAATAATCTACCAAACACAAATTTCCTTACTTTTTGTGCTATGTTTAGGTGGAGACAGGAAGATAGAGGGAGATCTGGGAAGGAGGAGGGGAAGGGAGGGACAGAGGAGCTATCTGAAGTTGGAGAAGTCGACGTTCATACCACCGGGCCGCAAACTGCCCAGGCGAAATATGAGGTGCTGCTCCTCCAATTTCCGGCGGGCCTCACTATGGCACTGGAGGAGGCCCATGACAGAGAGGTCAGACTGGGAATGGGAGGGGGAGTTAAAGTGCTGGGCCACCGGGAGATCAGTTGCGTTAATGCGGACCGAGCGCAGGTGTTCAGCGAAGCGATCGCCGAGCCTGTGCTTGGTTTCGCCGATATAAATAAGTTGACATCTAGAGCAGCGGATGCAATAGATGAGGTTGGAGGAGGTGCAGGTGAACCTCTGTCTCATCTGGAAAGACTGTTTGGGTCCTTTGATGGAGTTGAGGGGGGAGGTAAAGGGACAGGTGTTGCATCTCGTGCGGTTGCAAGGGAAAGTGCCCGGGGTTAGGGTGGTTTGGGTAGGAAAGGACGAGTGGACCAGGGAGTTGCAGAGGGAACGGTCTCTGCGGAACGCAGAGAGGGGAGGGGATGGGAAGATATGGCCAGTGGTGGGGTCCTGTTGTAGGTGACGGAAATGTTGGTGGATGATATGTTGGATCCGCTGGCTGGTGGGGTGGAAGGTGAGAAGGAGGGGGATCCTGTCCTTATTGCGAGTGGGGGGAGGGGGAGCAAGAGTGGAGCTGCGGGATGTAGAAGAGACCCTAGTGAGAGCCTCATCTATAATGGAGGAGGGGAAGCCCCGTTTTCTGAAAAACGAGGACATCTCGGAAGCCCTAGTCTGAAACACCTCATCCCGGGCGCAGATGCGGCGTAGTCGGAGGAATTGGGAGTAGGGGATAGACTTTTTGCAGGGGACCGGGTGGGAATCACATCAATCAGGTGATTAATGCAGTAGGGATCAGAAAAATCAGATAGCATTTTGGCTTCCGCTGGGACCTGCTGGAAATCTTTGGTCAAGCAGGACCAGAGTTGAAATCTGTTTTGTTGATGTCAATGATTGGAAGTCTCTTTCCATCTAGGATGTTATTTAACAGACATTTATTGAGTATCTCTGGAGAAATTCCCTATGAAAATGGATGCCACATAATTGTCCAGCTCGTGTCAAATTTTTACACTGATGGAAAATTAACACCAGTGGGTGAAGAATTCTCCTTCAATTGGAGTTGAGATATGTTTTTCAAATCATGTACTTAATGCTTTGGAAGATGGTGAGGTGCCTGACAAGAAAAAAATGCCCACAAATCTAGCATTTTCATCCTTGAAGATCAACAAATAGGTTAAAAATGCATACAGAATCTTTTGATAGTTTACTTCTTTAATCTTAAACTATTTTTACACATCTGATTGTTTCCTGACTTTATAACCATTCTCAAACTCAAGGTGACAGTTTGTTATTATAGTGCTTATTTAAGGTTTTTGTTTCCCTTTGTGACAACTGTGGTAAGTTGTATTTGACATGACACCCAAGTAGTGCCTTTGGCATTGCTGTGCTTCCATTTACACAAAGGACTGATTGATGATGATGTTCAGTTGGACTTGTGAATGATGGTAGTCCGACTGCAATCTGATACAAATATTTCATCATGTTGTTGTCCAGTCAGTGCTATGGTACATAAGCAGCTCTGAGAGTTTGGCTAGTCTGTTGACTTGAGGGAGAAAGTAACTAGGTAATTGATGAGGAAATGAGCAGAAGACAAAAATTGACAGACTTGAGAGAACAGAATGCAGGATGACAGTTGAAAGTCCACCCCAAGAAAAGATGTACCTGTACAATCAGGTTTTAGTTTAGTTTAGAGACACAGCGCGGAAATGGCCCCTTCGGCCCACCGAGTCTGCACCGGCCAGCGATCCCCACACATTAACACAATCCTACACACACTGGGGACATTTTTAAAACATTTCTACCAAGTCTATTAACCTACAAACCTGCATATCTTTGGAGTGCGATGAAACCGAAGATCTCGGAGAAAGAACAGGAAGAACGTACAAACTCCATATAGGCAACATCTGTAGTTGGGATCGAACTCGGGTGTCCGGCGCTGAAAGTGCTGTTAGGCAGCAACTCTACCGCTGCCCAAGGTGGATACAAGATTAATTTTGAGAGAGCATCGTGTCAAATTTCTCTGCAAATCGTTAATTCTATGTGGCCACGTGATGAATGAGCAATCTCGTGGGTTTGGGCTGTGATGAAACAAGTGCATATGGTGAATAGTGACTAATGAATACTAATGATGATATTTCAGGTTGGCGATTTACAAGACGAATGCAGGGACAATCAAATTTGATTAAATCTCCCTCGTGTTTGTTTATAATACAATATTTTGGATTATTTTTATATTAGACATGTAGATAGTTCACCTTATCTAATCAAAATAGTATTTGTGATTCCTCCAATTTTACATTACATCTTGTTAGTTATTCCCAGCATTGCAAGAGATGTTTATACAAATGTTTCCTCCAGTGGATTAATTAGTTTAGTTAAGCGGGAGATGCTGAACAGTTGCTGGTTGTACTTGGTATTATTAGTCTGAAGAAGTCTGAAAAAGGGTCCCGACCTGAACCATCACCGCCAACCTGAAATTCTGCAACACCTCAGCAGTTCAGGTAGTATTCAGAAACATTTTCAGATCAATGACCTTTCATCAGACCTGAAGGATCTATTTAACTGCAACTGAAAGAGACAACAAATTCCTCTTGTGAATTAATCATGCCGTAATGGCATTCTCATGGTCGGAGTTCCAGCACACAGGTGCAAGCTCATCGAAACATAGAAAATAGGTGCAGGAGTAGGCCATTCGGCCCTTCGAGCCTGCACCGCCATTCAATATGATCATGGCTGATCATCCAGCTCAGTATCCTGTACCTGCCTTCTCTCCATACCCTGTGATCCCTTTAGCAAAAAGGGCCACATCTAACTCCCTCTTAAATATAGCCAAGGAACTGGCCTCAACTACCTTCTGTGGCAGAGTCATGCCCTGTAAAGACTTGTTTTATTTGATAATTTTGCTTTGTCTTCCATGGTAGAATGATAAATATAGGATCATTTTACTGAAGGTAATTTGTTAACCTGGGATCAATCTGCTTGAAAATATTGCTTACGAATCCTGCAAATCAACCGGATATCTGCAATACTCAAAGCTTGTGTGGGCATTCTTACTGTGACAACAAAAATCAATACTACTGTCATAAATATATAATTGTTCTGGTTTCCTTTCCTAAATTTTGCTTCCTGTTCTCCCGAATGATGTTTATCTCTGACACGCTAGGTATTTCGGCAAAGGGAAAAATGCTGGAAGAATTTGGTGGGTCAGACAGCATATGTGGAGGGAAATGTACAGGTAACATTTTGGATTGGGACCGTTCTGCAGAATGGGTCTTCCTCAGTCTGAAGAAAGGTCCCGACCCAAAATATTGCCGGTCTATTCCCTATAAAGATGCGACCTGACCCCGCTGAGTTCCTCTAATACTTTGTTTTGCTGAAGATTCCAGCAACTGCAGTTACTTGTGTCTCCATTGATATTCCACCATATTTTTACAACAAATGTCCTTCCAACCACAGCGACAACATATGGCACTAAACAGACTAAATTTTTATCAGCGACAACTGAGTGTTTGCAATTCATAATCCAAAATATACTTTTCTTTTCTACAAAGCTGATTTGAAGAAATAAAATAAGATCAGTTCATGTTTTCATTAACATAGCCATGCTATGTCTGATAACTTGAAGTGTTTGATAGGGTGAAGTGATGGAAAACTGCAAAATATACTGTGACTTGGATAAAGAATTGCAAGATTGCAAGATTCTTCTGGGTCAACTTTCCTCACCATTCATCTATCTCCTTACTACAAGCAATGTTTATATGTAGTAACTTCAGTTCGATAAATCCAGCTAGAGCATTATTTTAGATGTGCAGATAAGAAAATGCCTCTATTTTAACCATTGTTGTATAAATTGAATAGAATATAAGTTGACACATGTATCACGCACCAGTCATGAAAGTTTAGTTTCAAAATATACTTGAACTGATATGATGAGAGGAAGATGAAAATCTGTTCACTATTTTGAATTAATCTGCACAGCTGTGATTTCTATATAGACACACGTGTCTTACATGCAATAAACAGAATGAACTAATGTTGGAAGTTTTAAACCAGGCTCTGCAGCAGGCTTAATGCAGCAGTGCATTTTTGATTGTTGACTCCATTCAAGAGCACATTTTCCTTTTAAGATTCAAGATTCAAGATAGCTTTATTTGTCATCCAATATTGGACGAAATTCAGTCACCCACAGTCCAACAATAAAAGCATTAAATAGGCATTAAAATTACACAACCCCAAAAACACACAAAAAAAGAAACATCCATCAAAGAAACATCCATCACAGTGAGTCTCCTCCAGTCCTCTCCTCACTGTGATGGAAGGCCACAATGTCTTTTCCCTTCTCCTGCCGTCCTCTCCCGCAGTCAGGTTGTTGTGGTTGCAGGCCGCGCCGGACGGTCCGCAGCGGGCCGGACGGTCCGCAGCGGGCCGAGCCTAAGGCCGGCTCCGCCGATGATAAGTCCGATCCGGGGCGGGCGAACACGCTGCCGCTGTTGCTGCACGTCGGGACGGTCGTGGCTCCCGACATTGAAGCCCCCGCCCAGCAGAGAAAAATCCCGCGGCATATTTTAGGCCGCGCCGGACGGTGAAATGTCCGTGACCCAAGCCCCGCAACCCGGGGCGGGCGAACACGCTGCCGCTGCCGGAGCTCCCGATGTCGGCATCCACGCGGCCCGAGCCTAAGGCAAGTCGCAGCCGCTCCCGCAGCCTCCGAGGACGGCCGGCTCCGGTGATGGTAAGTCCGATCCGCGGGCTCTGCGAACCAGAGCCCTGGAGGCAGCCAGCTCCAGGAGTTGGGCCGATGGTAGGCCGCAGCAGGAACGGAGACACGGCCCAGAAAACAAAGGTCGGGTCTCCGTTCGGAAGGGACACCTATTTACAATTTTACAGTTCCCCCCCTCCCCCCCACATACACACATAGTACACCAACACAAAAACACCACATCACAACTACAATTAAGACAAAAAAACAACAAAAACACAAAGACAAATGGACCGCAGGTAAGCCGCAGCTGCTATGGCAGCGCCGCCGTTTTAAAACAACTTTGTTACTTGAATTCCTTTATCAATGCCTTTTCAAATTCCTTTATCAATGCCTTTTCAAATTCCATGTTATTTTCTCACACATTTTTCAGTTTTCTCTTGCCAATACTTGTCTAATTGTCTTTTATATATTGTACTTGTGTCTGCCTCAATCATTTCCTTTGGCAACTTATTCCATATGTGCATCATCCTCAGTGGAAAATCTTGCCTTTTGCAACCCTTTAAATCTTTTATCCTCTTACCTTAAAACTTGCATACAATATTGTGGTCTCACAAGCTTCCATAGCTGCTACATGACATCCTAACTCTTGTACTCAGGGGGCTGCTTGATAACACAAGTGTGACATAAGCCATCTTCATCACCTTGTCATCACATTCAGTGAACAATGTAATTGATTGCTATTAGGGCACATTGTCTTGATGTGACTTCTTTCCAAAGACCAAACAATTCACTGCTTTTCTTTCAACACTTCACTATGGTTTGTCTTAAAGTCTTTTATGTTTATTTTTGTTTCACATGTATTGTAGTAAATGGATGATTAATTAATATCCTAAGATATGCTGTTTTCAATTAAACTTGTCAGTTATTTACATTTTAGAAAGGAAATTTTGAATTTCTTGATGACTTGGGATAGCTTGTTGAATGGTGCAGTGCTAAAAAGTCTACAAATCAGGCTTATCCCAAGGCGTAGACAGATCACGATGACATTCAGGACAATCTTGTAGGCCTAAGTATCCCCAAGCTCAAAAGGGAAAAATATGCTTCTGTGTCCCTTTGATCTTTTTTCAGGGAGTGCATTTGAAAGAATGATGACAAAGGAGAATTGGGTCAAATCGAATGCAAGAGAAGTATTAAAACTTGTAGATTTTGCTATAAAGCATTTTTTTCAGATTTATTAAAATTAGTTCCAGAGGTTTACAAATAATTAGTCTTCAATTTTAGATTTTTTTTTTTAGATTTTAGAGATACAGTGCAGAAACAGGCCCTTCGGCCCACCGGGTCCGCGCCGCCCAGCGATCCCCGCACACTAACACCATCCTACACCCATTAGGGACAATTTTTACATTTGCCCAGCCAATTAACCTACAAACCTGCACGTCTTTGGAGTATGGGAGGAAACCGAAGATCTCGGAGAAAACCCACGCAGGTCACGGGGAGAACGTACAAACTCCTCAAATTGTTGAGGATCGCCTTGCCATTGGACCACGGCTTTGTTCTGTCAAGTTTATGTGGTAGCTTGTGTTTAATGGTAGCACCATTGAAAGGAATTCACGTAAAGCTACCTTCCACTCTTTGGCGTGGAAACAATCCTCAATCCTGAGGGACTGCCAAAAAATATGAAGAATATTGTGTGTTTTACTTTACACGATTTGAGAATGGTGATGTATTCCCCTTCTGCAAACATATTGGCTTCCCTGTTAAAAGTCACTCTTTTCCTTTAAGGGAGAAAAGCTTTCCTTGCCCAGCCTTGTTCCACTTTATACACATTGGGAAGTTGCTAATAAAATAAATAAGCAATTTGTATGGACAGGTACTGCTATGAAGCATTTAGTTCAGCAAAAAGGTAGTTAAGACTGTCAATAAAACTCATAATTATTCTACTGCTAATTTTACAATTGCTCAGACCGGTAGCAGGAATATGACGCCTTTGGTTGATGCCACTTTGTTTTTGATCTCCTGCTTGACGCTTTCCACAATAACATTTGGAACATTGTGGAGTCTTTTAACCAACCAACTAAGCAATCCATAATAAGTTGTCAATATGTCAGGTGGAATATAATTGTACAGAAATGTCAGCAACTCATGGGGCATTTTATCTATGTTTAGCATTGTGTTTTATTCAAAATTTAATTGTTCTGTTTTCTTTTGATCTCTAATTAGTAAGCATTTCACATTTGAATAATGAACATTTTATCCGTTTGGCAAAATATTAATTCAGTGAAATTGTCATCAAATTCTGTCATGTATTTTTTTAATGAGTTTTCTTTGAATTTTTAGCTATGAATAGAATTTCAACAAGTAATATAAAGTTTGAGGATAATGCGATGAGGTGGGAAATTATGTCTCATGAATTTGAGCTTTGAAGAGGTGACCTAAATGATTGTTGAGGTCCGTGCGGTCGACGTTGTCTGCATGGACTTTAGCAAAGTGTTTGACCAGGTACCGCACGATAGGCTGGTCTGGAAGGATGGATAACATGGGATCCAGGATGTTAGTCATTGGGATACCAAAATTGTCTTGAAGGTAGGACACAGAGGTTGGTGATAGGGGGTTGTTTTTCAGACTGGAGGCCTGCAACAAGTAGACTTCCTCATGGATCCGAGCTGGGTCTACTGTTATTCATTATTTAAATGAATGATTTGGATGTGAATGTAGGTGGCGTGGTTGGTAAGTTTGTAGGTGGCATTTAAATTGGCAGTAGAGTAGACACTGAAGAAGGTTATCTAGGATTACAGCGAGATTTTGATCAACTGGGGCAATGGGCTGAGGAATGGTCAATAGAGTTTATTTAAGATAAAATTGAGGAATTGCATTTTGTTAAGATGAACCAGAGCAGGACTTGCACAGTACAGTAAATATATGGCCCTATTGAGTGTTGTAGAACAAAGACCAAGGGGTGCAGGTACATAGTTCCATGAAAGTGGTGACATGTGCAGACAATGGTGAAGATAACATTTGAAACGCTTGCCTTCATGGATCTGGGTATTGACTACAGGAGTTGGGATGTCATGTGACAGCTGTACAAGATGTTGGTAAGACCACATTTGGAGCACCGTGCACAGTTCAGGTTGTCATTAGCCTGAGAGATGCAAAAAAGATTTACAAGGATGTTGCCAGGCCTGGAGCATTTGGGTTACAAGGGGAGGGTGGATCGGCTCTTTTTTTCTCCTGGACGTATGGTGAAGGGCCTAGATAAGATGAATAGCCACAGTCTTTTTCCCAGGATCAGGGAGACTAAAATTGAGGAGTATAGGTTTAAGCAGGAGCGAGGAAAGGTTTAATAGGAATCTCAGGGACAACTTTTCCACACAGAGGGTGGTGCGTATATGGAACGAGGTGCCAGAGGAAGTGGTAGAGGCGGGTACAAGACGTGCAGATACACTGCTAGGCGATATTTGAGGGATATGCGCAAGGCACAAACAAGCGGGTGTAACTAGGTTGGCAACTTGATCAGCATCGACATGTTGGGTCAAAGGGTCTATTCTGTGCTGTTTGCCTCTGAAAGATTATCTTTTCATTAAATTGAGATGATCATTTTTGAAAATTAATGCAAATCCTTAATGGAATTGTTTGAAATTTTTCGCCCCTCAAACCACTCCTCCATTTAATAACATCATGGCAGATCTAATCTTGGCATCAACTCTACTTCCACTATTGCCCAAATCTCCTGATTTCCTTACCATCCAAAACCTGTCAATCACAGCCTCGAGCACATTCAGTGACACAAACTCTAACTGCCAAGGCAGATAATCACATGATTCTCAAACAGCAGAATTGCTTCTCAGTGATGTCTTAAATGTGGACTCTTTTTTTCCTGAAGCTATGCCTCTACATTTTGCAATCAGGTGAGTCATGTTCACAATATAGTGCCATAACTAGTAGAGCTTTTTCCTCGGCTTCAGTGGCCTGCATTCAATCCTAACGTGCGGTGCCGTCTGTGCAGAGGTTGCATATTCCCCATGTCAGTGCTTATAGTTTATCTGTGTGCTCTGATTTCCTCTAACATCCCAACGACGTGTGGGTAGGTAGATCAATTGCCATTGTCAATTGCTCCGAATGTAGAATGGATGATAGAATTGGTGGGAATAGAGGGAAAATTAATGTGGAAAATATGTAATCTTGTTACCATCATTTTATCAAGCATCCCTCAGAATTTTGTGGTTACTGAAATCACTGCTCTTCAAAACTCCAATGGGAATTGGCCTCACTTGTTCTTCTCTTTGTAAGACAACTGCTACGTCCCAGGAATCAATCATTTGAATGAAACGTCGCTGAACTGTCTCAAAAGAGACCAAAAACTGTACATAACACCTGTGTAGCCTATATAAAAGTAACAAGAATTAGTACTTCTAACTTTGTATTTTATGTCTGAGGACACACATAACCCTCCGTATAGCAGCAGTTTAGTGTTTCTCGTTTAACAATAACTTTTTTTTCCCCATCAGTGGATATCTGCAGGTATCCTTGTGTTATATGTAACATTATTCAAATGTTTCCACTTTCACCTTTCTTTTTCCCTTTGTAAATCCTCTGCATCTTCTTTACAATTTGTTTTTGTGCCTATCTTTGCATTATCAATAAAGCCAACTTACAATTTACATCACACCTTGAGTCCAAATGTGGAATTGAAGAATTGAATTCCTAATCACTGATAATTTTACCATGTTCAAATTCATTTGCAACTCCCCAGCAAATGAAGCAATCCTTGATTACATGCAGCATAGCCAAGACAATGTTTAGCTGTGCAGTGATGTGTTGAGTAACATTTGTACTGCAGAAATGGCAGGAAATAATCATCTCCAGCAAGAGAGAGTCCAACATTTAATTTGGATCCAGCATTTTGCCAATGATAAATGTACGACTAACTGGCCTATAATTTCCTGCCTTCTGTTTTCTTTCCTATTCAGTGTGATTGCCAGTGCCAATTTCTTCCTAATCTTCTTGCATGGCATTGCAGGGTCACCATTAACCAGACCAGCCATGTGGAAAATAAAATGTAGCTCTAAGAGCAGATCAGTGGCTGGGTATTCTGCAACTGTGACATGTCTCCTGATGACTGAAAGTCATTCTACTGCCTACCAAGCATAAGTCAGAGGAGGAATGGTGTGCTCAACACTTGCAGAGAAGTGTGATGACCCAGCAAACCATCAGGCAGTTCAACACCATCCAGGTCAAAGCACCCAAAACATTCCACCCCTCTATCCCCACGCCTCACCAGCAACGCCCAAGCCACAGATTTTCTTCTTTCAAAGCAGCTGCATGAGAAAACCATGATCAGCACATTCCTCTCCCTGTCGCAAACCATTCTTACTTGGAAATATATTGCTGTTGCTTCCATGGTTGCTGGTTTTAAATTCTGGACCTGATTCCTATTCTGGGAGTACCTTCACCACAAAGACTAGTTTGGTTCAATAAGGTTTTCACCACCTACTTGTGGTTATTTAGCAATTCCTGTTAAATGATGACCATGCAGTGATGACCTCATCCCAAAGCATGAATTTAAACAAAAATTACACTCTACCTCTTCCCTTGGCTTTAATAGGGATTGCATGTGCTGAGGTCTCCAGTACTAATTATTTGGCATTCACTAGTTGCAGCTTGCCACTCTTAAATTACCCATTTACCCCACCTAATTTCCCTGTTAATTAGACAGTCCTCTATCCATGCTAATTCATTACATCTGATCCTGTGAGGTATCTTGTGCAGGTACCTTTTATCGAATGCCTTTTAGTAACCAAGATAGTCTTATAAATTTCTCTTTTGTGGATGGTGTTTTAATTCGGTATATGAGCACCTGACCTTAAACATAGTTTGCCTCATAATTTGGGAACACTGCTAACAGTATGATAAGCATAGTTATTGGTTGTTTCATTCATTCAATAACCACATTTTATGTTGGTTATGAATTTTCCAGAATTTGGTGGTGATTCTGAATCTCAGATGTTAATTAGGTTAGAAACCACATCATTCTTAGAGTCACAGTCAGACGGCACAGTCACAGGCCCTTCATCTGAACACATCCATATCAACAAAGATGCCCTGTCTCAGCTCGCCCCATTTGCCCATGTTTAGCCAGTATCCCTTGAAACCTTTCCTAGCCATGTGCCCGTCCAAAAACTTACTGTTAACTATGAATAGTCCTCCACCCTATTACTCGGACCATTCACAGTACAACCATGGTTTTCATAGAGAAAACAGAAAATTAAAAATACTGGGCATGAATTGAAAATGAGAGGAGAGAAACGTGAATGCTAATTTAGTTTAACCCTATCCACTCTGCATTATTGATAATTTCTGTACGTTTAATTCTCAACCTTATGGGGCGAAGCCAACAGAATGGGGTTAAGAGGGAAAGATAAATCAGGCATGATTGAATGGTGGATTAGATTCAATGGTCCAAATGGCCAAATTCTGCTCCTATGTCTTATGAACTTATGAATACAGATATGTGGAATTTTCTAACACTTTATATAGTGATTAACAGTCGTCCTTACTATTATAACAAATTATTACATGAAAATAGGGAATCAAAAAATGCAAAAGATAATTCCATATTACTGTGATTTGCAACAGTGAGTATATTCAGAAATCATTATTAGATTGTGATAAACACAAAGTGAAATATTTTCAACTTGTTGGGTTATATCCTGTTCATGGGGCAGATTCATTATGCTTTTCTTGCCCTCTCCTTCACTGAATTGAATTAAATGAAACCTTAAAATGTTTGGCAAAAATGTAAATTGCTTCACTGATGGATTTCAATTGCTTTGTGAGGTCGAGAAAGATAGAGTCAACAATTTGCTTTAACATACTGTAACTGTAGCCCAGAGTGTATGTCAATCTGATTCACAATAGGCATCAAAAAGGTCAACTTCAAAGTATTTGCATGTAGGATTTGTGCATTTGTTTGGATTGTTGAGCCTTGACATTTAGAAGTTCCTCTGCAGATTGTATTTCTAATCGCTCTGTTTTTCTTAATTATTTCACAAATGTTGCAGAGACTGCTGCAGTAATCTTTGTACTCGAGATTTGAACCAATGAACAATCGGTTTGAAAGGTATAGTTAGGGATTAGTTTTGAATGGACTGTTCACATGATATAACCAGCAGATTCAAAATAGGATTTTAATGTTTGACCTGCAGGAGAATATTCAAAAGCAAACAATGCTGTTGCATTTGTGATATTTTACTTATGATTTTTTTCCAATGTTTTTTAATCAGGATTAGTAACAAATGAAAATCAAATGGTGACCTTACAGTGGGTCGATGTACTAATCCAAATCCAGGCTGTCCCAGGTTTGACAGAAGTGAGAATTGGCGTGACATCTAAACAAAACTCAGAGTTCTATTTCTGTAGAATCAGACCACAAGCATTGTTAGAGCAACAGTGTAATTACTGTTCTTTCAGTGCCAATTTCTTCAGAACTGGAGGCAACGTGTTACAATTGTGTTTGTGTCATTGTAACATATGTGAACCCAGATATGTCCGCATCACTAATTTAACAAGAACTTTTATACTTGGGTTTGGACATCACCTTTTGAGAACAAATTGGAAAAAATGAGAGAAAATCTTATCCTTTGGCTTTAAAACAGCAAGCAATAGGAAGGATCTCACTGAAAGTGCTTCCACTCATTTATGCCACAGCCTTTAAGTGCTGTACCATGAAATTAAATCAATAAAATGAAGCCATCTGAGTAACTCCACGAATTGTTACTTGTTTCATTTTGGCTCTGTTTTAGATGCCTTTGAAAGAAATGGCTCTCTTCATATTTTTTTTTACAGAAGAAGATTTTGTGAGCCAAGTTTCTGGTTAGTGTTTCAGGTTGAGGCTAGATGCACTGGCTCAAATCATCATCTTATACGCTTTCATCAAATTCCCCTTCTCCAACCCAACTTAGTTAAATTCCCTCATTCCCAGAACCATGCTGGCAAATCTGTCCTGCACCCGCTTTGCCAAATGTAGAACTAGATGCAATATTCCAAGTCAAGTCAATTTTATTTGTATAGCACATTTAAAAACAATGTTGAACAAAGTGCTGTACATCAGTTCAGGTACTAAGAATGAACATACAATGGCACACAGACTTAACAGCACATACATAAACAGTTTACAGCGCCCCCTCAGAGGGCCTCAAATGCTAGGGAGTAGAAATAGGTTTTGAGCCTGGACTTAAACGAGTCGATGGAGGGGGCAGTTCTGATGGGGAGAGGGATGCTGTTCCACAGTCTAGGAGCTGCAACCGCAAAAGTGCGGTCATCCCAGAGCTTTATCCTAGACTGCGGGATAGTCAGTAGCCCCAAGTCAACCGACCTGAGGGACCTGGAGATAGAGTGGTGGGTTAGAAGATTTTTGATATGGGGGGGCAAGACCATTTAGGGCTTTATATGTGAATAGGAGGAGCTTGACGTTGATTCTGTACTGTACTGGGAGCCAATGGAGAGAGGCCAAAATCGGGGTGATGTGGTCCCTTTTACGGGTACCCGTCAGGAGTCTCGCTGCGGCGTTTTGGACCAATTGCAGGCGGGACAGGGATGATTGGCTGATCCCAGTGTATAGGGAGTTGCAGTAGTCTAGGCGGGAGGAAATGAATGCGTGGATGATTTTTTCAATGTCGTCAAATTGGAGGAATGGTTTGAATTTAGCTATGGTACGAAGCTGGAAGAAGCTGGCTTTTACCACATCGTTGACTTGCTTGACAAAAATTAATGCAGAGTCAAATATCACGCCAAGGTTTTTGACATGCGGTTTGACTAGGGAGGATAGGCTTCCAAGGCTGCCTGTTAACGTTTTGATGGAGTCGGGGGGGGGGGGGGGGGGGGGGGGGAATAGGATGACCTCAGACTTGCTCTCATTTAATTGAAGGAAGTTCTGTGCCATCCAAGATTTTATGTCCTCAAGGCAGTGCATGAGGCTGATTAAATTTGACCGGTTGTTGGGTTTCAGGGGGAGATAAAGCTGTGTGTCATCCGCATAGCAGTGGAAAGAAATGTCGTGCCTTTGAATGATTTGGCCGAGGGGGAGCATGTACAGTGAGAAGAGAATGGGGCCTAGGATGGAGCCTTGTGGAACCCCACAGGAGAGGCTAGCTGGGGAAGAGGAATAATTGCCTATGTTGATGGAGAAACTCCTATTTTTGAGGTAGGAAACGAACCAGCTCAGGGCAGTGCCATCAACGCCAACCCCAGGTTTGGCCTAAGTAACTGAGTAAGTCTAAGTGAGCTTTATAAAGCTTCAGCAAAAACTCTCAACTTTTCTACTCAAACTTAAGATCCCAGATGATTTGCTTATTATTCATAATGTCATGCTACTTTAAAAAATATCTATACATAGGAATCCCATGTTCCTATGTTCCTTACATTATTCATTTCAGTGTCACTAAGACTGTATTGCTTCTTTGTGTTTCTTTTGTCTGTGGGTGGGTGGTGTCAGAAGACTGTTGCAAGCCCATAAATATAATGAGCTACCCTGCATATCCCTTGGGGTTTTATCTGTGGCACATTATTTATTATATATCAAATGTAAACTCCTCTTTCTGTCAGTACCAGAATAAAGTAGCACAAGTCTGAAGAAGAGTCCCAACACAAAACAACACCTATCCATGTCCTCCAGCGATGCTGTCTGACTCCCTGAGTTACTCCAGCACTTTGTCTTTTTTTTGTAACTAGCACCTATACTTCCCTGTCTGAAGAAGGGTCTCGACCCGAAACGTCACCCATTCCTTCTCTCCCGAGATGCTGCCTGACCTGCTGAGTTACTCCAGCATTTTGTGAATAAATCGATTTGTACCAGCATCTGCAGTTATTTTCTTATACTGATTAAAAAGTTATCTCAGTTGTGAATAAATGAAGCAGGTACTTGCATAATATGGAGCAGGTTCAATGGTACTTTATTTTTACATGCACCAAGGTACAGTGAAATAAGGGAAGAAACTAAATGTATCTATTTGCTGAATTATGAATGAACAATAACAGCTGACCATTTGCTTTGTACTTTACCCACAAAAGTGGCTACTTTTTCTTTTTTTTAGAAATGTTGAAGCCTTTAACAATTCTTTTAAGAAAACTAGGTAACCAACAGTAAGGTGATAGGTTTGTTATTCTGAAATTGATCCCATTGTCTTGAAGGACTTTCTGATCTTGTGATATTCCTGTTGTATCTAAATATACACGTTTCTGTGATGGTGAGATTGTTGGTAAATAATTCAACAGTAGCACTAAATAGCGTAGAACATTTTATATATATTTTTTAATTGACTGGTATATCTGCTTTGGAATTTGAGAGAGAGAGGGGGGCAGTTTCAACATCGGGATAACAAATGATTAAAAATGGAGATTGTACAAGCTTTCCTGTTTAAAATATATATTTTAAAAATATGTATAAATTTGATGTATATATTTTGTGTAAATTTATTTAATTCGGAATGAGTTTGAATGAAAATGTTAATTTATAAATGTACTTTTAAAATGTATTGATTTAATTTTAAAGTAACCCATGTTAATATTTTGTTTGATAGGTACAAAGGTTTCATTAAAGATTGCCCCAGTGGGCAACTTGATGCAGCAGGCTTCCAGAAAATCTATAAGCAGTTCTTTCCCTGCGGAGACCCTACGAAGTTTGCCAAATTTGTCTTCGACGTTTTCGATGAAAATAAAGTGAGTCGCTCATTTCACATTTTTATTGATGTAAATTAATTTCATCTGTATTTAAGATACTTTCAGCTGTGTGCATTATTTCAAATTTGGTTAAAAGTCATGTATTAAAATTGACAAACTACTGATTAGATCTGAGATGGTGGTGTTATTATTTCAGTAGAGTGGATACATTTAATAGATTGTTAAAGTTATAATGGCAGTTATTTTGTTTGAACTACAAGGAAGACTATCCAGTTAGCATTGGGTCCTGCTGTAACAAGAATGTGCAGGTAGTGAATTAATACATTTACATCGTGAGAATGTGATTGCAGTAAGACAACCAGCCAAGGCTAAATAATAAAAGTAGAGAATACTGAAAATATGCATCTGAAGCCACTTGTATGACTCCTTGACTTCACCTATCGGGTGATATGTTATTGACCAATGTTATTATGAGCCTACAAACTCCAAAAGCTGTCTTGTTCCATCTGGCTTCTCGAAATGATTCCCATACCCCTATTCCCGGTTTCTTTGGCTCTAATTTTTTTCTGATGTTGAGACAGCGTCCAAGGTCAAACAAACCATAATTTTATGCAATAGTGAACCAGGCTGAATGGCCTGTTCCTGCTTATATTTTGAGACAATTCTCAACCAAATCTACTGTTTCCTGCACAGCTGCATTCAGCCAAGGCAAGGATTGAGTTTCCCTTGTCCTTAAACCCCATCAGCCTCCACATTCCCAGCATCTTCAAAGAGTTACCATTCCTTCTGCAACTCCCTGGTTTGTTCGTAAATCTCAACCAACCATTCCCCTTTTGTGACATTCCCTCTTGCAACTGCAGGACATGGCAGAACTATTTCTTACTCACCCCCCCCCCCCCCTCCCCCTCCCCTTCCCACCATCCAGGGCCCAAGAGGTCTTCCAGGTGAAGCAATAATTTTCTTGCACCACTTCCAACTTGGCCTATTGCATTTGATGTTGATAATGTAGTTTCCTCTAAATTAATATTGTTTGGTCCTTTGCAGAAACATTTGTTCAGTTTGTTACATTTTGAAATGCCCTCCTTTGATTTGCCAATAAAATACAGAAGCCAATTTCTGACCAGAAAAGTGATAATGGCTAGTTGGCCTGTTCTTGTTACATCAGTTGAGGGAGAGCTGTTGGCCAAGAGTTTTCCTTTTTGAATGCTGCCATGAGATTTTAATTAAAAGAGATGGATGTGACCATGGTTGAACATGCCTCTAAAAGATATCACCCTCTGCAATGCAGCTTTCACTTGGGAAAGCACAGAAATGTTAGTCTAGATTATGTGCTCAGGGCTTGGGGGTTTAAACCTCATCATTAAAGTGCAGATGGATTACCACTGAGACAGAGTTGCATAGTAATATGTTTTGCATGCAAGTTGATGAAGATGTTTTTTCGAATGGATTTTCAGGATGGAAAAATTGAATTCTCTGAGTTCATCCAAGCACTTTCAGTAACTTCACGGGGGACTCTGGATGAGAAACTGCGATGTAAGTAACTCATTTCATTTTGAGTTATGTTCATTTACATTTGCAGATGTAAATATACATTTCTGCAGTTTGGTTCCAACTACTCAATTTAACGTGAGGATTTGTTCCTGTAGCCAAAAAAATTCTGTATTTTTTGACAAACACCATTTTCATCATCCGTGTTCGGTGCCTATTTTTGTAGCAAATGTAATTTTTGTACGTTTAAAGTTTTTTTAATTTGGAGATACTCTGCATTGTTTTTCATCCATTATCATTATCAGTTTTTTTGTTGAATGATTTCAAGCATGTAGCCATAGTTGATATTTGTGCCTAACCCCAAATTGAGTACAATTTGAAACAATGATTTTCTCAGTCATCTAAGTAGGACAGTTAAGAATGTACCGGTTAACATGGGACTAGGATCATCAAGACCAGGCAAGTTGTCAGGTTTCTCCTAAACAGCAATAGAGCATCAGTGATTTTTTGGGGGGGATAACCCAACAATGTCTTTGATTCTAGGTTTTTATTTAAATTGTTCAGATTCTCAAACTGCCATTTTGTGATTTTTGAATTCATGTCTATTTTGGTAATAGTGGATCTACAACCAGTCATACATCATCCAGCAATTTAAAATACATCCCATGTACATAACAAATTTGTAGGCCAAAATATCTGTATCTACTGCTTTATAATGTTTAATTGAAGGCACATTTCACATTCATTATTATGTGTTACTAAAATCCTCAACTTTATTATTGTTTCCTCGTCTACAAGAGTCCTTCCATAATTGTCCCTCCTGGGAATCTTGGTTGGAGAGCAGTTGTCAACTTTGGTCAGTCAGTTGATGAAACATGAGCATTTGTATGATTACAGAAGCCTAGATTTTTCCTACAGTCTGCCGGAGGGTGTTAATTCTGAAAGTGCAATAATACTTGATGTGTTGTTTCAGGGGCTTTTAAACTGTATGACCTAGACAATGATGGCTACATCACCAGGACAGAGATGCTGAATATTGTGGATGCTATTTATCAGATGGTGGTAAGTAAATCATAAAGATTAACCAACGTTTTTTTGTCTTTCAGTTTTGAAATATAACACTGCATTCTCTCATTGTTACTATTTGAAGGAATTCTGTTTTGATAAAGCATAAATATAATATTTTATACAAAGTCTGACATTGAAACGTTGATCCCTTTCTTACACAACTTGGAGTAGAACATTTTAAAAACTACTAAGATCTTGAAATTTTTCATGGAAATTCACGTAGGTAAATATAAAAAGCCGAATTAATGAAACTGGCAGGCCCTGCGTTTTCCTGTGTGTAATGTGTTGTTCTTAGTAAGGTGGTTGGATATGCCCAGTGGCTAAACTTGCATAAGCAGGATAACACAAATTGAGGCAATGTGATATGAATATGGAAAATGCTGAGTAGAAAACCGAAGCAGGTCAGGCAGTCTCTGTGGAAGGAGAAATCGTTAATGTTTCTGATGAGATTCCCTTCATCAGATGAAGGGAGAGAAATAATTTATCTGACAAAAAAAGTAATGTGGCAGGTGGGATCTGACCATTTACTTTGGCTATGTAATGTGGTGTTGCCATACTGGGACATGCTCAGCACACAATGCCATTACAAAGAGGAACAGAAGAAAAGGATGGTTGGCAAAAATGGTTTTTAAACCGATAGGAAAAAAAAGAATATTTAACATTAGAGAATTTGACATTGCATCCGTAAGCCTGCACTGTACCCTGAAGGAAGATGAACTTGTATTGGATCTTGTGATAACCAAACAGGAGGCCATGTACTCAGGGATCAGAGTAAAAGGGGTGGATGAATTAAACAGCCAGGAAGTTATTTCAGCCTAACAAAATATCTTGTATATAGAGATTAAAGAATCCATGCTGAATCCATAAGTCGAACCATCTCCTGTGGTTTTAAAGATTTTCTTTACATTTGCACTATATTAAACGCTGTAAACAGTTCTTTTTATTTAACCATTGAATTATAGTTATTCTTACTCTGCTGGAATCTGAAAACCATGACTCCAGGTTCAAGAATAGCTTCTGTCATCCATTAAGCTGTTGAACTTTGAACAACACTAACCTCAACAATGATCTTTTATGGACTGTCTTTGATTACACTAAGGGCTTTGGATTTTTTGCACTAGTATTGTTATTAATTTATTGAATTATTTTATTTGTATATTGTCTGGGTGTGCGTTGTATTTACAGGCCTGTTATGCTGCTGCAATTAAGAATTTCAGTGTTCCTTTGTGGGTATGTGTAACAATAAACACTTTTGACTCTTGACTCTCTTTAGCCCAACCTCCAAATGTATATTTCTGCAGTTCTCCTTCATATCACATAATATTTCAGAACTCTGTGGGCAAATATACTGATTTCATTTAACTTTGGGAATTTGCGACCAAGTTCTTTTAAACATTGGAAGTGCTCGTGTGACAGCACAAATTTAATTTCCCCGTCTTATTGAAGTTTGGCTGGATAATATGGAATTTTATTTGTTCTCTCATTTAATTTCTTGGCGTTATGTTTAATGCATTATTTCTGGGTTCTCAGGGTAATACTGTGGAGCTGCCTGAAGAGGAGAACACACCAGAGAAACGAGTGGATAGGATTTTTGCAATGATGGATAAGGTAATGAGTTTAGCTTTATTTTGTGTTAAATCATAAATTAATGGAAGATCATTGGTAATTTTCAGCATGAGTTTTTATCCTATTGAATGGCTTTAGTTTTGTTTTAGAGAGACAGCATGGAGTTTGTGCCGACCAACTAGTTCTACGCAACACACCAGGGACAATTTACAGAAGCCAATTAACCCACAAACCTGCACGGCTTTGGAATGTGGGAGGAAACTGGAGCACCCGTCAAACGTACGCGGTCACAGGAAGAACAAATCAACTCCATGCAGACAGCACCCATAGTCAGGATCAAACCGTGTCTGGCGCTGTGAGGCAGCAAATCTACTGCCACGCCAGTGACCTCTCTTCTCTGTATTATAGAACTCACCCACTCCTCCTTCATTTGGCTGGAAGACAATTGGATAGATTCAATGCTGTTTAGTTTTAGTTTAGAGATACAGCATGGAAACAGTCCCTTCGGCCCTCTGCATCCACACTGACCATTGATCATTTGTTCATGCTAGTTCTATGTTATCCCACTTTCTCCTGCACTCCCGATACACTTGCAGCAATTTACAGAAGCCAATTAACCTACAATCCTGCATGTCTTTATGATGTGGGAGGAAACGTAAGCATCAGAGGAAACCCGTGTATTCACAGGGAGAACATGCAAACTCCACACAGTGAGATTGAACATTATTCTTGGGGTAATTGAGATTTAAGACGTGGCCTTGTACTTAATTGAGCAGTTGACTGCCAAAACCTGGACGTTGTATTTCCATTATTGTGACTTTCTTTATTTATGTTACAGAATGATGATGGGAAGTTAACGCTACAGGAGTTTCAAGAGGGTTCAAAAGCTGATCCATCTATTGTCCAAGCGCTTTCGCTATATGATGGTCTAGTATAGTCTATGCAACCTCCCTTGTGCCATGGTGAGTTACAATCTCAGCAGCTTTTGTTTTTTAAGGGGGTACTTCAAATTTTATGTACTAGTGTTTCCTGCATGAAAAAAAATCTAGAATCGTTAAATGTAGTATAAACATTATTTAAAAATTACTTCTTGATACTGTCTTAACTATAATAGGAGGAAGGATGCTGTTTTACCAGTCACAAGTTGTGGCTTGTTACAGGATGCTGTTTTACCAGCCACATTGCGCAGCAGTTGATTAAAAAGCTTACATTAACATTGTTTGACTCCCTCCTGTATATTACTGAGCTTCTTGTTTATTATTGTTAGTCAGAGAGTCAAAAATCAATAGCATGCACTCCACTTTTATATTTTGAATGCTTCTGACTTAAACACCTGCCAATATTTTTTCATTGTTAGCTGTTAATGATGATGATTCCACTTACTGAATGTCTGCTCTTTTGGTGGATAAAAGTTTTAATTTTTTGACCTATGAATGACGTTTCCCCTTGTTCTTGGATAGGGTCAGAGTGGTTCTTCTTTAATCTGTTCCACTTCTTCTTGGAAATTCCTTACATGCATACTTACCAGCAGGGGTCACTTGATGACAGCCAGAAACAGAATCCTTCGCTATTTTTTGTTCCCCCCTTCCAACTTACCGAATTCAAAGCTAACAGTAACCTTGGACAAGATCAATCCTCTGAATGCAAACTAGTAATTGATCTTGAGATAAGGAAACAATCAGAGGTTACACACTTTGGGAAAAAAAGAACTAAGTGGGCAGCACAGTAGCGCAGCTGGTAGAGTTGCTACTTTATAGGGCCAGTGACCCGGGCTCAGTCCTGACCTTGGGTGCTGTTGTTTGCATGTCTTCCCTCTGACTGCGTGGGATTCCTCCAGGTGCTCTGGTATCATAGAAACATAGAACATAGAAAAATAGGTGTACGAGTAGGCCATGCCGTGCTTCGAGCCAGCACCGCCATTCAATATGATCATGGCTGATCATCTAAAAGCAGGACCCTGTTCCTGCTTTTTCCCCATATCCCTTGATTCCTTTAGCCCAAAGAGCCAAATCTAACTCCCTCTTGAAAACATACAGTCAATTGGCCTCCACTGCATTCTGTGGCAGAGAATTCCACAGATTCAAAACTCTGGGTGAAAAGGTTTTTCCTCATCTCAGCCCTAAATGGCCGATCCCTTATTTTCAAACGGTGACACTTGGTTCTGGACTCCCCCAACATCGGGACCATTTTTCCTGCATCTAGCCTGTCCAATCCTTTAAGAATTTTATATGTTTCTGTGTGATCTCCTCTCATCCTAAATTCCAGTGAATACAAGCCCAGTCGACCCATTCTTTCATCATAGGTCAGTCCTGCCATCCCGGGAATTAACCTGGTGAACCTACGCTGCACTCCCTCAATAGCAAGAATGTCCTTCCTCAAATTAGGAGACCAAATTGCACACAATACTCCAGGTACGGTCTCACCAGGGCCCTGTACAACTGCAGTAAGACTCTTTGCTCCTAAACTCAAATCCTCTCGCAATGAAGGGCAACATGCCATTAGCTTTCTTCACTACCTTCTGTACCTGCATGCTTACTTCCAGTGAATGATGTTCAAGCACACCCAGGTCTTGTTGCACCTGCCCTTTTCCTAATCTGAGACCATTCCGATAATAATTTGCCTTCCTGTTCTTGCCACCAAAGCGGATAGCCTCACATTTATCCACGTTACGCTGCATCTGCCATGCATCTGTCCACTCACCCAACCTATCCAAGTCACCCTTCAGCCTCATAGCATCCTCCACGCGGCTCACACTGCCACCCAGCTTTGTATCATCTGCAAACTTGGAGATGTCACATTTAATTCCCTAGTCTAAATCGTTAATATATATTGTAAATAACTGGGGTCCCAGCACCGAGCCTTGCGGCAACCCACTAGTCACTGTCTGCCATTCTGAAAAGGACTCGCTAATTCCTACTCTTTGCTTCCTGTTTGCCAACCAGTTCTCTATCCATGTCAATACCCTACCCCCAATACCATGTGCTCTAATTTTGCACACTAAACTCTTGTGTAGGACCTTGTCAAAGGATTTTTGAAAGTCCAGATACCCCACATCTACTGGCTCTCCCTTATTCATTCTACTTGTTACATCTTCAAAAAATTCCAGAAGATTAGTCAAGGATGATTTCCCCTTCTTAAATCCATGCTGACTTTGACCGATCCTGTCACTGCTTTCCAAACCCGCTGCTTTCACATCTTTAATCATCGACTCAAGCATCTTCCCCACTACCGATGCAAGGCTCTTGCATCCCAAATACATGCGGATTTGTAGTTAATTAGCCTCTAAAATGGCCCCATTGTGTAGGGAGGGGATGAGAAAGTGGGATGACATAGAACTAATGTGAACAGGTGATCGATAGTCAGTGTGGACTCGATGGGCCGAAGGGACTCTTTCCCTGCTGTTTCTCTTTTTTTAAAAAGATTTTTTTTAAAGATAATTGTTTATGTAAAGAACTGGCATTTGTTGTGATACCCTCTTGACTGCTGCATCCTTTCCAGATGACCAAGGACTGAACCATTTTGATGCCATGTGAACGGTTCTGTGCAGAAGCTCGATGGTCCAGCAGCCACTCACCTTCACCCAGATGTGAACAGGAGTGCACGAGTATGTGCAAGCTGAGCTCTTTTGCTTGTCTCCATTTGCCAATCTCAGCTTAAGAACCCAAAATGTTTTTTTCAAACTTGAATTCAGCAGTAGTCAAATGCCTCTGTTTTTTTGGAAAGACTTGATCAAAAGGAGCATGAATCTTCGCCTTTTTTACAATATTTGACAATTGAAATGCTCTACTTGTGAATGTTTCGTTTGGCTGGCCTGACCGCCTCAAATAGTGATTAAAACAAAATAAATTGCTGGTCTTTATTGTCTGAAAATATTAGCAACAAAGTGAGGGTTTTGTGGGTGTTTTGTGCTTTGTGGAAATGTTTATCATGTATACTCTTTTAGTTGTGGGATTGCAATGTACTCTGTATCATTTATTTTACAGCAAAGCGAACAATTTTTTAGAACCATGCTAACATTTATCAGGCATTAATTCAGACGTGTAAGTTCTATGACTAAGTTGTATTGCAACTGACCCAAAATCCAAGCATTTATTGCGAATATTTTCCAAACACCATTACTTTCTTTATTTGATGCTCTGTAAGAGACTGGAAATAAGAATGGGCAGATTAGAATGTATTATAGAGTTGACAAATATAACTTGACAAGAAATTTGCCTTTGCTCACAAAGATCAAAGTTGAAGCTGTTGTTTGATCTGAGCTCTTGCAATACACGTTCGCCTGTTGCTTTACCAATCATATAGTTTTAGATCTCAGCAGTGCATTATTTTATATTCCTCTGATCCAGAGATAAATAGTCTGAAATCAGGGGTTTCCATGGTTAATATTAATACCACACAACATAATCATTGCTGTGAATGGAGAATGCCATCACCTGATTTGAATCCCATGTTGAAACTTCATTTCATCATGTTCCAGAATTCATATTAGAATTCATATTGGTTTAGTATATTGAATGCCATTTTTACAACACTACTTATAAAATCCATGGAATCTCTTATTCACATCCATAGCTACTTTAACCCTGGACCATCTAATAGTTTTGTATATTGCACATCAGTTTTTTTTTGTATTTAAAAAAACCCTTTTCTCTCCCCATTTAATGAAGTGAGGAAATTTTATTCCTTGGCATAAAAATATGTGGTTTCTAAGAAAATATCAAACAAGAAAAATATGAAAACTATATTTTATTTGTACTGCATTTGGGCATGATTGGGTTGAATTTAATGTGCACAGATGTTTGTTGTTACAGTTTGTGGAATCGCCTCAGAACTCTGCTGTTTACTCTCTGAATTGATCCATTTAATGTAACCCCTATTTGTTTTGGATTACTAAATCCTTTTAACATTTTTATTATATTTAATTGTTTTAAATTAAAAGATAGAATTGATCATTTCTGCACGGTGATGTATTTTGTAAGTAACAATGGAAAGTGTACCTTCAATATATTTTAATTGTTTTGCTTAATTCTGTAAGCTTGATGTATGCTGTAGTGCACATTGCTCACTTAACACATTGCAAATTCCAACAGTCCGGATAAATCCCATTATACAGTTATCCAAATTTCTTGCACAATCCAGTGGAATAATTTCAGAAGATGTATAAACTTGTGACAGATGTATTGTCCTTTCTCTGTCTTTCTCCTTTACCAAATCACACATGTATTTTTTCCACATGCTACTTTTTTTTGCCTCAGTGCTTGTTTTGTTTTTCTTATTCACACCTTTTTATCTGGGTGTTCATAGCATTCTACTGTTACGTGCAACTGCTAAGTATATGTATCAGTCAGTGTAAGCTTACAGCATGTTTGGTTGCACGTTAAGAGCAAAATAAGCCATTTTCAGTCAAAAATTATCAAGGAATCTATCAATCCTGCTAGTCTTTTTGGCTTGATTGTAGTTTGTTTAGATGAGGCTATATTTTTGAATGGCATAAATATCGTGTTTAAATGATGGCACGCCAAAAAGAGCAGGAAACATTGGAGTATTGTCAGCTTGACTTCAGCAAAACAAAATGATCCACTATCAGTGCCGGCCAGCAGTCATCTCTTTTCTTGGTACTTTTTGTTCTGGATACACACCAGCAAAATTTAGAAATAGTTAAGGCTGCTTCCCTACTTCCTCTTATCGAGTCCACATCGCAAGATTAGAAATTGTTCAGCCAGAGCTGAACACACTTCTCGGCATCTGCATACAATGGTGTCTTGTGCTTCTTGTGCGTAGTGGTGGAAATATTGGTGGAAACAGGGTCGCGATGTAAACACTCATTCTTTGACCTCGCTTCCCAACTGTAGATGATTTATTCACTCCATAATTTTTGAAAGCGATGTGATTCTTCTGTCAATGCATCCACCAGTCTCACCTCCAGGGCACATTTCTCATCAGTTGGGAAAGTCAAGCTTGGTCTTTTCAAAAGTGTTCAACACTGCTTCAAGACCAACCCCCCCCCCCCCCAGAATTAAGGCAAGGGTATTTTGTTTTATTTTTATGGAACATTTTAATTTCTAAAAAAAGGTAATGGCTATGTGAGCAAGGGGGTTTGGATTGAGTGTACTTTACATTAGGAGACCAGGTGAATGTATGAATATGTTTACCCTAAATTGAAAACCAAGGAAGGAGGGAAAAGCTTGATCAAATAGGCTGCATCAATAGTTTCATCCTCAATGGGAAAGACGTACAGTGGTTTACCCTTTCTACTTTAATTTTTTTTTTAACATTACTTCTATTTGGAATGCTTCCAGTATTTGAAGTTAATATTTCTTTATAAGTGAAAATGGCCTCTTTTGCTGCTGTATTTGGACATAGATAGTTGTGATCTGTTCAGGCAAAAAGTTAAAACCCGACCCAACTACTGAGTCTGAGGACTTGCCACTTTTTTCATACTCCACCCTATCATATTGATGTAAAAATGATCTCAATTATGCTGCTGTTCAGAATCTCAACCTGGCCAAGCAGAATGTGCCTGGTTAACCCAGCATTTTAGGCCCCCATTTTTGTCCCCATTTATACAACTTTATCCCCATGCAAAACCCTGAAGCCCATTTCTTTACCGTCACTCTCTCATTGCTAAATCATAGCATGTCAGGCAGCTTCTGTGGAAAAATAAACATCATAAAACCCTTCATCAGAATTGAGAAAGAAAAAAATTAAATTGGCTTCATGTTGTATTGGTGAATATTAAACTGCAGTCAAAGTTTGCACCTTCTGTCAATGGCCAGAGTGTAACTTTCACTGATCGCTCCTTGTTTCAGGAAGAACTTGATGTCATTGTCAAAGGTACTTAAATATTGATACCTGGAAAAAAACTGAGTTTTTATTGGCAAGTTCCTCTTCTAATAAAAACTTCACTTTTGCCAAATAATTTTCAAAGGCATTGAAAATGCATAGAAATGCACAAGTTTGACAGAAAGTTTGAACTCGAGAATTTTGTTTTTTCTTTTGGTCATAGAAGTTTCATTATTTTAATTCATTGTTTATACTGTACTAGATATGGAGCGACAAAAAGTGTGCTGGAAGTCTTGTGGATGTATCTCATAAAATACTGTCTTCTGATTCAAGTTGCATTTTAAAGAAAAAAGTAGACGTGGAATGGAGTAGTAATAATGTGTAGGAAAGAATTGCAGATGCTGGTTTAAACCTTAGATAGGCACAAAAAGCTGGAGTAACTCAGTGGGTCAGACAGCATCTCTGGAGAAAAGGAATAGGTGACGTTTTGGGTCTGAAGAAAGGTCTTGACCTGAAATGTCACCGATTCCTTTTCTCCAGAGATGCTGCCTAACTAACTGAGTTACTCCAGCTTTTTGTGTCTATCTTTGTTAGAGATAGGGTAAAGTTCAGATGTATGTCCAAACTCAACACACAACACAGTCTCAGAGCATGATACTGGCTTGCAAATCCAAAAAAGAAAGAGAACATATTTAATAGATTGTGAAAGATTATGTTGCAATTAGGGTTTTCAGGTTCAAGCACTAGAAGTTGTTTGGGGTAATAAAATTCCAGAAATACCAATACAGAATGAAAACACCGGATGTGTCACGCAAGACAGTTAATATTTGATAGAGCAGGGCTGGTGATTCAAACCAAGCCAGCTCTACTTCCTGCCAT
Source organism: Rhinoraja longicauda (assembly GCF_053455715.1). NCBI lineage: Eukaryota > Metazoa > Chordata > Chondrichthyes > Rajiformes > Arhynchobatidae > Rhinoraja > Rhinoraja longicauda. Next base: position 15,966,219 of record NC_135983.1, read on the forward strand.
CTCTCCCATTCATCATCCTTTCTGTTCTCAGATTGTTGACATTAGATGAGTTTAAAGTATTCCAACACCCCTCGCCTTTGTCCCAATTCCATTTTCTTTTCTTAGAAGTGGTAGAAATTACCACATTGTTGATGTACTGTTTGATCTTGAGGTCAAAAAAAAGTATGCCCTAACCCAGTGTATTTCTAGTTTTCCATTACTAACATTCCCAACCCTACCTAACTAAGCCCACATCATGCTAAAATTATTATATGCATCAATTGCAAAACTGTGCTGGAGGAACTCAGCAGGTTAGGCAGCATCTTGAGGGATTGGACAGACAGCTTTTTGGGTTGGAACTCTTCACACAGAGGATTGACAGCGTGAGTCTGAAGAAGAAACCCGGCCAAATTGTTATCTGTCCATTTCTCTCCAGAGACACTGCCTGACCCACTGTGTACTCCAGCATTTTTTTGTGTTCATAATTCCCACATCTGCAGTTCCTTGTGTTGCCATGTTCTTCAGTTGCCCAGACTTAAATAATAATACTTAAATAAATTACATTCTATCCACAGAAAGTGCAAACCATATTCCTCTTCGCACTGATTCTCTCTTTTCCCAATGTTCCAAAACATCAACCATCCTGGGGAAATTTTCCAGGTCAGTTCAGATTATATATTTTTGGATATTTAAGGAGCTCCGAGTGCTTGAAATGTTCATTCTGTTGATTTTAACAGTTTGCTTATTGACCTATGTGTGTATTTGTTTTCAAAAGAATGTGAAATAATTTTCCATCTTAATCATCTTGACGCGTGCGTTATAACGAGCAGTGACATTATGGAATTTTGCAAAAGAATGACCAACCCCCTATCCTGCTGTGACGGCCTTTTAATGCAGAACATCTACATCAGTGGCATTATTCTAAAATTATAGGATTTCCTAATAATGAAGCCTTGTATTTGTTGATTGTGCTTGTGTTATTGAAATTACTAGAATAATGTTTGCAATCATTGGAGATCTGTGGAGATGAGATACGTACATGAGCCTACTTGAGAGTAGGCATGCACATAGTAGGCCAAATGGCCTCCTTGCTGTATGACTGACACCAGCCCCACACTTTGCATTTCCAAGTAAAGTTGACACAGGCTTATTGCAGTATTGGGTAGTGATATGTTTGTACTAATTTAACAGCAGAATGCCAAATAGAATTATCTCCCCTGCAGTAAAATTTATTTCTGTAAAGCAATTAATAGAAATAAAATGTTAGACGTTTATCTAATCTTTAACATGCAGTGAAAGGCCTAGACCTCAGTTTTTTTGGTTTTGTTCCTTAAATCTCAGCATTCAAGCTGAACGCCTGTATTCTCACACTAATTACTAAAGCCAGTCCTGTCAGAGCATATGCAGTTTGAACAAAATATATTTTCATTCAAGGGAAAAGATTAGTTTATGCACTGTGGATCGGTTCACTCCCTTTAGTACTTCACTTTGTCATTTATTCAGTATTTAATCAACATTATTTTCACAGTGGTTAGGTCAGTTGCTTCCTGAAAAAGGGGCCTAAATAATTCTATAACAGTTTGATCTTTATTTTACTTAATTACTCAGTTGATTCTCTTATTCATAGTTTTTTCATCAGTCAATAAGAATCTTGGCTTCTCCTGATGTTCTGGCTGTCCAGGACTCTGACTGGAAAGAGAGCTATGGTATCCATCTCCGAATGCTCAACTTGCCCAATGGAAGCCAGTGAAATCTTGACCCAAACAGGATGGATGAATAGAACAGTAACAAGGCTATACAAATTGCCACAGAAAATGCTTGTTTCATGCCATTTGGTACAAAAGTATAGTTTATCCAAAGGGAATTAAATAGCAAGTGCTCAGTGAATGTTTCACAGTGAATGGCAAGACCGTGGGGAGAGTTGTAGAGCAGAAGGATCTAGGAGTGCAAGTATGTAGTTTCCTGAAAATTGTGTCACAGGTAGACAGGGTGATCAAGAGGACTTTGGTACATTGGCTTTCATCATTCAGTGTAAGTGAGGATGTTACGTTACAGTTCTATAACATTGTTGAGGCCACTGAACTGTTCAGTTTTGGTCACCCTGCTATACGAAGGATGTTGTTAAGCTGGAAAGAGAAGATTTGCGAGGATGTTGCCAAGACTTGAAGGCCTGAGCTATGGGGAGAGGTTGAGCATGGTGCAAGGAGGTTGAGGACTGATCTTATTAAGGTTTATATTTCACAGAGGGTGGTGGGTATATGGAACGAGTTGCCAGAGGAGGTAATTGAGGCAGGTACTGTAACAACATTTCAAAGTCATTTGAACAGGTACATGTATAAGAAAGGTTTAGAGTGATATGTGGCTGTGTGAGCAGGTAGGATTAGTGTAGATGGGGATTTTTGGTTGGAACATCTGTGGTATTTAGTCGATTCTATGTTTGCTATACTTCAGCAACAGAGGAAAAACGTTTTCAGTCAGAGAGCTGTGAATCTGTGGAACTCTCTGCCTCAGAAGGCAGTGGAGGCCAATTCTCTGAATGCATTCAAGAGAGAGCTGGATAGAGCTCTTAATGATAGCGGAGTCAGGGGGTATGGGGAGAAGGCAGGAACGGGGTACTGATTGAGAATGATCAGCCATGATCACATTGAATGGCGGTGCTGGCTCGAAGGGCCGAATGGCCTCCTCCTGCACCCATTGTCTATTGACCCCCAGCAAAAGTAATGCTCTCTCTTTAATTTGTGCGTGACCAGGTGGTCTTCCTCTTTTTCTTCAGCACATTTGCCTGCTCCTGCGTAACAGCAGCAGAATCAGATGTGCTTTGCACACTGATGGAAGTCACTGGTGGTTTCTATGCAAAGGCATGTCACGTGCATGGAAACAAGCCATTGAACTTCATATTGCCCACCAATGCTAGATTCTCCATTGCAAATCAATTACAGAACGTGAGAAAGCATGCTACATAGAAATTTCAGGACATTGTGGATGAAAAGTCTTAAGTTGAAGTACAGAGTGTCTAATAGCCCATTGTACACTGGAGAGTTTTCTTTTGCACTACCTGCTAAGTTCAATTTATTTTATTCCAGAAATGAACAAAATCATTTGGATTTAACAGAACACACTTTATTCTTTTAAAAACTCACTGATATATTGAGTGTATTCCAAACGAGTACACAATATGTGCTGTGCCCATTTCACCCGAAGGCTCTGTAATCTGGCAGAAGCAAAAACACAAGATTGTTTATCAAATCCCTCTTCAAACTTTTTCAACAGTCAAAAGTGGACTACAAAAATGCTCTGATCAGTGACTTTAAGTAGTGATAACACCCCTTTGAGAAACTAACACACCTTTCCCTTAAAGGAATTCAGGGATGTAGTGTCCACTGAAAATACCTGCTGCCTATTCCAGAGATCCAATTTTCTTGTAAAAGAACCAACATTTATCCAATTTGCAATATTTGCTAAACTTGAGATTCATAACTTCATGTTTTTTACAATCAAGCTGTTTCTGGAATATATAATGCATTTCCACAAATTCCACAAAACCAAATTGGGATGTGCTTTCTTTAAAGAAAACACCAACCTCATTCCTAATATCTGGTTGTATTATGCTGGTTTATATTTAATCAAAATTTATATATTGTTAGGATAAACACATTCAATTCTGGGCCTGTCTCTTAAAAGAATGAAAGTGGACTATTTCAGGTTAAATTTATTTCCCAGGTCTTTATTTAAGTCTTGGAACCAAGGGACTTTAGGCCAAAATGCTGGCCTTTTAGTATTTGCTGATGCAAAGTTGATGCGGCAGTTCAAGATTGACATTTACCTGGAGAATCAGTGGTTCTGATTAGATCAGGTTGTGTGAGACCAGAGACTTGAAATTTGAGAGGAATACATTTTAACCATTTAGTTTTTTAAGGTTAGGAAATTCTCAACCTAATATTTTTAAAGAACAGCTGACATGAAAAATTATTAAATTAGTTACTTGCAATTTTCATGTCCTGTCACTTTTTATTGTGTGGGGCACTGACTTCTGAGCAGCAGGCAGGTATTGAACAACAATTCAGGATAAATGTGCTGGGGTTTACCATATGGCATTCTTTCCTTCCTTCATGATAGCTTGTTTATACTCTTGTCATATCTAATTTTATCATCATCATTCTTCATGTACACTGCCAACAGCATCAGCAACAAAATGGCTGCAAATTAACATTATTATTTCAATGGTGTATGTATTTGGTATGACCCGACAAAGGATCTTTAAAAGTTTAAGATTGAGAATCTGACATGATTTGATTTGAAATGTTGAACTCTTATGCACAGTAGAAAATTAACTCGAGGAGCCTAGCCCTGAACATTGATAGATTTGTGACACTGCTGGATGATTAAGCAACAATGCATCCCTTATTTGGTACTAAATGTTTTCCAGATTGTTAACTTTGTCATTTTTTCCTGTTCATGTTTTGTATTGCCAGTAATGTCATGGGCTGAAGATGTTTGTATAGTTTTTTTTAAAATCTGATGACCTTAAAGCACTAACACATCACATTATCTGGTCTTCTATACCATTGAGTATAACATTTATTGTGTTATTTGGGCTGAATTGTACTGAGCTGAGCATGATTGTTTATCCTACATTCATACTGACATTACTGTTGATCGTTAGCTGAATATGGTACGTATAAGGCTAAATGAATAAAAAATATGCAGAAGTGGCTTAAAATAATGCATTCAGTACTTGTGAGAATCAAAAATGCTGATGAAATCTGAAATCAAAACAGACAATGCTGCCAGCACTCAGCAGGTCAGGCAAAATTTGTGAAAGGAGAAACAGGTTATGTTGCAGGTCAAAGATCTTTCATCAGAATTGGCAAAGTGAGAAAACAAGTTAGTTTTAAATTGCAGAAGGTTTTGAAGGGGGTGGAAGTGGTGAAGGGATATCTCAGAGGAGGAGGTGATGGTTGCCAAGGTGATTCTACTGTTTTTGGAGGTCTAGTTGGTAGATTGAGCTGGTGGAAAGAAAATGGGCAGTGAGCTGTGAAAGAGCAGATCGGGCAGTGAATGTGGAGAGACAAAACTGAGCTAATACTGCAGATGAATAATCTCGCAGCAGATCTGGCCGGAACTGATACCAGCAGGAAATCTCAAACTGTTAATTTTGATATTGAAACCCGAAGGTTGTCAGCTTCCCAGAGGCAGGATTAGATGTGGATTCTTGAGCTTGTGTTGAACCTAGTTGGGATGGGATAGTATTCATATGGGATTTTCTGCAATGTTCCCAGAAGCCTGAGGAACGGCACCTCATCTTCTGACCACAGTCATATGATACATCGGTTTCAGATAACTTGCTGCGAACAGAACAGAACATCTGCGAATATCAACGTGGTTTCCCTCTCTCTGCAGACGCTGTTTGATCTGTTAGGAATTCCAATGATTCCAGACCTCCCGTAACAGGTTTCGCCTGCACTTCATAACTTCTACACGTTTCTGTATTTGTTTTATCTCTTTCCAACTTCCCTCATTAATCTTTCAATTAGATTGTTCCAGAGACAGCAGAGTCATCTCAACAACCCTGGTCTGGTCCTTTGTCCAATGCATTCCTCCTCCACCCTCCCAATTCCCACTTCTGATGAAGAGGGCATCGAAATGAAAGTGTTTCTCTTTCCAGAATTGTTGCCTGACCTGTTGAGTGTTTGTTATTTCAATAAGTGTTTACATCTAGCTTCCCCAACAGCTCATTGGGTAAATGTATTTTCTAGTACAGTATTAAACAGTTCAGACAAGCTCTCTGGTTTAATTCTTGGACCATGCTTGGTTGGCTGAGATCATGAGACTGCAGTAGAGGTGCATCAAAGCCTAGTTCATATTTGTCTAGATTTGATCAGTCCACTGATCTCTTCCTTGGGTAAAGTTACTGAGGACTACAGGTGCCAGTGCAAACGTTTAAGAATTAATATCTTCAGGAAAAGTGCAACCTAACTTGTGTTACAATTTGTGTTAGTGTTCCTTTGAAGAGCAGCCATTGGAAAACCTCTGTACTGAACTCTGCACGCTTTGCTACTTTCTGATCATGTCATGAGCCAATGCACACACAAGGTCTGGTGCAAGAGACAAAATGCACCTCCATTATTTTTGCGCAGTTCCAATTGTCTGGTTTGACCGCATGTCCCAGTTTGTCTTCATGTTAAACAGCTCTGAACGTATGTGAGCAATGTATTGCATGTGATATGTGAAGCACTGATTATACAGCAATATTTGAGCAAATAAGGTCAATAAAATCTTGAAGGCGTGATCTTAAGTATTTTGAAGTCTTTATTTTTAATGTTTTTTTCTTTCCAACGTGCCAGTTCCTGGAAGTGGCTATCTTCAATTGTGAAGCTCAAGACAAGTGCTTGGAAATTGCATGCAGGCCATTGTCAGTTGTGCCAAGGACAGTAGATAAATACTGCTTCCAGGACCCGGTAATCTTTGCCCACTTGGTTTAACCAGAGGAAGCTACAGTAGATGCAATTGCGACTTTTACAGGACATTGGACAGATATATGGTTACGAGGTGTTTAGAGGTCAATGTGCACATGGAGCCAAGTGGAACAAGTCCAATGTGCCTACGGTTGCATAGAATTGAAAAGGTGGGCTGAAGGGTCTTTTCCGTGCTGTACAGGTCTCTGACTCGGGGACTTAATAACAGAGACAGCTTGCATTTATATATTCCCTTTTATATGGTAAAGTGCCACAGGGGAGTCATTAGTCATTGAGCAAAAAAAGGGCAGCCTATACGATATCAATAATCAGTGATAAATATCTAGGTTTTCCACAATCTTGAGAGGCTGTTTGGTTTAAGAGTTAGAAAACTTGGATCTCTTGGCAAATGATTAGCCTGAAAGAGATTACAGGGTTAGGGAGGGACCATACAATGGGAGGATTTGAATTTTAAATCAAGGTGATAATGGACTTTCAGTTAATGCAAATCAATGAACATGGATTTGATGTATGAATGGGACTTAGTCTGAGTTACATCATGAATTGCAGAGAAATTCTGGAGATTGTTTTAGGTGCAGATTCAACAAGATTATGTCTATTCAATGTGTAACGGGGAGGGCTAATCCAGTATAGATTTTACAAGCGTGCCCAGCACTTTTATCAATTTGCCTTTTATTTCATACTACTTACATTCAAAGTCTCTGACTGCTGTTTGCTTGCAGCATCGGAACCTAAACATCGTGCATCTGCACCGCTGACAGAAAGCCTCAATCCTTGCAATCTGGGGCATGAGTGATTTTGGGTTGACTAGTCAGTTGAAGGAAAGGTAATTTCAGTAAAGAAGATCATGCAGTCTTTTAATCATGAATGATTTATGCTGTACATATTGTTGTACAAAGCAATTTATGCTATATATAGAAAGCATTTTTTATTTGGCTTGTCCAGTGATTTGACCAAAAAGCTTTCTAACCAAAAGAACTAATTGCAACTAGCCGTAAATGATACTTGTTGCTCACAGAGTCAACGGTTTGGTCTTTACCTCCCGTGTGGAAATAACTCATTGCTGAGGCTACTGTTCCTATCATTAGAAAGAGCTATCTTCGGACAATTCAATTACTCTTCATGCTATTAAGATGTTGAATACAGCAAAGGCTCTGAGCCCACTTAACATCCCAGCTGTAATGCTGATGACTTATACTACAGAACTAGCCAGGCCTTCAGCCAAGATGTCACAGAACAGAATGCACAACTTGACCATGTGAAAAATTGCCCATGGATATTCCACCCACAACAATGTGACAAATCCAATCTGTGTTGCTGCCGTTACTTTAGTCTGTTCTGGTTATTTCATCAGCTTGCTATCATGTGACACTCGCTCCTCAATAACCTCCTCTGCCATACTCAGTTTGGGTTTGCCAGAATCGTCAGTCTCCAGAATTTATTAAAGCTTTGGTAAGAAACCCAGTGCTGCTTTTTTTGTGGACACAGAGATGCCGTTACACGTAAAAAAGTTCACGCACTTGACTGTTGTACATCAATCTAGTTTAGAACGTTTTATAGGTGCCGGCACACTAAAAGAGCATATACTGTCACAAAAAAAGCACCGGTCTAAACCTGAAAGAGCTGAACTCCAAAAACGAAGAGCCCTGACAAAAGGACCCTGTTTACATATGAGTGGCATCTGAGTTTGCACAAAATTGAAGTCATTGGGAATCATCAAATGCAGCCAATCTATCTTAAATATATAATTTCCTTCTGTTTGGTGATTTTTATCTATGTTGATGCATTTTTTGGCTGTGCTTAACTTGATATTGGAGGTCGAGTCAAACTGTTTAATATTATTTCATCTGATGGAAGTTTCATTCGTTGTGTAGAAGATGATTACCATCTTTAAGGATTTTTCTTTGCACTTAAACATTTTTAGCAGCTAAAGCAGTGAATTCTCCACAGATCCATAAAAGACATAATCTGTAACTGTAGAGAAACCAGAAACAGTCTAGTTAATTACAATACACACAGGATGTTACATTTAACAGAAGCACGTGCTGAAGTCAAACTCCGTTTAACTTGCTAAGAGCAATTTTTTGAGAATGGATAAGAACATACCTTATTGGTATTAAATTTCTCTCTTCCCCATCTCATTTATCCAAACCCTTCCCTCTCCAGAAACACCCGCTAGCCTTTTGAGTTCATTGATGCTATCGCTTCTCTCACCAGCTGTGCTGGCTTATCCTACATTCTCGTGATCCTTTGGGTTTGAAAGCTTCACCAAACTTTCTTCTAAAGTTCGAGTTTTCCACTAGTATTGCCAGCATTGGGATTGTATAAAATCTGCAATAACTTCCCTTCCCACTCCTGCATTGTTAGTGTCTTGAGAGGTGCATCCTTGATCCTCAGAGATTGTTCACCCCTGTGCCACACATCCAAAAATACTGCACCATTTTTGTATATATTCCAGATCCACCAGTTCCACATCGGCAACACCTCTGTGATCACTTCTGTTCCAATTGATATTCCAAGTTTAGTGTTTTCCCAACATCCATTAATGTAAAATTTCTTCATTAAATATTGGGCCACCATTGTAGGCCCGTTATAAAGTTCTTTACAATCTGTTATTTTCTTCTCCTGAGCAATGGGGCTATAGCAGACTGCAGCATTAACGTCATGTCTGATGCCGAGATGAGCTTAAATCACAGCCAATATTGCTCAGTCTGTTTATTTCCATCCCTGTGACTGCCTGTACTCGATTTCTGCCTGAGCTCTTCTGCTGTGGAAATTCTCGGCCCTGCTTTGGTAACCTCATTTATTATTGCCAAAAGCATCAATATTTCACTTTACCAATTAATGTTGACTTTTGGTCATTTAAAAAAAGTCATCTTGTTCACTTTCAGATGCGCAGTAAGGTGGATAAATTGGAACAGTATGTACAAGTCCATATTTGAGACCATATTTGCAGTGCCAATCAATCGCCCAGCTATAGGAAGGATGTAAGTTGAAAAGGGTGTAGAAACGAATCACCAGGATGTTATCTGGGCTTCCAGGCTTGAGTTATACGGAAAGGTTGGATAGGCTGGGGGGTGGGGGGGGGGGGGTGACTTTATTGAGGTGCACCAGATCATGAGGGGCATGGATGAAGTGAACGCTCAGTCTTTCCCAGAGTAGATCATTCTGAAACTCCAAGTTGAATATGTTTAATCATTGGCTTAAGGTGAGATGGGAGACATTTAAGAGGGACCTTCGGCAACTTTTCACTCAGTGGGTTGTCCATATCTGGAAGGAGCTGCTGATCTTGACAATGGTGTTCATTTTTCTTGAAAGAGTTGCAGTGTAAAACTTACACTGATCACCAGGTGGCAGAGTATCACTGAATTATTATGGTTACCTAGTATTACTGTACTTTGTTGGATTATTGATTATTATATAATCAATAACAATTGATTATTTTATATAATAATCAATAATGCATAAAATTAAAGATTCTGTTCTGTCAAGCTGCAACAAGTAAGAATTTTATTGTTCCATTGCCTGTACAAATGACAATTAATCTCTCTTGATCCTCTTGACTTCTGACTCTTCAAATTCCGATGCCACGTCTTGTTTTGCATTCTAGTTTTGTTGTTTTATCACCTTTGGGTCACCCTGCCACTTGCAGAGGCAGCCATGAGCAAGTTTGCATTACAGATTGTCAACCACCCCACATCTTGACCCCATGATAGTGTCCTGATGTATTTGTAGTCAAAACACCTGGAGTTTTCCAACAATCTTTCCCCTCTGGAGAACATTAACAGTGTGCTCTTGTCTTGGAACCTCCCAACCTGATCTGTAAAAGTCAGCCAAGATTGAATAATGTGTAGGAAAATAACTGCAGACTCTGGTTCAAATTGAAGGTAGACACAAAATGCTGGAGTAACTCAGCGGGTCAGGCAGCATCTCAGGAGAGAAGGAATGGGTGACGTTTCGGGTTGAGACCCTTCTCAGTCTGAAGAACTCTGCAGGTCGGATATCATCTGAGGACGGAAATGGACAGAAGACATTTCAAGTAGGGATGCTTCAGACTTCAGACCTAAAATGTCGTCTGTCCATTTCCTCCACGGAAGCTGCCTGACCAACTGAGTTCCTCCAGCACTTTGCGTTTTGTTCAAGATTCTAGCATCTGCAGTTCCTTATGTCTTGCCATAAGAATGTTAGACAAGCAAGTAAGAGTTCGAAGGGTTGTTCCAAACAACCAATGTCAATGAGAAGTGTCAGAATGTACAAGGAGTGGATTTGCTGAGAAGTGTGGAAGTGGCTTGGATCTCACCCTCCAGTCTGCACTGTGCTGGAGGGTGTGATCAGAGGGGCTGAATGTAACCTGAGGCACAGAGCAGATCTACTCACCTCCACCTGCGGTTACTGGCAGAGAACTGGGCATTTGTCTTCTCTGTCCTTGCTCAGGATGTTAATGAGGTCTCTGAGTAATTCCACAGACCCTAACACCTGCCTCTGCCTACCCCCCACTCCCCCGACAGATTGTGCCACAGGCTCCAGGATAGTGGTAAAAGTGTTAATGTTTTAACTGTTCCTCTCAGTGACAATCTATATACAAAAACTCTTGTTTGTTTGTTTGTTCCTGAACTGCAGCCAAAACAATACATGATAGCGCGACAATTTTAGGCCCACCCTACTCACCTTTGATGCTAAGTTTCATTGAAATCGGTGTTATATTTTTTAAGTTATTCACATTTTAAAATGTAAATCTACTAGGGAGGGAGGGGGGAGGGAGAGGATAAGGGGAGTTGAGGGGGAGGGATATTGGGAGGGGTGGGAGAGGAGAGGGGGGTGGGGGAGGAGAGGGTGCTGCACCAATGCAGGAGAGGTTTGGGCCCAACGGGTCCACTTGGTCTAGTAGATAATATAACATGGCTAACAAGGATTCCTGGAGATAGTGTATGTCTGACTGGGTGCATTTCATCCCATGGAATGACAAAGCAAAGGAGAATTTTACATAGAGATTCCCCCAGAGGGCTAGTAAGGGGTGATTATAAGTGCAAGCCCAGAGTATTAATTATTTCTATCGCTCTTTATGACCTCTAACAGTTAAATAGTTAACATATTCCAGATAGCATTAAAATGAAGATTGAAGTCTCTTCCAAAATGCATTCTGCAAGGACTATTTTCATCTGTTGCAGTAAGCAATATTGCTCCCTAGTTCTGGATCATAAATATGATTAATCTTCTCAGACAGTAAGAATATAACTTCATCATTCTCCTAATTTAAAATGTCAAAGTTGCTCTCTGACAATTAATCCAGCCCACATTGGGCTGAGGTGAAGGGGTACCTTGTGCTCAGACTGAAATCTGAGCAATGTCTACATCGGTGAATTGAGACATAACATGAGAACCCTGTAGCAGTGGATCATTCTTTCACCGGCCCTTCAGCCAGATAAGTGCCTCTGGGGTTGAAAGGGCTGTACGGTAAATGGCAACATTTCTCGAGTGCCTCATAAATTTTATAATGTTGTATTGTTGCAATAATCATCATTTACTGTGGTGATCCCCAGGAATCTCACACCTCTGTGGGACTTTATTCCCCAGAATATTACTTTATTGATTAACTTTGCAAATACATCTGCCTTTCCCAGGACAAGCTTTCCATTCCAAATACATCAGCATAGCATCAATCTTCCTTCACCAGCAAATGGTTCCCGCGGTTTTTTTAAAACATTGGTTTTCAATGTGTAATGGCGTGAGGGCATTAGTCTATGGAGCCTTCAGAGCAGGCACAACAAGCCATGGGTATGGTCATCAGCATGTGGTCCATGACCATGGAATGTACGTACCAGTCTGCAACATTCATTGGTGGACAGTTCCTTGCAAAGGAAACTCATGTCCCTGAGAAAGACATCCTTAAAGTTGTAGAGTGCACAGCGTGGAAACAAACCCTTTGACCCACCTTGCCCATGTTAAATGAGATTGCGAACTGGCCTAGTCCCATTTCTCTCTAAACCCTTCCTGTCGATAAATCTGTCCAAAATGACTTAAATATTGCAATTGTATTTGTTTCTATAGCTTCCTCTGACAGCTCCTTCTGAATTCAGACTACCCTCTAAGTGAAAAGGTTGATCCTGAGGTTCCTCTTAAATCTCTATAGCAGGCAGATTTGCAAGTGCTACACGGGTGGATTTACAATAAACAGTGGGAATGGTGGAGTCAACAATGTGGAAGTGTATATGTGCAGTTAATGGGAACGAGAGTGTAAGAAAGGTCACACTTAAACTAATAGGCCAGGGGGATGGGAAGGGAAGCAATGCAAGGAGAGGGTCATAAAAGGAGGACAGAAGCAAAAGGTAGAAGGGAGATAAGAAAAACAAACCCAAAAGGTGTGTGCCTTAATGCGAGGAGCATTCGTAATAAGGTGGATGAATTGAACAATGAAATTCTTACTTGCTGCAGCACAACAGACTATGTAAACATAGTGCACTGTAAACAATATGATAAATGAGAGAGAAAAAAAAATCAGTGTGTATATATACACATACAAGTACACACACATATATATATATATACACATACACACATATTTTTTAAAAACAACATGACAGGTAGTGACTAGTGGGGTGCCGCAAGGCTCGGTGCTGGGACCACAGCTATTTACAATATATATTAATGATTTAGATGAAGGAATTAAAAGTAACATTAGCAAATTTGCAGATGACACAAAGCTGGGTGGCAGTGTGAACTGTGAAGAGGATGCTACGAGGATGCAGGGTGACTTGGATAGGTTGGGTGAGTGGGCAGGTGCATGGCAGATGCAGTATAATGTGGATAAATGTAAGGTTATCCACTTTGGTGGCAGGAACAGGAAGGCAGATTACTATCCGAATGGTGTCAGATTAGGAAAAGGGGAGGTCTTATAGAAGCATATAAAATTCTCAGGGTAGATGCAGAAAAAATGTTTCCGATGTTTGGGAAGTCCAGAACCAGGGGTCACCATTTAAGAATATAGGGTAGGCCATTTAGGACTGAGATGAAACATTTTTTCACCCAGAGAGTTGTGAATCTGATTTTACAGATTCGAGGTACTGATTTTAGAAACAGCCATGATCATATTGAGGCGGTGCTGGCTCGAAGGGCCGAATGGCCTACTGCACCTATTTTTCTATGTTTCTATGTTCTTTGTCTCTCCCCCTCACCTTAAATTTATGTCCTCTAGTTTCAGAATCATCTACCCTGGGAAAAACACTGTGAGCATTCGCTTTATCCATGCTCCTCATGTACTTGTACACCTCAATAAGGTTACCTCTCAGCCTCCTACACTCCAAGGCAAAAGTCCCAGCCTATCCAACCTCTCTCTGTAACTCAAGTCTACAAGCCCAGGTAACATCCTAGTGAGAGAGGACACAGAGAAGGAGCAGCATGAAAGTCTGAAGCCGGGTCACTGAAATGTCACCCATTTCTTCTTTCCAGAGATGCTGCCTGTCAATAGACAATAGGTGCAGGAGGAGGCCATTCGACACTTCGAGCCAGCACCGCCATTCAATGTGATCATGGCTGATCATTCTCAATCAGTATCCCGTTCCTGCCTTTTCCCCATACCCCCTGACTCCGCTATCCTTAAGAGCTCTATCTAGCTCTCTCTTGAATGCATTCAGAGAATTGGCCTCCACTGCCTTCTGAGGCATAGAATTCCACAGATTCACAACTCTCTGACTGAAAAAGTTTTTCCTCATCTCAGTTCTAAATGGCCCACCCCTTATTCTTAAATTGTGGCCCCTTGTTCTGGACTCCCCCAACATTGGGAACATGTTTCCTGCCTCTAACGTGTCCAACCCCTTAATAATCTTATACCTTTCGATAAGATCCCCTCTCATCCTTCTAAATTCCAGTGTATACAAGCCCACTCGCTCCAGTCTTTCAACATATGACAGTCCCGCCATTCCGGGAATTAACCTAGTAAACCTATGCTGCACGCCCTCAATAGCAAGAATATCCTTCCTCAAATTTGGAGACCAAAACCGTCCCGCTGAGTTACTCCAGCTTTTTGTGTCTAACATCCTAGTGAATCTTTTCTACGCCTTTTCCAATTAATGACATGCTTCGTATAGCTGGGTGACCAGATCTGCACCCAGCACTCCTTCCACTAACGAATTCATGGCAAACATTCTCCATTAACGTACTCCCTGATATATCAAACTGAGTAAGACAAACAGCAACTTTTATTTATTCGCAAAGAACTGCAGATGCAGGAGCTTCATCAGGAGGCAGGTAGGAGTTGGGACTGAGAGGCAGGGTAGCTGATAGCAGAGTGCAGACGGAAGCACCAGCTAAACTCAAGGATGAGCTGGGGTTCAGAACTGGTGAAACTGGCACGTCTCAGGGTACCAGGGCTGGGGGGATCACAGTGACAGGAGCGGGAAGAAGCACAGAGATCAGCAAGCAATGATGAAACTTTTACAATGAAAGGATCAAAGAATCGAGAGCCAGTGTAAATCACAAGCACAGTGGTGGTGAGTGAGTTGGACATGATACAAGTTGACCGTCTAAATTGGATGATGCCAAGTTTAATGAGGGAGTTCAGCACGACATGTTCAGTGGTAAAATGAATGAGCATCTGAGCAGCTGAATATGTGAGTCAGGTGGAGCGGGACTATGTTGGAGAAATGAGAGTATGCTAGAATAGAGTCAGGGATCTTGGCCACACAATGAAGCAATTCACAAGTCACAATCATACTTTATTAGCCAAGTATGTTTTGCAACATACGAAGAATTTCATCTGCCATACGGTCATAACAATAAAAAGCAACAGGACACACAACATACATTTTAACATGAACATCCACCACAGTGACTCCTCCACATTCCTCACTGTGATGGAAGGCGAATAACTGTTCAATCTCTCCCTCTTTGTCCTCCAGCGGTCGGAGGCCTCTACCCTTCCGTTAACGGGACGATCTTGACTCCCGTAGCCGGTGGCGGGACTTCCTCGTCGGTGCAATCAAGCTTCTGCATCGGGGGAGACTGCGAGCTCCTTGATGTTAAAGTTATTGGCTTCAGTTGTTGCAGTATTGGTGGAAATTCTACTCATCCTGTTCTGAGTGTGAGTTTCTCACAAGTCAACAGTCAAGATTGTTTAATTGTCATATGTACCAACAACAGAACAACGAAATTCTAACTTGCTGCAGTTTAACACGCCCATTAATGCAATAACACAGTTAATGTGTAATCAAATAATACAATTAATTAATAACTAATACTAGTGGCCATAATATTGCAAAATTCTCAGCAAAGCAACCAAACTGAGGTGAGAAGAAACTTTTTTCACCCAGAGAGTTGTGAATTTGTGGAATTCTCTGCCACAGAAGACAGTGGAGGCCAATTCACTGGATGGACTTAAAAGAGAGTGAGATAGAGCTCTAGGGGCTTGTGGAATCAAGGGATATGGGGAGAAGGAAGGCTCAGGTTACTGATTGTGGATGATCAGCCATGATCACAATGAATGCTCGAAGGGCCAAATGGCCTCCTCCTGCACCTATTTTCTATGTTTCTATCATCAAAGACACACGTCAGCCTGGCAATGGTGTCATTTCAATCCCACCATCAGGAAGAAGGTACAGGAGTCTGAAAACGTGACTTCCACGTTCAGAATAGCTTCTTTCCAGCAGCTCTCAGACTCTTGAACACGGCACAACATTAAACCACGGCAACTATGAACTTCGAAAGACTGTGTTTTTGGTTGAACTAGGGACTTCGGTTTTGCATTATTATGGTTACTTTATTGTATTGTTGATTATATGATCTGTGAGTTATTGCATTAACGACCTGTTATACTGCAGTAAATATGAATTTCATTGTTCCCCTGCCGATACCTGTGACCACTAAACACTTTTGACTCTAAAGTGATGTGGGGCAAAGATTGTAAATTCAATTCAATGAGGCTTTTCGTTGAGTGCAGAAATCTCCTGGATGGGCCGAATGGCTCACCACTTCTTCTTACTCCAGCCCGGGTCAGACAAACCTCTGATAATATGAATCCTCAGAGGAACATCTATCGTTGAATTTCTACAATTCCCCACTGCAAAAGACGTTTCCTTTCCCCCGCCCCCAATAATCCGCCATCCGATCGCTTTTTTCCTTTCCTGCGGCTTTGCAACATTCCCGTGGTTTTACTTTCATCCCATTCCCTCCGTGTGCCTCTTGCCTCTGGTTTCAGTCCGCTTTTTGAACCCTCCCTGTCCAGCGTGCAGTGCAGCTGATTGCTCTCCCAGTGTGTGCAGACTGGGACAGGGGATTGCTCTCCCAGTGTGTGCAGAGAGGGGCAGGGACAGGGGCAGAGGATTGCATTCCCTGTGTGTGCAGACTGGGACAGAGGATTACATTCCCTGTGTGTGCAGACTGGGACAGAGGATTGCATTCCCTGTGTGTGCAGACTGGGACAGGGGCAGCTGATTGCTCTCCCAGTGTGTGCAGACTGGGGCAGGGGATTGCTCTCCCAGTGTGTGCAGAGAGGGGCAGGGACAGGGGCAGCTGATTGCTCTCCCAGTGTGTGCAGACTGGGACAGGGGATTGCACTCCCAGTGTGTGCAGACTGGGACAGGGGATTGCACTCCCAGTGTGTGCAGACTGGGACAGGGACAGCGGGCGCTGGGAAGTTTGTGAAGTTTGGGGGAGTTTGTCCCCACCGTCCCGGGACCGATGAGCAGCCACTGAGTTAGTTGCCTCTCCCTCATGGCTCTGCCTCTCTGCCTGCTGGCCCTCGTCTGCTCGCTGCCGCCGCTGGCCGCAGAGCCGGCCGCCTCCACCCTCGCCTTCGTCTTCGATGTGACCGGCTCCATGTACGATGACCTGCGGCAGGTGACCGAGGGGGCCGCCGCCATCCTCCGGAGCACCCTGGCCAGGGCTGCCTCCCCCGTGGGCAACTTCGTGCTGGTGCCCTTCCACGACCCAGGTGAGGCAGGGACCGGGTGATGGAGGGGAGGGGAGAATGGAGAGAGGGGAGGGGGAGTGAGGTTGGTGGAGGGTGTGGGAAGGAAGTGCAGATGCTGGTTTATGGAGGTTGGTGGAGATGGAGGGAAGGATGGAGAGAGGGAGGGAGATGGAGGGAAGGATGGAGAGTGATGGAGGGAAGGATGAAGAGTGATGGAGGAGGGGGATGAAGAGAGATGGAGAGAAGGATGAAGAGAGATGGAGGAGAGGATGAAGAGTGATGGAGGGAAGGATGAAGAGTGATGGAGGGAAGGATGAAGAGAGATGGAGGAGGGGATGAAGAGAGATGGAGGAGGGGATGAAGAGTGGTGGAGATGGGGATGAAGAGAGATGGAGGAGGGGATGAAGAGTGGTGGAGATGGGGATGAAGAGGAGAACGAATGGAGGGATGGAGAGGAAGGAAGGATGGAGGGAGGGGGGAGGGTGATGGAGAGAGGGATGGAGGCGAGAGAGCTTGTGGAAGGGATGGATGTGCATAAAAGGGGAGACCGGTGCGGGGAATGGGGATGATGGAGTGATAAGGGAGAGAAAGATTGAGGATGGTGGAGGAGAGACGATGGAGAGAGGAAGGGTGACGGAGACAGAGAGAGGGAAAGGTGGGTGATGGGTGGAGGGAGGAGGGAAAGGTGGGTCCTGAAGGGGGAAGAGGGAGTTAAGGGAGTGTCTGTGTGGGGAAAGTGGAAGGGAGAGGGTCTGGGAGAGAGATGGATGTGAGAGCTTGGATGAATGAATGATTGTGAAGGGGATGGCAGAGATCAAGGCTGTACAGGGGAGGGTGACGCTCCACTGGAGTGCCTTGTTCTTGGATGAGATTGGCACACTTGCTCCATGTCCCATCAGCTCCCTCCTATCCTGTTCAATTGTATCGAGGCAGAGTGCAAGCAATCACTGGTTTTATTGCAGACGAGACCTGTTTCCCAGCAGCAAAAAAGTGTACAAATTTATTTGCAATAATAGCAAAAAAAAATCAGCTGGATCACAATATCTTGGGTGGTCAGTGGATTGTTTCATTCTTCCCATTGATGGGTGAAGGCTCCTGTTAAAGTTGTGTTATAGTGGTATTGTTTCAGCTGATTGCTTCTTGCTGTCTACCATGAGTTTTCTTTCAGCTGAAGTCATGACAGGATTGAACTGAGGTGGGGCTGGGGGAGGGAGCAATGAAACAAACTTGCTTCAGTCGTCTGGTCTCCTGATAGTGAGCAGGAACCGTGTCTGTTCTTTTTATTTTGTAGCCCTGTGCTGGCGTTTATCTGTGATTTCCAGCCAGCACCAGCATTAGAAGCTGAACGAGCCCTAAATCCAAATTCACGCCTTTCTTCTTTTCTCTCTGATCTCCATCTGGAAATTTGTGCCGTCAATGACATTTCCCCCTCTCTCCCGACCCATCCACATGGACTCCCATCCTGTGCTCAGTGTTCACTGATACCGTTAATGATTGTTGCCACTCCACTCTGCAGTCAGCTGGCAGCTTGCCCCAAGGGAGCAACCTTTGACCCTCCGTTTACAGCCATATCTCTCGCCCTTTCCTCCCCAAAGTTGATTAGCCTGTTATGGTCTCCATCTCCCCCCTCCCCCCTTCCTGTCCTCTCACACTAAGTTTCTTGTTTGAGTCCCTTTACTAAGGGTGTTCCACAGACGAGAAAATTCTGATCAGTGCTGCTGAAGGTATCTTGTGTGATTGCAAGCAATCTATCCCTCCTCATCCTTCCAAGGTATCTGCAGCCTATGACATTGTCTACGATCATCTACAACCTCACCACCCAAATACATGCAAGTTTGTGGGCTAATTGGCTTCTGTAAATTGTCCTTCATGAGTAGGATAGAACTGACTCCGCCCCTAACGTCCCTCAAACTCACTCAACCCCCACCACTCCTAATTCTCATCTCGACACTGGTTTTGACAGCGTTATCCAAAAATGTCAGTGTATTGATCCTTACCCAACCACTATCTCGTTTGACCTCCCCAATATCCACCTATTGTCCAACCATGGGTGACACCATGACCAAAGATTTCCCCCAGCTAAATTACCAGTCTGAAGAAGGGTCTCAAACCGAAATGTTGGCCATCCATTTGCTTCCACAGATGCTGCCTGACCCGCTGAGTCCCTCCAGCTCTTTTTTTGGACGAATTGGATATTTCCCAACCATGGTACAGAGCACAATATCTCATTGGTAGATTTACAGAATGGTGTGTTATAATTGATTATAGTTGGGGGGAAATGTGGTCATAGCACAGATACCTTTGCAGAGGTAAAGGTAAATATGTACAAGTTGGTGAAAATTATCCTCAGTTGATGGTGAGTGGTAGCTTTCATGTGCATTAAATTTCCTTCCCAGTCAGAAATCTGAAGGAAAGTCGACACTGAAAGTATTGGTTGATCCATTGTTGATTTAATAATTGTACAGTGGTTTATCTATAACCTAAAGGGCATGGCATTGGGATCTCTTGTGTTATTGGCAGGTTGCTTTAGTGTAACTTGCTTCCACAAACCGTCCACTTGAATCTGGAGCTTGTTTAAGAATGCTCTGCGGAACACAAGCAGTGCACTGGAAGGGAAGTGTAACAATTTCTGATGAAAAAATGGGTCGACTGGGCTTGTATTCACTGGAATTTAGAAGGATGAGAGAGGATCTTGGATCTAGGGGGAGTCCTGAACCAAGGGTCACAGTTTAAGAATAAGGGGTAGGCCATTTAGGACTGAGATGAGGAAAAATCTTTTGACCCAGAGAGTTATGAATCTGCGGCATTCTCTGCCACAGAAGGCAGTGGAGGCCAATTCACTGGATATTTTCAAGAGAGAGTAAGATTTAGCTCTTAGAGCTAACGGAATCAAGGGATGTGAGGAAAAGTCAGCCATGATCATATTGAATGGCAGTGCTGTCTCGAAGGGCCAAATGGCCTACCCCTGCACCTTTTTTCTATGTTTCTACGTCTATGTTTCTAATGTTAACAGCGATGTCTATGTTTCTATGTTGACAGCAATTGAACCAAGGTAGCACGATTAGCAGTGAGTTAGCTGACCACCTATTATGACTGTTAATGATCATGGTTGAAGAAATATTTCTTTGTGTTTTGAGTCTAGTTTATTGTCACGTGTTCCGAGGTACTGTGAAAGGCTTTTGTTGTGTGCTAACCAGTCAGCGGAAAGACAATACATGATTACAATCGATTCTATTGAGAAGAGGATCTCCAGTGTCGCAGTAACCACTTCTCAGTCCAGAGGAACAATCATGAGCGTGCAATCACACCAAAGAAACATCTCTACTTTCTCAATTTTCTCTTGTATGTGGATTGCTTTTATGAAAAGATATCACCAAACTGGACCTTAATGCAACATTGTCAGGAATAACAAACATTCTGCAGGAGAAACTCAGCGGGTCGAGGAGACTCTGTGGGTGGAAAGATACAGTCGTTATTTTGGGTTGAGACCCTTCATCAGGAGAGAGGATTGTTTGCTGCTCCAGACTGCAGAGTCTGCAGTCTCTTGCGTCTCCACTAAAAGGAATAAAGCTGTTTTGGTCATTTGCGCATTTTTGGGATGAGCTATAGAGAGACTCTCTCATTCCCAAGAGCCGGAATGAACAGGGCACCATTCCTTCCTGGAGCCTGACTCCCACTATTCAACAGTCCGTGCCAAAAAGTCATGGTGCACACTAGATCACTCCTAGCGGAAACTTCTTTCACTGTAGTTTCTTTCTGTGTAAACCCGAGAGGATGCGTTCCTTCTGTTATGCACACACTATTGGGTTGCATCACAGCTTGGTTTGGGAACAGCTCTGCCCAAGAATGCTGGCAATTGCAGAGAGTCGTAGATGTTGCCCAATCCATCATAATAGACCAGGAAAACAGCCAACATAATGAAGAACCTATTCCACCCCGGTCATTCCCTCTTTTCCCCTCCCCTGCTGGGCAGAAGATCTAGAAACTTTAAAGCATGTACCACCACACTCAGGAACAGCTTCTTCCCTGCTGTTATCAGACTACTAAATGGTCCTTCTATAAGTTTAGCGTGTAGTCCCGATCTTCCAACCTACCTCTTCACGTACATTGGAATTTTTCTCTGTTACTGCAGCACTAAACTCTGCACTCTGACATTCTTCACTTTGCACTATCTGTTGTGCTTGTGTCTGGCACGAATGTACGCGTGTACGGTATGATTTTACTGGATAACATGCAAACAAACGCTTTTCACTGCGTCTCGGTGCACATGACAAGCGTAAAGCAATAGCAATGAAGAGTAAACCAATGAAAGACATTTGGGCCAGTACAAGGACAGGAGAGGGATATGGGTCAAACGCAGGCAGGTGGGATTAGTATAGATGGGGCACCTTGGTCAGCATGGGCAAGTTCGGTCGAAGGGCCTCTTTCTGTGCTGTAAGACTCTGACGCTGCGACTGATACCAAGTTGGCTGCCAATGTTTAGTCAAGGCAATTCCATTCTGCCATCAGTGAAGGGAAGAATTTGGTTAATTGGTGCACACCGTCTTCCCATCGGATACTGTGCGGGAGGTTATTCCTGTTGGAGAGCACCGTGTTTGTGTGCTGCGTGACTGAGAGCACCTGGGTGCTGGAAGGAGTCTGAAGTCTTCCAAGTCTCCTGTGCCTGCCGTAGGGTCCTTGAAGAGGGAGCGATGGAAAAGAAAACATGGCTGGATTGTTATTATTTGAAAAGGCCTGGGGAATTGTGGAAAATGCGGAGAACAGAACTGCATAGATTGAGAGATGATGGAGTGAATGTGAGGGCTGTGTTGAGATGGGATCAGATTACAGAAAAAGCAGGATTCTTCTAAATTCAATTAGATCAACTTCATTTAAAGTGAAATGTGTAGCAGATGTTGGAATCGGGTTGTGTTTTGAGTTTTAAATGAACAGGCTCATTCACTGCCCCAGCGTGGGGGGTGGGGGGGAGGGTGGGGGGCTGGGGGAAGGGGGGGGGGGGGTGGGGGTGGGGTGGTGAAGATGAGAGAGTTGTTGGCAAGTCTGCTTATCTGGGGTTCTTGGGCAAGAGCATTCTCACGGGACGGCTGTGAACTTTGAATGAGGACACTGGGCGATCGAAGGTTAACAGAAGGGAGTTATTCGAAAATGCTTGCATTCATTCCTACGATCAGAAAAGCAGGTGCTGGTGAATTTATCAGTGTCTTTTAGTCTCCCCCCCCCTTGTTTCATTTTTTTACGGGTTGTTAAAAGTCTGAGAGCAAACACTGTGCATTGCTGAGCTGCTGATAATTGTCATCACAAGTCCACAGTAACTTCACTGTTTGCAATTAAAATGTAAAATTGGAGTAATCTTAAATTGCTACTTAATAACATTTCTTCGGAGGGATCTGGAAGCAATTAAATCGCCTACGAAGGCAGAAACTCGTGGGAGTTAGCAGCGATGGTACAAAACCCAGCGTTAGTGGCAACATTTCCTCCTCATTTTAGTCATAGAGTGAAGGGCAGGGAATCTAGCTGAGCACTTCAGCACTGCACTGAGGGAGTGTTACACCACTAGAGGTGCTGTCACCTTGACACTGATGTTATCAAGTACCAATACTGTATACTGTTTATAGGGAGAATGTGTAAAATGTTTATATCGAGCTCTTCAGCCCAACAGCTTGCTAGCAGTATGTGCCAACAGTTGGAGTATTATCAGTTTTAGAGATCCCAATCTTTGTGAGAGCCACCAGTTCCTTCATTAAACCTTAACTTCAGGCACTCCAAACGATGGGAAATCTTGGACAGAACTTTATTGCTTGGAGTACAGAGATGTATAAAATCATGAGGGGAATAGAAAGGGTGAATGTAGGGTCTTTTAAGGCCCAAAGGAGGGGAATTGAGAACCAGAAAACATAGGCTTAAAGTGAGAGGGGAAAGATTAAATAGGAACCTGACGAGCAAGTTTTGCACACGGAGGGTGGTGGGTACATGGATCAGGCTGCTGGAGGAAGTAGTTGGGGTAAGTACGGTAACACAAGTTCACACAAGTTTTAGGTGTAGAGTTCGGCCATTCGGCCCATCGAGTCTACTCCGTCTTTCAATCATGGCTGATCTCTGCCTCCTAATCCCATTTTCCTGCCTTCTCCCCATAATCCTTGACACCCGTTCTAATCAATAATTTGTTCATCTTTTCCTTAAAAATATCCACTGACTGGGCCTCCACAGCCCTCTGTGGCAATGAGTTCCACAGAATAACTACGCTCTGACTAAAGAAGTTCCTCCTCACCTCCTTTCTAAAAAGGACAACATTTAAAGGACATTTGGACGGGTACAAAGATTGGAAATGTTTAGAGGGATTTGGGCCAAATGCAGGCATGTGCGACGAGCTTAAAAGGGGCATCTTGACCGACATGGATGTATTGGCTGATGGGCCTGTTTCTGTATGACTCCATGAGCTACGGTAAGGTTGGAGCGAGGGTGCATGATCAGGTGATGCAAGGATGTCTTGCATCCATGTTGTGTGAAACATCTCCAAATGCTTCAGTGCAACCAAAGCCTCTTTGATGTGGAGTTGGTGCATGGCCAGGTAAAGTAGCATTCAATGCAACATGCACCACCAAAAACAAGATGAAATCTGATTTTAATGACTTGAGTCTGGCGAAGTCATTGGAGAGTCTGGAGAAGATTTAGGAGGGACCTTAGCAGCAATGTTTTCACACAGCGGGTATTCTGTATTTTGAATGAGCTGCCAGAGAAATGATCGAAGCAGATATAATTAGGATGTTTCAAAGACATTTGGAGAGATAGGGCAGCACAGTGGCACAGCGGTAGAGTTGCTGCCTTACAGCGCCAGAGACTCAGGCTCGACCCTGACTATAGGTGCGGTTTCCAATGTGTAAATGAGTGCAAGATTCTGGGGGGAGTTGTCAAGTGACCAGAGGGTCGAGTGTTTAAATCTGTTACGTACCGACAACAGAATAACAGCATTCCTACTTGATTCTGCTTAACAGGCCAGTTCATTCATTAAAACACAGACAAACATATAATAATCAATAATACAATAAATTGATACCAGTAATACTAGTGCAAAAAAAAAATCCCATGGTGCAACCAAAAACACAGTTCGTTGTCGTTCAAAGTTGTGCTTATTGTTGTGAAGTGTTCCAGAGCATGATGGTTGCCGGGAACATGCTGTTCTTGATCCTGGAGGTCCCAGTTTTCTGGCTCTTGTACCTTCTTCCCGATGGTATGATGAGATGGGACTTGTGTAAATGGGTGTTCACTAGTTGGCATGGAACCATTTGGTGGAAGGGCTTGTTCATCTGCTGCAATAAATAGCAATAATTAACTGAACCAAACAATGAAAAATATTGGGCTGAAAGCTACATATTAAGTTCAGGTCAATTTCCAAAGAAAATTATCATCTATGGAAAAGAAACATTGGTCACAACTCCATATCAATTCCCCAGTGCTCTACAGCACTATTTCTACTCCCTAGCGTTTGAGGCCCTCTGAGGGGGCGCTGTGAACTGTTTATGTATGTGCTGTTATGTCTGTGTGCCATTGTATGTTCGTTTCTTAGTATCTGAACTGATGTACAGCACTTTGGTCAACGTGGGTTGTTTTTAAATGTGCTAGACAAATAAAATTGACTTGACTTGACCATGTAGGTGTACCGCATCTCCAAAGTATTGCCCCTCAGACAATGCAGCGTTCTCTCACTGCCACATTGAGTGGGGCTTAAACCCACAAGCTTTGATTTGAGCTGAGAGGTCTCGTCGGTGAGTGAAGCAGCAGATTCTGAAGCTCCAATCCTTCCTCTCCGCAGAGTTCATGTTACATGACTTAAAGGGGCTGGCCCTCAACTCCTTGTGTGTCTTCATCCCTCCAGAGGGGATGATTTATCCTTGTTTGGACTCGGTAATATTGCCCCAAGGTTATCGAGTGAAATCTCAAGAATATGGATCTGACACAATCTACTGTACGTTATTCAATCCTGACTGATTGCGTCCCTCAGCTGATAATTATTTCAGCTGCACTGGATTCCCTTTGTTCTTTAAAGTATTTGATACATATCTCATTCCTCTATTTCAAGTGTCAAGACTGCTTAATTGTTATATATGTACTGGCAACAGAACAATGAAATTCCTACTTAACAGGCTCATTAACATAATAACACACAGATAAATGTATAATAATAACAAATTCAATAAATTCATAATAGTAATTCTGGATAACCACAACCAAGTCCATGGAACATCATAGTTGCTGAGGTTAGTGTTTTGCAGTGTTCAGATGGTTGTTGAGAAGAAGCTGTTCTTTAACCTGGAGGTCAAGTTTCTCAGGTTCCTGTACCTTCTTCCCGATGATAGTAGTGAGAAGAGAGCATGGGCAAGGTGGTGTGGGTCTTCGATGATATTGGCTGCCTTTTTGAGGCAGTGCCTCAAGTAGATCCATTTGATCAGTCTTTGATGGTGGGGAGGTCAGTGTCTATTTTCCATCAGCAGGTATCTGCCTAGTTACTTTTGAAAAGGAGAGTTAACTCGTTGTGAGGTCCATTTGATCAAGTCTTTGTGGTAAATAAATGCACCACATCAGGCCAATAATAATGTTTGACAAACACGCAAGTGATGAGCAAATTGGCTGAAAATTTGGGGATTGAGTTTTAATGAACCTACAGAATTAGCAATTGATTAAAGCCACTCCTTCATTTGCTTTACATAATTGGCATAGAGCAATGCATTTTTTAGATATTTTCTGAGTTTGCACATAATTGTCCTCTGAATGCATTACTTAGAAGTTACGTCCAGTAATTAACTGCGTAAATGACTTTTTGATCAAAGTGATAACAACTAGGTTCCATATCAAGTGTGTGGGAAGGAACTGCAGATGCTGGTTTAAACCGAAGATAGACACAAAATGCTGGAGTAACAGCGGGACAGGCAGCATCTCTGGGGAGGAGGAATGGGTGACGTTCGGGTCGTCTGAAGAATGGTCTCCACCTGAAACGTCACCCATTCTTTCTCTCCAGAGATGTTGCCTGTCCTGCTGAGTTACTCCAGCATTTTATGTCTATCTTAAGTTCCATATCAAGTTATCTGGCCGACAGGTGGAACAATTGAAACTGCAGTCCCATTCCATCTGACGGTAAATGGAGATTTAACAAATGTCACATCTTCAGGATTCAGGATATCTTTATTTGTCATCCAAAAAACAGTTTTTTTGGATGAAATTTCGTCACCCACAGTCCAACAATAAGAGCAATAAAATAAGCAAATTACACAACCCGAACCAACACAAAACACAAAAAAAAAAGAAACATCCATCACAGTGAGTCTCCTCCAGTCCCCTCCTCACTGTGATGGAAGGCCAGAACGTCTTTTCTCTTCCCCTGCCGTCTTCTCCCGCGGTCAGGCTGTTGTCGTTGCCACGTTCCAGGCCGCGCCGGACGGTGAAAGGTCCGCATCGGGCCGACCCAAGCCCCGCGATCCAGGGCGGGCGAACACGCTGCCGCTGCCACTGCTGCTGCTGCTGCTGCTGCTGCCGCCGCTGCCGCCGCTGCCGCCGCCGCCGCTGCTGCTGCTGCTGCTGCTGCACGTCGGGGCGGTCGTGTACTTGTACTTCTTCACTGAGTTATCAAGTTTTTTGAATTCCACTAGTCTTCACGCTCTGGGCTGCACGCCCTTTGGAGCATGACAGTGCAAGGTGCTGTGTCAACGCGAGTCATCCTTTTATCTTCTCTTTCAATCTAATCATTCTGACCATCTGCTCATTTCCCTTTTCCGTGCTTTTGACTTTAATTCACCCTCCTTCCCAGCTGGTTGTGGACAGCTACTCAGAGGCATTTGGACAGGAACGTGGACACGAAAGGTTATCCTTAAAGTTGGCATTCTGGGCTGCTGCCATTTGCCTGTGTTTATCCCATTCCTGTCTGTATGTCTGTCCAAATGTCTTTTAAAGGTCATCCATATATCTGCTTCTATAACTGCCTCTGGCAGCACATCCCAGGTATCCACTACCCTGAATACTTTCCCCCAACTCTCACCGTCAGCCCTCCAATTTTAGAATCCTCTACCATGGGGAAAAAGACTGTTGGTGTTCACTTTATCCATGCCCCTCGTAGTCTTGTGCACGTTAATAAAGTCACCCCTCAGCCTCCTCACGCCTCATAGAATGCGTCCCAGCCCATCCGCCATCTCACTGTAAGTCAGATTTGAGTTTGGAGAACCACTTTGCGTGCAACCCAAGCTTTCGCATTGTTCTCATACTGATGTTGGAAGATCAGCAATAAAATCCTGAACCAGGAAGTCAGACCAGCACTTATGTAAGAGCAACAGTGTAAAGTTTACAGAAAAAGTCAATGAGTGTGGTTTACGAGGGATGACTTGACAGAGATGCCACAGCTCAATAAAATCTATCCAGATATTAAACAGGCTGCGATAACTGGTGATAATGTACTCACCACTGAGTTGATTTATTAATTTTTAAATATTTTGCTTGCTCTCTGCATCCTAAGTTAAAATTAGTGTTGGCCGAGGCTCAATCCAAGTCCAAACCAGAGATTTGAAGATTACAATCTGGGCTGTCAAAGATTGAAGCGAAAAACAAAGTGCTGGACGAACTCTGTGGTGTGAAGAGACTTACAGAAATGCAAATGTTCCTTCTCTTCATCAAAGTAAATTGATTAACAATGTTTAAACATTGGGCAGACACAAAATGCTGGAGTAACTCAGCGGGTCAGGCAGCATCTCTGGAGAAAAGGAATAGGTAACGTTTTGGGTCGAGACCCTTTTTCAGACTGAGAGTCAGGGGAGAGGGAAACTTGCGGTATGAAAAGGTGCAAAGAACAAAAGTTGCTGACTTTCATATGTTCTTTTCATCCTTTCATTCATTTGTTCTTTGTACCGTTTCATACCTCTAGTTTCACTCTGCCCTGACTCTCAGTGAAAAAGGGTTTCGACCTAAAAAGTCACCTATTCCTTTTCTGCAGAGATGCTGCCTGACTTATTGAGTGACTCCAGCTTTTTCGGTGTCTATCTTCGGTGTAAACCAGCAGTTCCTTCCTACACATTGAAACATTCGGTGGTAGGACCTCTTAACTATATATCCTGTGTAGGCATTGCCATCAATTATTACTAGCCTTGCTTCGTTTGAACTAGATGAAGAACCTTCTGTGTACTGCATTCCATCCAGCCTCTTGCCAGGTGGTTTCTCGGGGTGACCTTTGAAACTTGTTGATGGTGTGGAGAAGCAAATCGGCTGATGGGCTCCTAGGTTCACTTTATCACCATTTATCCTGTGCAAATGTGCTCCTGCACGATTTAAGAAAGAACGTGGTACTTGGCCAGAGTCATGAAGTCCCACAACAGACCCTTCGGCCAAATCATCCGTGCCAAGACGCCTTGAGCTAGTAATGAAAATGAACTGCAGATGCTGGTTTATACCAAAGGTAGACACAAAATGCTGGAGTAACTCAGCGGGACAGGCAGCATCTCTAGGGAGAAGGAATGGGTGGCGTTTCGGGTCGAGACCCTTCTTCGGACTTATCTTCCAAATGATTATTATTTTTTCAAAATAATCTTGTTTGTCAAGAAAGAAGTTCTGTAATTTAGAGGGAGAGGGCCCCAGTCGAAAGAAACATAGAGTGACAACTGTTGGTGATGGATTTATATCTTGGAGCACACAGCTGTTCTTTTCTCCTGAACACCCCAAGGCTTTCAGCTTAGTCACTCCCAAGACAGAATACCTTTGATGTATTATCTGTCTCTCCATTTGATGTGATTTTTTTCCCTTTCCTTAATTGAATGGAAGCACCTGGTGCCCATTTGCAGGCACTTGTTGAGAATGTTAGTGTTAGTGTGCAAATCATTGGTGTTCATGATTCTCTTGTCAGCGGTCCCTGTGGCAAAATGACAAATATTATCCCGAATAACCAATGTAACTGCCCTTTCTGGCTGAGCCTTTTCCTGTAAATATATATATCTGTAAAATATATACAGTATAGCAGATAATCCACTCTCTGATTAATTGGAAATCCTGATGGTCAGTAAATGCTTGACCAGGTGATGTGTCCAGAGCTCCCTTCATGGCTGGTATTTGCCAAAGATAATAGAGCAGAGCAAGATAGACCACTCGACCCTAGCAACCGTAGTATGTCATGGCGCCATTTTAGTAGGCAGAAACTTGCAGAAACATTTAAAAAGAAAAATAACAAAAATTTGTGAATTGATAGATGAGATATATTCTGCATTTTAATGGTATCATCACACATATTATTCCCCCCAAAACACTGAGGCAGAACGGACGGCGGGTTTTGCCTCCTAAAATGGCGGCCGTTACGCTCCTTTGCGTACAACACTTCAGTATAGGTGATTTCGACGGAGTGGTTCATCTTGCTCCTCCAGTATCTTTGGTATTTGCTGCCCTCCATTAAGCTCTTGCAGGTTGGGTTTCCAAAACTCTCATTAAAAACATCAGTGGTCCCTTCATACACACAAGGCCCCCCTTACAAGAGTGTTTGATTGTCATGTGTACAAGCAACAGCACAATGCAATTCTTAGGATAGAACTGCAGATGCTGGTTTAAATCGGTCAGACACAAAATGCTGGAGTAACTCAGCGGGACAGGCAGCATCTCTGGAGAGAAGGAGTGGGTGAGGTTTCAGGTCGAGACCATACTTCAGACTTTCCCATTCCTTCTCTCCAGAGATGCTGCCTGTCGCTCTGAGTTACTCCAGCATTTTGTGTCTACAGTGAAATTCTTACTTGCTGCAGCTTAACAGTCCACCTGGCTCACCACTGCAGTGACCGTGGCTCAATCCTGACCCCACCGCTATCTGTGTGTAGTTTCCCGCTGGTGCTCCATCTACATCCCACGTTTCATCGGTGTGCATGTTGGCCAAATATATAAATGTTCCGACTGCGTAGAAGAGTGCAAGAATCTGGGTGGGAGATGTCAAGAGACAAACGAGTCAGGAGTGTTTAATTGTCATTTGTATCAGCAACGGAATAACAAAGTTCTTGCTGGCTGTATCTTAACAAGCCCATACGTGCAATAACACACAGATAAAGATGCAGTGATCAATGACACAATAATAACCATAATACTAGGCATCCAGCAAAGTGCAGAACCAAAGTCTGTAGTGCAACCAACGTCACAGTCCATAGAAGATCAAAATAATTTGCCTGGTTCCAAATGTGCCTGGGCAAATGCTGGGGCAATATAGGAAGTGGACTCAGGGCGTGCAGATAACTGCCATTCTTCACAGAATGACTCGGCCTTTAGTAAAGATAATGAGGGGAGGAAGTCAGCATGGGAAAATTTTACAAGGAGGCACATCAATTGGAATTTATGTGACTGCCTGTAAACATCTATCAGGGCTTTGCCCAGTTTCTATAAAGAAGTGGCGAGAACACGATCTCAGCGCGGGAAATACTAAATATAAATTTCCATTTATTTCTGTTGATGGATTTGTTGGGTGTCTCGGACAGGTCCAATCATCTCACTGATTGGTAAAGGAGGGAGTCTGAATCAAGTCAGGTCCACATCTGAACACAGAACATAGAACAGCACAGGAACGAGCTCCTCGGCCCACAATGTCTGTGTGCAACGTGGTGCCAAGCTCAACTAATCTCCTCTGTCTTCATGTGTTCCATATCCCTTCATTCCCTGCAAACCAGCATGCCTATCTAATAGCCCCTTAAATGGCACTATTGTTTCTGACTTATGTTAAAGAAAGAGCTGTCTTGTCATTCAGCCCAGCGGAGCTCCGTGGAACATTCTCCGTTGCTGCTGCAGATGTTTCTGACATTAATTATCTGAGTTGTTCTTTGCTCTCTTGTAGAGATTTAAAGCCTCTTAAATGCCACTCTCGTGTCTGTCTGCCTGCATCACCACCCCGGCAATGTGTTCCAGACACACGTTCCAGATTCTCAGTTGAAAAACCTGCCTCGCAAATACATCTCCTTTAACCTTTGCCCCTCTCACCCTAAAGCTATGCCCTCTCACCATCGACATCTCTACCTTGGGGGAATAAAAGATTCTGCCTGTCTACCCTATTTGTGCCTCTCATAATCTTATATCTATCAGACCTCCTCTCAACCTCCTGCATTCCAGAGAAAACAATGCAAGTTTGTCTAACCTTTCCTTGTAGCTAATACCCTGTAATCCAGACAGCAATCAGGTACACCTCTTCTACATCCTCTCCAAAGCACCAATTAAATTATGTATTTTGGTTGGCGGGCAAAGTTTATGAAACATTCTTTACCAGGTGTCAGAAATGTGCAGTTGTAGCTGCCAACATTGACATTGCCTTCTGCCTATCTCCTTGACCACACAAACCACCAAATGGCCTCCTCCTGCATCTTTTAGTTTTAGTTTTAGTTTTAGAGACACAGCGCGGAAACTGGCCCTTCGGCCCACCTGGTCTGCGCCGCCCAACGATCCCCACACATTAACACTATCCTACGCACACTAGTTTACCGAGCTAATTAACCTACAAACCTGTACGTCTTTGGAGTGTGGGAGGAAACCGAAGATCTCGGAGAAAACCCATGCAGATCATGGAGAGAATGTACAAACTCCGTACAGACGGCACCTGTAGTCGGGATCGAACCCGGGTCTCTGGCGCTGCATTCGCTGTAAGGCAGCAACTCTACCGCTGCGCCACCGTGACCGCCCAGCTATTTTCTATATTTTCTAATATTTTGCTGCCTTTGGTGCGATGAGTTGTTCTTTGCTTTCTTGCAGAGATTGGCCCTGTTACCATCACCTCAGATCCAAAGATATTCCAGAAGGAGCTCCAAGATCTATATGTGCAGGTGAGTGCAGATCATGCTTTGACCTTTGAACATGTAAGAGACTGCAGATGCTGGAATCTTGAGCAAAACATAAAGTGCTGGAGTAACTCAGCGGGACAGGCAGTGTCCAGTGGACGGAATGGACAGATGATGCTTTGGGTTGGGCCTCTTCTTCAGAAGCACAGATGCTGCCTGACCTGCTGAGCTCCTCCAGCACTTTGTGCTTTTTTATGCTTTGACCTTAACCTCTTGAACCGTGACCGTACTTGAGTTCAAATGTTCTCAAGGATAGATTGACTCAGTTCTGAGATCTTCCATTAATTTGGATTGGAGCACAAATTTTGTAACACATCACAATAATTAGGATGACATTGTGAAAACTGAATATTAGTATAATATTCTCAATGAAGACCACTGGTCTTGCATCTCACACAATTTGAGAATCCTTTGAAATATTTACAAGCCGTGAAGTACTTTGAAATGAAATCAACGTGGTAGAGTAAGGAATTAAACATCTTGCTTTTGAGTCGCGTCAAGAGAAAGTCAAGAGTGTTTAATTGTCACATGTATTGATAATAGTATATTAAATATTGACTTGCTGCAGCTTAACAGTCCCATTAATGCAACAGCACATGGATAAATACAGTATGTAATCACCAATAATACAATAATTAATAAGTAATACTAGGTAATCATAATAGTGTAAAAATGAAGCCCGTAGGGCAACCAAAGGCACAGTTCATAGGAGATCGTAGTTGCTGAGATTAATGTTCCGCAGTATTCAAGAGCTTGATGGTTATTAGGAAGAAGCTATTCTTGAATAGAGATAGAGCTCTTAAGGATAGCGGAGTCAGGGGGTTCGGGGAGAAGGCAGGAACAGGGTACTGATTGAGAATGATCAGCCATGATCACATTGAATGGCGGTGCTGGCTCGAAGGGCCGAATGACCTACTCCTGCACCTATTGTCTATTGTCTATTGAACCTATAGGTCACGTTTTCAGGCTCCTGTGCCTGCTACCCGCTATGGTAGTAGCGAGATGGGAGCGTGGCCAGGGTGGTGTGGGTTTTTGATGATGCTGGCTGCCTTTTTGAGGCAGCGTCACCTGTAGATCCTTTCGGTGGTGGGTAGGTCAGTGGCTGTGATGGACTGGGCAGTGTCATCCTCTCTCTGTGGTCTCCTTCCTTCCTGGGCGTTTGAGTTACAGAACCAGGAGGTGATGGAGTCAGTCAATGTGCTCTCTATTGTGCACCCGCTGAAGTTCAAGAGAGTATTCGATGTGTCGAATTCCAGCGTATTAACCCTCTTACCATCTAAACCCAGTGCATCAGGTGAAAAATAATCCAGTATAAAGTTCCAGATGGATAAAACTTGCCAACAAAACTCTACCAATCAAAAACCGTGCAACTGTGAATTGCAGATTCAAAACAACTGTAAAAATACATTAAAAGTGTAGGGAAATTCTGGGATGGGGCCCAAGGATTCTTGAGTTTTGGACACCTTCTCCTCAAAAGCATTTCTGCCTTCATTAATTGGATTTTCCCTCAGGTGTCTGGAATGAATGTACTTTTCCAAGTCTGACACGCGGGGTATTCATATTCCTAAAACATCTGGGATTCTTGCTTTCGCACATTAGACGTTTATAAAAGGGAGAAAGACTGACAGTCGGCAGCGGCGTCAGTGAGTTTGCAGCTGTATCCCTTTGTCCGGTTGGCAATCTCACTTTGTCACAGTGAGAGGTGTTGCCTCTGTAGGACGTTGGACACAGTGCTGCCATCAATCAGTCCCAGGCCGGGCGATGCCCGATTAAATTGAGACTGGTTCTCTGCACATGATCAAATGTCTGCTTCTTCGCTGCACGACGCAGGTCCCAACTGTTGTACCATGGCAGCCAGCTTCACTGAGATGGAGGACATCTTGGTGGTCTGGCCCCATGCCCTTCAGGAATGTTGACACTACCCAGGATCATTGTCCGTATGTAGTGATGACCCTGCTGCTATCAACCTGTGTTGGTGCTGGACTCAGATCGCAGGGCGCAAAGGCAGACTCTAAACAAAACATATCGTTCTGGAACAACTCAGCAGGTCGGGCAGCATCTGCAAAGGGAATGGACGGATGATGATTTGGGTCCTCTTCAGACAGATTTAACCTTGCTGGCCCCTTTGATGATTGAGGTCACATCGTTACATCTCATCCTTTCTTTCCGGTTGCTGTGCATTCCCCACACCTGGAATTTCTATGGAGACACAAGAGGCTTCAAATGCTGGAATCTTGAGGAAGCAAAGTGCTGGAAGAAGGCAATGGACAGGCAATGTTTCGGGTCAGGACCCTTTTTCAGACTGATGGTGTGGGGGGGGGGGGGGGGAATGCCGGGAAATTAAGGCGTAGGGTGGGGGTGGAGGGTTGGAAACAAAACCTAGCAAGTGGTGGATACAGGTGATGGGGGTGATTGGCAGATGGGTGAAGTAATTGACAATGATTAGAGGTGAGATATCAAGCCAGAGGGAGGGTCCTGGGTGGAACTGGAGTCTTGTTGAAGTTAAAAGTAATGAATATCAGGGATTACTTTAATGGAGAGTCTTTATGCAGACATCCACTGCCGATCAATCAAGCACGTTTCTCACAGGCCACCGTGGCCACTGATGGTCAGCGTTTACACAAGGCCAGTTAGCAGTGAGTGTCTGTGTGTGAGGGCTGCTTCTGTCCATTGGGAAGTATCTTAACTCCTAGAGTAATCATAAATTATTGCTAGCCGCCATAGCCTGGGGACTGTGGGGAGTTAAGCTGGGTAACCTCTCCCGGATGATTGACCGCAGGATGCTAAGGCTTTGCCGGTGTCCTGGAAGAACCTGAGACCCTCTCCATATTCCAATGGGAATCCTCTTTTTCGGTACCCTTGACCCCCAACACGATTCCTGTGGAACGCTCAGATTTCCTCCTGTGTGCTAAGATATTTAAAGAGCCCGGATCATCATTTTTTAAAAGAGTCATAGAGTGATACAGCAAGGAAACAGGCCATTCGGCCCAACTTGTCCATGCCAACCTAGATGTCCCATTTAAGCATTTATTACCCACATTCCTCTGACCTATCCACATACCTATCCAAATATCTTTTAAGTGTTGCAGGAATTGTCTTTATTCCTTGGACCATATGATCTGAGGCATGATCTTGCAGAGATGTATACTGTAAAATCACGAGGGGAATGGACAGGGTGAATGCAAAAGTCTTTATTCCAGGGTTGGGGAATCAAGAGCTAGAGGACATAGGTTTAAGGTGAGAGGGGAAAGACGTAATAGGCACTCAAGGGGCAAGCTGTCCACACAAAGGGTGGTGGGTATATGAAATGAGGTGGGGATGTGGAATGAGGTGGTGGGTATATGAAATGAGGTGGGTATGGGGGTATATGGGATGAGGTGGGGGGGTATATGGAATGAGGGGGGTATATGGAATGAGGTGGCAGTATATGGGATGTGGGGGGTTTATGGGATGAGATGGGGGGTATATGGGACGAGGGGGGTATATGGAATGAGGTAGCGGTATATGGGATGAGGTGGGGGGGTATATGGGATGAGGTGGGGGTATATGGAATGAGGGGGGTATTTGGAAGGAGGTAGGGGGTATATGGGATGTGGGGGGTATATGGGACGAGGTGGGGGGTATGTGGGACGAGGTGGGGGGTATATGGAATGAGGGGGGTATGTGGGATGAGGTGGGGGGTATATGGAACAAGGTGCCAGAGGAAGTAGTTGAGGCAGGTACAATTTTGACATTTAAAAGACATTTGGTCAGGTACATGGATAGGAAAGGTTCTGAGGTATGTGGGCCAAATGTGGGCAAATGGGACTAGTTTAGGTGCGGCATCTTGGCCAGCATGGACGAGATGAGCATCTTGGTCGGTGTGGACGAGTTGGGTTAAAGGGCCTTGTTTCTGAGCCTTACACCAATCAGCCAAAACATTATGACCACTGACAGGCGAAGTGAATAACATTGATTATCTTGTTACAATGGCACCTGTCATGGAGTGGGATATATTAGGCAGCAAGTGAACAGTCAGTTCTTGAAGTTGATGTGTTGGATGCAGGAGTAATGGGCAGGAGTAAAGACCTGAGCGACTTTGACAAGGGCCATATTGTTATGGCCAGACGACTGGGTCAGAGCATCTCTGAAACGGCAAGGCTTGTGGGGTGCTCCCGGTCAGCAGTGGTGAGTATCTACCGACAATGGTCCGAGGAGGGACAAACCACAAACCGGCGACAGACAGGGTGTTGGGTGCCCAAGGATCATCGATGCGCGAGGGCAACGAAGGCTATCCCGTCTGGTCTGAACCGACATGAAGGTCGACTGGCACAGGTCACGGAAAATTTTAATGGTGATCACGGGAGGAATGTGCCACAATACACAATGCATCGCACCCTGCTGCGTATGGGGCTGCACACGGAGGACCAACAGCATATTAAGCAGGTGGCCATAATGTTTTGGCTGATTGCTGTGTTACTGTATGACTTTGTGACTCTGATTCGAACCCTGCTCCGTGCTGTGTTGAGTGATCCTGTTGCTAGGGAAGTAACGGGGTGTTAGGGGAAAGCCTCCTGCTGCATGTAATAATAATAATAATAATAATAATATTCATTTATTGTCATTGCAATGAGTACAACGAAATTAAAAAATAGCCAATCCTGACGGTGCGTAAAAACATATATGCAATAAATGCAAAAACAAATAAATACAATTATATTAAGTACAAAAGTTTTAACAGTGTTGCCTAGTGCAGAAGGTAGTGTTCAGTTCTCGTATGGCCCTGGGGTAAAAACTGTTCTTAAGTCTGTTTGTTCGGGATTTGATCGACCTGAAACGTCGACCAGAGGGCAGATGAACAAACAGACGGTGGCCGGGGTGGGATGGATCTTTTGTTATTTTGCCTGCTCTACTGGGGCAGCGTAGGCTGAACAGGTGCTCCAGGGAGGGCAGTGAGCAGCCGATGATCTGGGCCGTCGTGATGACCCTCTGAAGGGCCTTCCTGTCCTTTTCTGAGCAGCTGGGATGGGATGGGGATGGGGATGGGATCGGGCTCCCTGGAATGCTTTGCACATCCTTCGCAACAGGGGCTCACTTGTGCGCTGACTAGCAAACTGCAAGAGCAATAAAGTCCAACTGCTAAGCAATTACCATTACATGAAATCCTATTCTGTTTCAGAAGGATGAGTCGTACATTTGTTTTAGAAGCCGGGGCAATAACATTACAGGTTGGCTCCCACTGGCGTTTTCCTGTACAGGGAACATTTAAAGTAATTTTGTTATTATACATAGACTCCCAACCCCCTCGTCTGCAATAAATTCTCAACATATGGTTGAATCATTACCAAGAGTGCAGGACTCCACTTTTATTATAATGGGACCACAGGACAGGCAGATTATGTTGGTTGTCCAGTCAGCTGCCAGGAGCTTTGTACCTGGCAAAGGTTCAGTGGAAAGGAAGGGGAGAGTATATCCCTTAAAAAAGTGTGTGGGTGAAGAGTTTGCTGCATCCCAGCTGTTATCTAGAGAAGGGAGAGTATGTTTAGCATTATTAGTAATATGTTTTATTGTGCACAAGTGATGGTCAGGAGCCAGAATCGACTGTAACCACCTGGACCTTGCTCCTTGAACTTCCAAGGTAGACACAAAACGCTGGAGTAACTCAGCGAGTCCGTCAGCATCTCTGGAGAGAAGGAATGGGTGATGTTTCGGGTTGAGACCCTTCTTCAGACTGAACTTCCATGTGGTCTTTGGTCCCAGACACTGTTGAAGTGCTCAAGAAGACTTCAAGGGCACATCGGACAGTCACTTACTCCACCCATCCGCCATTCACTCCCCCCTCAGCTGTATTCCTTTTAAGTGCTTCTTTGTAGTTAGCTTCAACCACTCAATGAGTTCCATCCTCTAATTCACCTTATTATCAAGTCAAGAGTGCAATACTGATCCAAAGTTTAATTGTTACATGTAGCGGCCATGAAACAATGAAATTCTTACTTGCTGCAACTTTACACAACATTAACGCAATAACACAAAGATAAATATAAAATAACACAATAACTTAATAACCATAATACTAGGTAACAAAAAGTGCAAAACTGAAGTCCATGGTGCAACCAAAGACGTACTCTGCAGATGATCTTAGTTACTGAGGTTAGCGTTGTGCAGTATTCAAGAGCCTGAATGGTTGCTAAGAAGAAGCTGTTCTTGAACTGGAGGTCAGGGTTTTCTGTCTCCCGTACCTTCTTCCTGATGGTGGTGGCAAGTTCATCCTGGATTACTTTTGGATTTGGTGTAGATTGTCCTGTGTTTATGACTTTGTGTTTTGAATTAACGAAGAAGAGCGGGTTTTTGAAAATGAAGATAATGTTCTAGATTTTACACATGTACTGTTCCATGTGGCTGGGGACGTTGAGTGTGAGAGTTGGGAGATCGTGATGCAGATGTACGTCATTTGTGGGAACACATTTGGAACACCGAGTGCAGTTCTGCTCGCCCAGCAATAGAAAGGAAGTCAATTAATTTGGAAAGGGTGCAGAAGAGATTCACCAGGATGTTACCTGGGCTTGCAGAGCTTGAGTTGTGGGAGGAAGTTGGATAGGCTGGGGCTTTTTCCTTTGGAGTGTAAGAGGCTGTGGGTTGACATTATTGAGTGTACACCATCTTGACGGGCATCGATAAAGTGAACAGTTAACATTTTTCCCCCAGGTATTGGACTCGAAAACTCGAGGGCAAAGCTGAAGGTGAGAGAGGAAGATTTAAGAGGGACCTCAGGGGCAACTTTTACACTCGTAGGGTAGACTGTATCTGGAATAAGCTGCCAGAGGCAGCTATAGAAGCGGATACAATTATGACTTTTAAAAGACATTTGGCCAGGTATATGATTAGGAAGGGTTTAGAGGGCTGTGGGCCAAATGAAGGCAAATGGGACTGGCCCAATATGCCAACTTGTTTTGCATGGACAAGAGAGGCAAGAGGGCTGAACAGCTCTATGGTTCTGGGTTCATCAGAGAGTGCAGATGAAATCATTGACAAATCCAGTGGGAGTGGAGGGAGAATAGAGGATTGATCAAAGAGGGAGTTTCAAAGACTTGAACGAGTGTGGAGGTCAAAGAAAGAGAAAGATGAGCCTTTGATGGTGGAGAAGACAAAGATCATGCAATAATCCCGGGGTCTAGGGAAAGAGTGGATCTGCTACATATAATATTCATGTCACAGCCTCTTTACTCAAACATAAGGAATCTATTAGGATCGTTATTACCACTCTAAAGTTTAAAAAAGCACATTAAACTGAACTTTAAATAAAATAAAGCATATTTTATCAATTTAAACTCTTCGGCAGCATCGAAGGCACATAGTGACACGGTCGAGGCAGCAGGGCAATGTTGTGAAGATTTACGATGGGTTATATGTAGAGTTTCCCCCCCGTGCCTACTCTCTCCTTGCCCTGATTGATTTTCTGGGAGCCGCGTAAATCTTTAGCATGAGATCACCAGCATCAGCAAGGCCGCAGAATGACCCGCTCAAACACAGGATTATTTTTCACAGCTGAAATAAATCTTACCGACCTCACATCTTGTGGGAGCATTGCTAATGTATATTCCACACTTGCGCACACATCCACGAGGTGCCAGGTTCAAACTTTAGCCTCTGCTGATCCATTCAGGCTACTGTTATTAGTCGAACAAGAGTGTTTAATTGTACATGTACCAACAATACAACAGTGAATATTTTACTTGCTGCAGCCTAACAGGCCCATTAATGCAAAACACAAAGATAGATACACAGCAATCAATAAATTAACGACCATAATATAAGCAAAACCATAGTCTGTAGTGCAACCTAAAACACAGTCCATAGACGATCATCTATATACTAAAACTCTCGTTTGTTTGTTTGTTTGTTCCTGAACCACAACCAAAACGGTACGCGATAGTGCGACAATTTTAGGCCCACCTTACTCACTGTCATCCCTTTGGTGTTAATAGAAGAAGTTTCATTGAAATTGGTGTTACATTTTTTAAGTTATTCACAGTTTAAACTTTATCTCCCAAGGAGGGAGGTGGAGGGAGGATAAGGGGGGGTTGGGGGGATGGAGTGGGGGGGAGGGGAAGGGGGAGGGGAGGAGGAGGGGGGAGGGGGGGATGGGAGGAAGGAGAGTGGAGGGAGGGGGGAGGGGGAGGGATGGGGGGAGAGGGGAGGGGGAGAGGAGAGGGTGCTGCACCAATGCAGGAGAGGTTTGGGTCCAATGGGTCCACTTGGTCTAGTACTTATTTAAATTTCAAGAATAAATCTTATTCATTATGCAATATATATATACTAAACAAAAGCTGTGAAAAACTCTTAATACATTCTTGATGTGCCTTTACTTTTAATATTGCTAGTATTGTACTCAGTAGTGTGTGCATTTCTCTTTTCCCTGACAAATGACACCCTTGCCACTCATGTGGTGCCCTGGGATGATATCCCTTCCCTCATATGAGGGGCATCCCCACCAGACTGCCCCTCAATGTGCAGCAGCAGATAGACTCCAGACTGTGGTCCTTGCTCACAGAGCCTTGGCGTTGGCTGCACCAGGCTTCAGTGCGTCCCTCAGCACGTTACTCCTGCAGTCTGGAGCGGGCCAGTCGCCAACATTCCCCGACACACATTTCACTGCAGGAAGACCCAACGAGAATGTCTTTCACTGAGTTGATGGTCTTCAAGTCTCCGAGTGTGTGCCATCAGAGAGTCCTCTGTTACGCAGCTGCTCAGGATGAACCACGACAAGGACCCTTGCATCTGTCACCCACTCTCTCAGCAAATCAGATTTGCTGAGATAGTACGGAAAGGAACTGCAGATGCTGGTTTATACTGAAGATAGACACAAAGTGCTGGAGTAACTCTGTGGGTCACGCAGCACCGCTGGAGAATAAGGATGGGTAACGTTTCGGGTCGGGCCTGAAGAAGGGTCCAGACCAGAAGCGTCACCCATCCTCTTTGCTCCAGCACTTTGTGTCTATCTTTGCTGAGGTAGTGGGTGGTGTCGTGGAATGTTTAAGATCGTTCCTCCTGGGTGCCTAGGATCCTTTAGTAAAGGCACGTTATACCTGGCATCAGGTGAATCAGATTTCCCCTACTCTCAGATGCCCCGCAGGTAATTAGGTTTGCTTACCCAAAGCGACCCAATTGGATAAATGTCTAGTTTAGTTTAGTGTGTTGTCACGTGTACCACGGTACAGTGACAAACTTTTTGTTGCGCGCTCCCCAGTCAGCAGAAAGACAATACATGATTACAATCAATTCATTTACAGTGCAGAGATACATGATGAGGGAATAATGTTTCGTGCAAGGTGAAGCCAGCAATGGCCGGTCAAGCATAGCCCGAAGGACATTCGGATAGTCCGAATAGTTCCTCTGTCCCTCTCTTCCCCTTCCCCTTCCCAGTTCTCCCTCTGTCTTCCAGTCTCCAAATATATCCTTTCTTCATCCCGCCACCCCGACATCAGTCTGAAGAAAGGTCTCGACCCGAAAGGTCACCCATTCCTTCTCTCCAGAGATGCTGCCTGACCCGCTGAGTTACTCCAGCATTTTGTGATGCCGAAGAACATCAAAGAGGTGGATAGTAGTTCCGCACGGCTCTCTGGTTGTGGCAGGATGATTCAGTTGCCTGATAACAGCTGGGAAGAAGCTGTCCCTGGATGTGGTGGTGTGCGTTGCCATTTGCCAGTGAGTGGGATTGAGGTTATTGTTCTTGCCTGCAGGGTGGAGGCGACTGCCCTGAGATGAGCCTGAGCGCCATAAAGAGAGCCCTGGAGGTGTCACTCCCCAGCTCCTTCATCTACGTCTTCACTGACGCCAGAGCAAAGGATTACCAGCTGACCAAAGAGGTGCTGCAACTCATTCAGCAGAAGCAATCGCAGGTAAGCAGGCCAGCGACGTGGCCAGAGGAAGTGTCCAGACCTGAAACGTCACCCATCCTTCCTCTACGGAGAGGTTCCCTGGGATGGCAGGACTTTCATATGAAGAAAGACTGGATAGACTGGGCTTGTACTCGCTGGAATTTAGAAGACTGAGGGGGGATCTTATAGAAACATATATAATTCTTAAGGGGTTGGAGAGGCTAGATGCGGGAAGATTGTTCCCGATGTTGGGGAAGTCCAGAACCAGGGGTCACAGCTTAAGGATAAGGGGGAAGTCTTTTAGGACCGAGATGAGAAAACATTTTTTCACACAGAGTGGTGAGTTTGTGGAATTCTCTGCCACAGAAGGTAGTTGAGGCCAGTTCATTGGCTATATTTAAGAGGGAGTTAGATGTGGCCCTTGTGGCTAAAGGGATCAGGGGGTATGGAGAGAAGGCAGGTACAGGTTACTGAGCTGGATGATCAGCCATGATCATATTGAATGGTGGTGCAGGCTCGAAGGGCCGAATGGCTTACTCCTGCACCTATTTTCTATGTTTCTATGACCCGCTGAGTTACTCCAAGACATTGAAGCTGGGCCAGGGGAGGGGCACTGAACTGACATGGAATTTGCTGCAAATACAATGGACGCCGGCAAGAAATTCCCCCCAATGATTCTTGTGTCTAGGTGGAAGTTGAGACCCCTGTGGTAATCTTTGTTGCGATGAAGGTGCGATATATATCTATGCTCAATGCACTGGTGTTTGAATAGCTGTTGGATTCTATAGCTTCCTTTGGCGTTCTAGATATGGACTACTCCCTGAGGGAAAAGGTTGTCCCTGAGGTCCCTCTTAGATATCTTCCCTCTCACCTTATGCCTGTGCCCTCTAGTTTCAGAATCCTTAACCCCCCGGGGAACAAAACTGAGCATTCACTTTCCCCGTGCCTTCATGATCTTGCACGTCACAATAACATCACCCCCTCAGTCTCCCATGCTCCAAAGAGAAAAGTCACAGATCATCCAATCTCTCCCTATAACTCAAACCCCCAGGCCCAGGTAACATCCCGGTGGATCTCTTCTGCACCCGTTCCAACTTAATGACATCCTTCCTACAGCTGAGTGCCCAGAACTGCACACAGTAATCCAAGTGTGGTCGCATCATCAACAGCTGCATGAAGATGTCCCACCTTTAATACCCATTTCCATTCCCAGTGCAGGCCAGCATGATGATAAGGCTAGCATCACGCTATGGTCCAACTCCCCATCATAAAAGTCCTTGACCGGGGAGAAGATTCCTTCGTGTTTCCTGATTTCCATGGATGTTGCAATTTTGCTTGGAAAATCATTAATAAAAATGTGCACGTTTAGCTTTGATTGAATATGCTTGTCGATGAGACAGCTCACAAATTTGAAAAGTCCTTGATTTAATGCCAAATCCTTCCACCGAGCAATGGACAATCTCGCCTAACTTGACTCCAAGTTACAAATGTATTGCTCTCCACAATGTCTGTGAGTTTAGAAATTAACCGATCATGTCAGTAAACTCCACACAAACAAAAGCATCCAAGGTTGGGATGGAACCCAGGTCTCTGAGGCAGCAGATTTGCCGTATGTGCCATTGTGCCGTCCTAACTGAGGCAGGGTGTGAGGGTGGAGAAGGCAGTGCATGGATGATCGTGACTGCTGCTCGTTACCTGTGCAGGTGGTGTTTGTGTTGACTGGAGACTGTGGAGACAGGAGCCACCCGGGATATCGGGCCTATGAAGAGGTGGCCTCAACCAGTTCAGGTCAGATATTCCACCTGGACAAGCAGCAAGTCAACGAGGTGAGTGGATGCGACCCCTTGAATGAACATTCCTTTCCCAGACGTACGGCTGCAGGGTCAAGATCAATTCCTTAAACGCCTGGAATGTGCAATCTTGTTCATTGATGGCGTGTGTGCTTGGTTTGTAGAGTCGAGATAAGCAGCAGGTATTTCCCCTCCCTGGAATGAGTAAACAGTCATATCACTGCTACCGAGCAGCGCAGGTCAAGGAGAGTGAACTAACTGTGGACTGAGCAGTCGGTGTGGCTGCTCTGCTGTGTGTGTTAACCTTGAGTCTGCAAGGGAAGCTGACTGAATGTTTCTAATGAAGCCAAGGTTTTCTACAAGCAACTTGTCCAAGCCTGCCTTTCCTATGGCCGTGCTGAGCAGCAGAGGCCGACTCTGAGAAGGAAAACACCCATGACCATTGTATTTCAGTCCCAAAGGCGCTGGCATGGTGTTGCTTCCCTGGCATCTCATTCAATGGCGAGTGAAGAGGTGTCCAGACCCTAAACATCGCCTGTCCATCCCCTCCTCAGATGCTGCCTGACCTGCCGAGATCCTCCAGCACTTCAATGGTGCTTTATTAGTCACATGTGCAACTGCACAATGAAATTCCTTTTGCATATTTACACATGCAGCCACTTTGTGTTTTGAGTCAAAAAGCAGTTGGATGGTGGGGAAAGGTGGAGCACATGTCTGATGCTGTCCGGTCGCTGTTTACCCGACTGTGTGCATTATAGCCTGCAATTTCACATGTTACTCTTATTGTTTCCCGCTCTTCCGGAATACTCTCTGCCTCCAACCTGTGTCCCACTGAGCAGTGTTCACTGCCAAAGTCCAAAGGATCTGAGTTTAAG
Organism: Rhinoraja longicauda; assembly: GCF_053455715.1. Taxonomy (NCBI): domain Eukaryota; kingdom Metazoa; phylum Chordata; class Chondrichthyes; order Rajiformes; family Arhynchobatidae; genus Rhinoraja; species Rhinoraja longicauda. Next base: position 16,010,915 of record NC_135983.1, read on the forward strand.
TTCTGCTTCAGCTACTTGAGTGTGAAAATCCTAGCTTGGTAACTCTGCATTTTAAATCAGTGAAAGGGCTCTTTGGCAGGATTTCAATTAGGTGAGCTCCTTCTAGTATCCTGGTCAATAATTCATCCTCAATCAGATTATCTAGATCACAAAGTCACACAGCTTGGAAACAAGCCCTTCGGAACAACTTGTTCATGCCAACCATGATAGAAACATAGAAACATAGAAAATAGGTGCAGGAGTAGGCCATTCGGCCCTTCGAGCCTGCACCGACCGCTATTCAATATGATCATGGCTGATCATCCAGCTCAGTAACCTGCCTTCTCTCCATACCCCCTGATCCCTTTAGCCATAAGGGCCACATCTAACTCCCTCTTAAATATAGCCAATGAACTGGCCTCAACTACCTTCTGTAGCAGAGAATTCCACAGACTCACCACTCTCTGTGTGATGCTCCATCTAAGCTAGCCCTATTTCCCCTTATTCACCCACATCTCTCTAACCCTTTCCTATCCATGTACCTGTCCAAGTGCATATTGTTATTGTTAACTATAGTTATTGTTAAATATTGTTATTGTAGCTGCCTCAGCCACCTCCTCCGGCAGTTCGTTCCATATACCCACCCCTCTGTGTGAGAAAGTGGCCCGTCGGGATCCTATTAAATCTTTCCTCATTCACCTTAAACCGATGGCCTCTAGTTCTTGATTCCCCTACACTGGGGAAAAAAACTAGAGGGCAGAGGTTCTAGTGGGCACAGAGCATTCATTGCAGGTGGTTATCGTATTGCTGTTAGATGTTTCTGCCCTAAAATCTCTGTCACTTTTCTGACAACATATAAGATTATTAAGGGGTTGGACACGTAAGAGGCAGGAAGCATGTTCCCAATGTTGGGGGAGTCCAGAACCAGGGGTCACAGTTTAAGAATAAGGGGTGGGCCATTTAGAACAGAGACGAGGAAAAACTTTTTCAGTCAGAGAGTTGTAAATCTGTGGAATTCTCTACCTCAGAAGACAGTGGAGGCCAATTCTCTGAATGCATTCAAGAGGGAGCTAGATAGAGCTCTTAAGGATAGCGGAGTCAGGGGGTACGGGGAGAAGGCAGGAACAGGGTACTGATTGAGAATGATCAGCCATGATCACATTGAATGGTGGCGCTGGCTCGAAGGGCCGAATGGCCTCCTCCTGCACCTATTGTCTATTGTCTATTGTCTAACGCAGCTGTGACTACACTGAAGCATTCTTCACTATCCATGGTTTATGCAGTCTGTGAACGCCTAATATTCTTTCCACTGCCTGGCCAGTCCCTAGCAGCCATGTCCTATGCTCCTGCCTCCTCCCAGACACTATTATACAAGGGATTACTCTGATAGTGAAAGGCCAGGCTGAATCTCCACCAGAAGATGGAGCCGTCCATGAGGGTCTGGCTTCAGCCTCGTCATTAATGCCAATGCACAAGCCTTTATAGAATCGTAGAGTCATAGAAGGTTGTGAAAGACGCAACACAAAATGAAGGACACAAAGTGCTGGAGTAACTCGGAGGGTCAGGCAGCATCTGTAGAGAACATGGATAGGTGATGTTTCGGGTTGAGACCTTTCTTCAGACTGATTGTAGGGGTCGGTCCCTGCAAACAGTCTGATAAAGGGTCTTGAGCTGAAGCGTCACCTCTCCAGGGATACTGCCCGACCCACTGATTACTCCTGCACTTTGTGTCCTTTTGTGTATTAACCAGCATCTGCAGTTCTTTGTTTCTACACAAAAGGAAGTCTTTCTTTAAAGATAGTCACAAAATAGTAATTCAGTGGTCAGGTAGTAACTCTGGAGAAAAGGAATAGGTGACGTTTCGGGTTGAGCTTTAGTTTATTCCACAAAAGGGTGAGGTCCCGAGTCTCTATTTCAACTCTATGTACATTTATCTTTCTTTTTGAGTCAGCAAGTATCTCCGACTGGTTATATCACTGGGTTATTTGGAGGCAGAGATTGGGATCAGCTCATTCTAGGGTACTCTGCCTGTTTGTCAAATGAGAATATCTACAATGGAGTTGTATACAGACCACTAAACAGCAGCAGGGAGGTTGGGGATAGCATCAAGCAGGAAATTAGGGATGCGTGTAGCAAAGGTACAGTGGTTATACTGGGTGACTTTAATCTACATATAGATTGGGCCAACCAAATTGGTCACAGTGCTGAGGAGGAGGATTTCCTGGAATGTATACGGGATGGGTTTTTAAACCAATATGTAGAAGAACTGACTAGAGGGCAGGCCATCCTAGACTGGGTATTGTGTAATGAAGAAGGATTAGTTAACGATCTTGTTGTGCAAGGCCCCTTGGGCAACAGTGACCATAATATGGTGGAATTCTGCATTAGGATGGAGAGTGACACGGTTAATTCAGAGACTAGGGCCCTGGACTTGAATAAAGGAGACTTTGAAGGTATGCGATGGGAATTGGCTAGGATAGACTGGCAAATTATACTTAAAGGGTTGACAAAGGAGATGCAATGGCGAAGGTTTAAAGACCGCATGGATGAACTCCAGAAATTGTTCATCCCTGTCTGGCGAAAAAATAAAACTGGGAAGGCTGCTGATGAGGGAAGGCAAGGATAGTGTTAAAGCCAAGGAAGAATTGTCCAGAGGAAGCAGCAAACCAGAGGACTGGGAGAAATTTAGAACCCAACAGAGGAGGACAAAGGGGTTAATTAAGAGGGGGAGAAAAGAGCACGAAAGAAAGCTTGAAGGGAATATAAAAACTGACTGTAAAAATTTCAATAGGTATGTAAAAAGGAAAAGATTAGTGAAGATAAATGTAGGTCCCTTACAGTCAGATACACGTGAATTTATAATAGGAAACAAGGAAATGGTAGAACAGTTAAACAAGTACTTTGGTTCTGTCTTCACTAAGGAAGACACAAACAATCTCCCGGAAATACTAGGAGACCGAGGATCTAGTGGGAGGGTAGAACTGAAGGGAATCCACATTAGTGAGAAAATGGTGTTAGGTAAACTGTTGAGACTGAAGGCAGATAAATCCCCAGGGCCAGATGTACTCCAGGAGGTGGCCCTAGAAATCGTGGATACATTGGTGATCATTGTCCAATGTTCTCTCGACTCTGGATCAGTTCCTGTGGACTGGAGGGTAGCCAATGTTACTCCACATTTTAAGAAAGGAGGGAGAGAGAAAATGGGGAATTATAGACCAGTTAGCCTTACATCGGTAGTGGGGAAGATGCTGGAGTTGATTATTAAAGATTTAGATTTTAGATTTAGATTTAGATTTAGATTAGATTTAGAAGGACATTATTGCTATTGAGGGAGTGTAGGATCACCAGGTTAATTCCTGGGATGGCGGGACTAATGTATGATGAAAGAATGGGTCGACTGGGCTTGTATTCGCTGGAATTTAGAAGGATGAGAGGGGATCTTATAGAAATATATAAAATTCTTAGAAGATTGGACAGGGTAGATGCAGAAAAAAATGTTCCCGATGTTGGGGGAGTCCAGAACCAGGGGTCACAGTTTAAGAATAAGGGGTAGGCCATTTAGGACTGAGATGAGGAAAAACTTTTTTACCCAGAGAGTTGTGAATCTGTGGAATTCTCCGCCACAGAAGGCAGTGGAGGCCAATTCACTGGATGTTTTCAAGAGAGAGTTAGATTTAGCTCTTAGGGCTAATGGAATCAAGGGATATGGGGAGAAAGCAGGAACGGGGTAATGATTTTGGATGATCCGTCATGATCATATTGAATGGCGGTGCTGGCTCGAAGGGTTGAATTGGCCACTCCTGCACCTATTTTCTACGTTTCTACGTTTCTATGACCATGCACCTTGTCTCAGAAGGGAGAGCTGGAAGGCTGGAGTTGGATCAGGGTGGTCAGCCATCCCTCATGATGGGCAGGAGATCCCACTTGCAGGGGATCCATGTGTTGTTACTCTTCTGAGATCAGACACAGGAACCAGACAGGGTTAGGACCAAGGAAGGAAAAGACCTTAAAATAATCGAAAATGAAGAAATGTAGTAGAAAATGCCCCCATTAAAATTCAACTAGAGACTAGGAAGGGAACATGATTAAATTGATGAATGTGTTGGAAGCGTTTGTGCTGATCTCTGTTTAACAAGTAACCTTGACCACAGTCTGAGAAAGGGCCAGGTTTTCACTTCATGCATTTAACAGCAAATAGGTTCAACATCTGGGGGAGATTATACTTTTAACGAGGGCTTTTTTTTTTCTTCCTCTTCTTCACTTCTTCGCGTCGGCAGACTTTCCAGGGATTTAATATTCATTATGGCAATCTCAGCTGGGATGCAGTGCCATGTGGAAGCTATTTTACATTCCCAACTAATCAATCTACCTTCGGTGGCTTGTTTGGAAGCATCCATGTTAATCTATGAGGGTATAAATTAACAAACATTACCGATCGTTCCAATGGGAATTATTGAGGAGAGTGTTGAAGAAATGTCTGGGTTGTTGAAAGTCTAGTTGAAGAAAGTCCAGTTTTCTTCTGCTTTTAGAATTTACAGCAGGCAATGAAAGTGGAACTGCAAGATACACAGAACCCTTACCCTACTGTATCTGAGATGCTTATCGAATATGTATCTAAGTGCTTATGTAGTGATACTTGTACTGATATGTATACAAATTGAATTTCACTGTACCTCAGTACATTTGACAATTAAAGTACCATACCATACCATACCATCTGAAGAAGGGTCTCGACCCAAAACTTCACCCATTCCTTCTCTCCAGAGATGCTGCCGGTCCCTCTGAATGACTCCAGCATTTTGTGTCTATCTTCCTCACCATAGCACACTGACCCAGCCTGATCCATCAGACTATAATCTATCCTTATGGAATTTGGCCTTATCCTTTCCCTGCCCTCTCTCTCTCTCTCTCTCTCTCTCGCTCTCTCTCATGTTGAACAACACTCATTTGCCTAATTTTTTTACATGTTAGATCGGCACGTCCCATTGTGACTCGTAACATGAGGCAGGTTCTTCTCAGTCCTTACTTGCAGGAAGCCGTAGGAAGTGCGCAAAGAATTCATGGATCTTCCTGCTCGCAAAGCATGCTCAGAGCGGACAGTCTGGCATCCCTCGGGTTTGATTACGTACAGGGTCTGGTTGCCAGCAAGTTACCGATCAAAGACTTTGAGAGGTGCAAACGAATCTCTATTCACCCAGAAAATCTAATATGTCCCAATTTGCTCTTCATAGCAATGGAAAGTGTTTGAAAATCACATCGTAGGCCATGTGTGAGGTATTGTTGCTTTACAACTCAACTCCAGAATACCAAGGCTTGTTATGGCAACAATACAAACATATCCTTGTCTGTTTGAGCACAGGGGACCATGAGCAACACTTCCTAATTATTTTGTCTCTATTGTGTATTTTTTGGATAATAAACGGTCCAACATCCAAATTCTGAGTTGGGCTTGAAGTGAATATTTAACTTCCCTCTGGAGATTCATGGAGTCATTGAGCTGTACAGTGGGGGGGAACAGGCCCTTTGGCCCACCTTGTCCATGCTGACCAAGTTGGCATATTAGGTTAGTCCCATTTGGCCCATATCTCTCAAACTCTTCCTTTCCATATCTCAAACATATTTCATCAAAGTAGTTGTTCTTTTTTAAAATTAGTGTACAAAATCATGAGAGGAACAGATCGGGTAGATGCACAGAGTCTCTTGCCCAGAGTAGGGGGATCGAGAACCAGGGGACATAGGTTTATGGTGAGGGGGAAAAGATTTAATAGGAACTTGAGAGGTAACGTTTGCACACAAAGGGTGGTAGGTGTACGAAACAAGCTGCTTCAGAGGTAGTTGAAGCAGATACTATTGCAACATTTGAAACATTTATACAGGTACATGGATTGGACAGGCTTAGATGGATATGGGCTAGATGCAGGCAGGTGGGACTAGTGTAGATGGGACATGTTGTGGCAAGTTGGGCCGAAGGGCCTGTTTCAACGCTGTAGGGCTCTACGACTCTAATTCATTTTTTGAGGATTTTGAGGTCACCATTTGTCGCCCAGCGCTACTTACCCTTGCTAATCATTGCAGAGGGCGTTTCAAAGTCAGTCACAACTAGTGGGTCTAGAATCAAGGTTGGATGGAGCAAGTGCAGTTGGTGGATTTCCTCCCCATCAACACTTGAATGAACCTAATGTCCTTTTTATTTTGAGGCCACCATTACTTAGGCATTTTTACTTTTACTTTTAATTTTAATTTTACTTGTGCATTTGTTTCCATTCAAGTTCCAAATTCAGAGTTGAAAGTATTTCATTGTCACATGTACCGGCAATGGAACAATGAAATTCTTTCTTGCTGCAGCTTAACAAGCCTGTTAATGCAATAACACACAGATAAATATATTATAATCAATAATGGTATCAATGAATTCATAATACTTGTAACCATAATAGTGCAAAACTGAAGAACACTATGCATTTTTATGAAATTAATTCATATTCATTAACTGAAGTTAAATTCAACAGTTGCCAGGGTGGGATTTGACTTTGAAACATAGAAACATAGAAAATAGGTGCAGGAGGAGGCCATTTGGCCCTTTGAGCCAGCACCGCCATTCATTGTGATTATGGCTGATCATCTACAATCAGTAACCTGTGCCTGCCTTCTCCCCATATCCCTTGATTCCACTAGCCCCTAGAGCTCCATCTAACTCTCTTTGGATCTTTTTCCCTGTCTGAACTCTGGTATAAAGTATAGATTTTCAGTCCCTATGGTTCTGCCACAGAAGGCTGTGAAGGCCAAGTCAATGGATATATTTGAGGCAGAGATAGATAGATTCTTGATTAGTCCGGGTGCCTGGGGTTATGGGGAGAAGGCAGGAGAATGGGGTTGAGGGAGAGATGGATCAGCCGTGATTGAATGGCGGAGTACACCTGATTGGCGAATGGCCTAATTCGGCTCCTATCACTTATGATTGTATGAACTTACCACTGAACGGGAATCGTCTAGTGTTATGGTCACAGTTGTTCGGATGTTCCCCCATATGGGCCCCAATGCAACATCAAGAATGTTTAATTGCCATTTGTGTAGGCAACAGAGCAATGGCATTCTTACATGTTGCAGCTTGATCAGCCCGTAAATGCAATATCACACAGATAAATGTATAATAATTAGTAATTCATTCAAATAAAGACTGCAATACCACGTAGGCATAGAGTGCAATATCAAAGCCCGTTGTGCAACTAAAGGCGCAGTCCATGGAAGATCATAGTTGCTGAAGTTAGTGCGGTATGAGCTCTCAGTGTTCACGAGCCTGATGGTTGCTGGGAAGAAGCTGTTCGTGAACCTGGTGGTCACAGTTTTTAGGCTCCTGTACCTTCTTCGACCTGGTAGTAGTGAGATAAGAGCGTGGCCAGGATGGTGGGGGTCCTTGGTGATATTGGGTGCCTTTTTGAGGCAGATTTTCTAGTAGATCCATTCACATAGAAAACATAGACATAGAAAATAGGTGCAGGAGTAAGCCATTTGGCCCCTCGAGCCAGCACCGCCATTCAAGATGATCATCCAAAATCAGTACCCCTTTCCTGCTTTCTCCCCATATCCCTTGATTCCATTAGCCCTAAGAGCTATATCTAACTCTCTCTTGAAAACATCCAGTGAATTGACCTCCCCTGCCTTCTGTGACAGAGAATTCCACAGATCCACAACTCTCTGGGTGAAAAAGGTTTTCCTCTTCTCAGTCCTAAATACCCCTTATTCTTAAACTATGACCCCTGGTTCTGGACTTCCCCAACATCAGGAACATTTTTCCTGCATCTAACCTGTCCAATCCCCCAATAATTTTATATGTTTCTATACGATCCTCTCATCCTTCTACATTCCAGTGAATATTAGCCCAGTCGATCTATTCTTTCATCATATGTCAGTCCCGCCATCCCGGGAATTAACCTGGTGAACCTACGCTGCACTCCCTCAATAGCAAGAATGTCCTTCCTCAAATTAGGAGACCAAATCGTTGATGGGCAGGTTATAACCTATGTCTGAGAGATCAGACTCGCTTCTAAATACTAATGGAATGTTGGCCTTCATAACAAGAGGAGTTGAGTATAGGAGCAAAGAGGTCCTTCTACAGTTGTACCGGGCCCTGGTGAGACCGCACCTGGAGTACTGTGTGCAGTTTTGGTCTCCAAATTTGAGGAAGGATATTCTTGCTATTGAGGGCGTGCAGCGTAGGTTCACTAGGTTAATTCCCGGAATGGCGGGACTGTCGTATGTTGAAAGGCTGGAGCAATTAGGCTTGAAAACACTGGAATTTAGAAGGATGGGGGGGGATCTTATTGAAACATATAAGATAATTAGGGGATTGGACACATTAGAGGCAGGAAACATGTTCCCAATGTTGGGGGAGTCCAGAACAAGGGGCCACAGTTTAAGAATAAGGGGTAGGCCATTTAGAACGGAGATGAGGAAGAACTTTTTCAGTCAGAGAGTGGTGAAGGTGTGGAATTCTCTGCCTCAGAAGGCAGTGGAGGCCAGTTCGTTGGATGCTTTCAAGAGAGAGCTGGATAGAGCTCTTAAGGATAGCGGAGTGAGGGGGTATGGGGAGAAGGCAGGAACGGGGTACTGATTGAGAGTGATCAGCCATGATCGCATTGAATGGTGGTGCTGGCTCGAAGGGCTGAATGGCCTACTCCTGCACCTATTGTCTATTGTCTATTGTCTAAATGCAACGCCATGTGATTATTCTCAATTACTTCATCACATGTTGAGTCGAGAAATGTTCTTATTTATTTCCAACAAAGGTTTTAACAGTGCTTTCTACTACAACAGGGTGCAATTGAAATGAAAATCGAAAAGAACTTCAGATGACAGAATTTGGCTTACTTTGAAATTAAAAACAGAAACTGCTGGAAACTGTCAGCAGATCAGGCCGCATCAGTGGAGAAAGAAATAGATTTGAAGTTTCGGGTCCAAGCTTCTCATCAGAGTGTAAACGATTCTGTCACCTCCAGGAAATTTAGCCTTGTCCATCGTCTCTCACTTAGCTCTTTTCATTGAAACATGTTCGGGATGTTGTGTACGGAGTCAGGATCCAGATGTTCTGGGAATGTGGTGATGCTGTGGGATGCTCATCATATTTTCCAGCAAGATCTTCATTTTGGCTTCTCATTATCTTGCTTGGACCCAGTGCGTTTTTTGTAGACAGGGGTGAGGGTATGCTTATCAATTGAAAATTGAGCCACATTTACCAACATTTTTTCCATCAACACACACCCCTCTTCTGCTTTGATCTTGTGACCAAGCCGTTTCTAATGTAATAACTAAAGATCAACACATTATATATTACACATTTTATCAAAATAACATGTAGTGAACGATTTAGCAGTAATTTCCTTAGCCAGAGGGTGATGAATCTCTGGAATGCATTGCCACAAATGGCTGCGAAGGCCAAAACGTTGGGTATTTTTGAAACAGAGATTGATAGTTTCTTGTTTAGAAAGGGTGTCAAAGCTTACAGGGAGAAGATAGGAGAATGACTTTGAGAGGGAAAAATGGATCAGCCACGATTGAATGGGTTGAATGCTCCTATGTCTTATGGTCTTATAATGACGTTGATTCTTGCAGCTTCTGATATAACAGTTCACACAACACTTTTGGTTGTCGAGCATCAAACAATTATATCTCAACTGCTTTGTCCAACTAGAAGCTGCTTCCATTGTTTGAGCTGTAGGAAAGAACTGCAGATGCTGGTTTAAATTGAAAGTAGACACAAAATGCTGGAGTAACTCAGCGGGACAGGCAGCATCTCTGGAAAGAAGGAAAAGGTGATCTTTCAGGTCGAGACTTCGGGTCTGAAGAAGGGTCTCGACCCGAAACGTCACCCATTCCTTCTCTCCACAGACGCTGCCTGTCCCACTGAGTTACTCCAGCATTTTGTGTCTACCATCAATTGTTTAAGAGCTTGACTGCCTATCTTAATTAATAATTTATTATTTTTTTAACTTTAGTTAATCTTTACGTAATAAAACAGATAATTTAAAATTGAAGAGCAAAAAAATTAAAATCCTAAAAATGTGTAAGTCTAGATTTTAAGTTTTGGAGGTCATGAAAAAGCACAGTTTGGAATCATGCTGGACGCTCAGAAGAATGACTCCTAAAGCTCTAGAATCCAATCTGTTTCCTTTTTCTCAAATCAACTGATCATCCTGTTGATGGTTTCTCATGGGCTAACATTCTTGGGCTTTACACTCAACTGCCGCACGAAGTGCTGGAGAAACTCAGCGGGTCAGACAGCATCTCTAGAGGGAAATGGACAGACGATGTTTCGGGTAGGGACCCTCCTTGAGAAGAAAGGTCTCCGCCCGAAACGTCACCTATCCATGTTCTCCAGAGATGCTACCTGACCCTCTTGAGTTAGTCCAACTTTGTGTCCTTTTGTGTTTTTACCAGCATCTGCAGTTACTTGTTTCTACACTACACTGCTGTCCAATGTAGAATGCATTGAGTTCATCGGAGATTGGTCCATTGTTGCCAGTGATACTGCCATAAGCTGGGGCACTGTCCGATTCACCTCCACTCCATTGCTCTGATGCGCTACAATGCTGAGAACTAAATGCGGCACTTTGTATCTTCCCCTCCCCTCTCCCCTACCTATGGTACTTCAGTTTGACATGATTGTATTTATGTATGGTATTATCTGATGTGTTTGGTAGAATGCAAAGTAAAGCTTCTCACTGTGCCTCGGTACGCACGACGATAATTAACATCAACCGAAACCTGCAAGATTTGATAAGATCGAGACAGCTCTTCACACTCAGTACTGACTGCCCGACCGACCGGCCCTCATTCACGTGGCCTTTTCTCATCCCTGGGACCAAGCTGTGGAGCGTTGAGGGACAGCTACGTTTGGGGCCGTCACCACCAGCTGGCCTTCTTATGGCCGTACGCTGATCTCTCGGCAGCCGTTGATCAGCAGTGTCGAGAGTGCGTTTCATATTTCTCGCTTGCTTCTGGCAGCACTGTAATACATGCATAAATAAATCCCTGCTGCCTCTCCCCGCTCAGATCAGGAGGGATAGGCTCAGGCCCGGGCCTGGCAGAAGCATCAGACTGTGAGGCAGGTTGAGATGCAGGTTGCACGGACCGAATCATTCAGCAGCATCTGGGAGAAGGGAATTGGATAAAACTTGGATAAAACTTTAATGGAGTAAAGTTTCCAAGGCTTCAGGATAAGATTAGGAGAATAGGTGAATCTGACAGCTTCCAGCAGCTTCCAGATTCAGGGACAGTTTCTTCCCAGCTGCTATCAGGCAACTGAACCATCCTCCTGCAACTAGAGAGCAGTAATACTACTACCCAGTAGTTCAGCAGCCCTGAACTACTATCTACCTCTTTGGTGACCCTCGGACTATCTTTCATCGGATTTTACTGGCTTTATCTTGCACTAAACGTCATTCCCTTATCATGTATCTGTACACTGCGAATGGCTCGATTGTAATCATGTATTGCCTTCCCGCTGACTGGTTAGCACGTGACAAAAGCTTTTCACTGTACCTCGCTCGGTACACGTGACGATAAACTAAACTGAACTGAACTGAATGGGCTGAAGGGCCTTCTGTGCTGTGAGTCGCTCTGGTACAGAGAGTATGGTTCTTTCTGGGTGCGTATGGCACGCTGTTGCTACGGACGACGGCATGAATCACTTCACATTGGTTGAGAAGGAAGATAAACGCTCTAATTTGACTTCTCCCTGCACGGTGCCAGTGCTGCTGAAGAGCAAGAATCAATTCTGTGCTGCATTTTCAGAGACAAATGGAAGTGCCTGATTAATATCTGCCGGGACAGATCACTGTGGGGGCTTGCTTGCATGGGGTGCTGGTAGCAGCATGCTCTTAACTACCAGGGCCTTTTATAATTGGAACAAGAGTTCTCTAACAGCTTCTTCCCCACTGTTATCAGACTTCTGAATGGCCCTCCCATAGCTAGAGTGTAGTTCTGATCTTCCAATCTACCTCTTTACAGACGTTGGACTTTCTGTGAATGTAATGCTACAACGCTGTAACACGGTATTCTTTACTCTTGGCATTTTTCTGTTTGCACTGTCTGTTGTACTTTGCACGGCTTGAGTGTACTCATGGAAAGTAGGATTTGATCTGACTGGATAGCACGCAAACAAAAGCATTTCGCTGTATCTCGGTACACCTGAAAATAATAAACTGGTTCAGTCACCAATATTCCTGTCTCAGCGACCAGGATGGAGTTTAGGAAATTAAGACACAAAAGGTGTGAGTTCACTATTTTCATCCAGTGACTGGCTAAGGTGAAGAAAACAGCTCGCACAAAGCAACAGGGGTAGGTCCAGAACTAGCAGGTCAGGGGGACTGAGGAAACTGTCCCTCACTACCTGACTGCCCTCTCCCTTTCACCTGACCTTCAAATGTTTCTACATACAAGATGGCAGCACGGTGGCGCAGCGGTAGAGTTGCTGCCTTACAGCGAATGCAGCGTCGGAGACTCAGGTTCGATCCTGACTACGGGCGCCATCTGTTTGGAGTTTGTACGTTCTCCCCGTGACCTGCGTGGGTTTTCTCCGAGATCTTCGGTTTCCTCCCACACTCCAAAGACGTACAGGTTTGTAGGTTAATTGGCTAGTCAAATGTAAAAATTGTCCCTAGTGGGTGTTGGATAGTGTTAATGTGCGAGGATCGCTGGGCGGCGCGGACCCTGTGGGCCGAAGGGCCTGTTTCTGCGCTGTATCTCTAAATCTAAAATCTAAAATCTAAAAATCCAGCACAAACCTCCCAACTCGAAACGTCACCTATCCATGTCCTCCAATGATGCTGTCTGACCCGCTGAGTTACCCCAGCACTTTGTGCTATTTTCGAATTAGAGTGGATGCCTGGAAACAGTGTCGGCTGAAGGATGTTTGACGGATGACATTGATCTAATGGCTGGAACAGCAAAAGAGGTTTGATGAATAACAAAGGCTGCACAATGCTGCAGCAAGACATGGAATGGTGATTAGTTTGGCCAAGAGCCAGGTGGTGATCACATCAGCCAGTAGCAATGATGCATCAATAACATTTGGCGACGTGAAACTGGAAGAAGTAACACTCTCTAAATATCCCGCAGTAAGAGTCACAGAAGCTGATGAGCTGAATCGAGCAGGATTCAGCTGACCACCTGGATTCTCTGTTTGGACTGCCCACCCCTAAAAAAAACCCCAACCCATCCTTCCCTCTCTCCTGGGTTCGGCACAGAGGGTTGACTGGACTGAGCCTCTGCACTTGGCCGTTGGGCAACATGGCTCCAGGGCCCCTCAGCCCCAGTCAGTGAACTGGTGAGACACCACCTTAGAGCGTCTAGACAGGTCAGGACTGGACAGGAGGCAAGGTTACAGAGGAACTCTCCGTCAAACCAGAGACAATCTCTTAATGTCACCATCAATGATCAAAAACATTAACGACCTATTAAAATTGGTGCAAATAAAGAAATGATTTGTATTCACTAAACATGGCAAAGCATTCAGAAACACATTGAAATAAAATGAGCAAAATAAATAAATAACGTACCTCTTTATAAATAAAATAAATAAATAAATAACGTACCGTGCGGCACGGTGGCGCAGCGGTAGAGTTGCGGCCTTACAGCGAATGCTGTATCCTGACTACGGGCGCCGTCTGCACGGGGTTTGTACGTTCTCCCCGTGACCTGCGTGGGTTTTCTCCGAGATCTTCGGTTTCCTCCCACACTCCAAAGACGTACAGGTATGTAGGTTAATTGGCTGGGCAAATGTAAAAAAAATTTTTTTTAATTGTCCCTAGTGTGTGTAGGATAGTGTTAATGTGCGGGGATCGCTGGGCGGCGTGGACCCGGTGGGCTGAAGGGCCTGTTTCCGCGCTGTATCTCTAAATCTAAACCTTCCTCCCTATTGGCATTGTTTTATTATTGTCATGTGTACTGAGATACAGTGAGAAGCATTTGTTTATGTGCTATCCGGTCAAATTAAGTCATACAATACATGCGTACAAGCAAGCCATACACTAGTACAACAGATACTTGAATAGAGTGATACAGAATATAGTGTTACAGTGTTACAGTTACAGTTTGCATTGTAGTAGGTTGGGAGATAAGGACTACAACTTGGCTTGGATTACCATTTAGGTGAATGTGGACTTATGTGTGGAACTCAAATTTCTCTGTACCTTAATTGGTACATGTGACAATAAACTGACCTTGAAACCCCTTGAATATGGCAGATTACTCGCTGGTGAACTTTAGCATCAATGAAGGCCAAACAGGCCATCAAAAACCCCCCTCAAATATAGCACATAAATGATGTTTGTTCTTGAGAACAAAGCAAAGTCAGGACCATAAATGTACATGAGTCACACACAATATCAGTGGAGAATTCAGGATGAGCTGTTTTCTCCAGTGGCAGTGTAAATATAGAATTCAATATTACACAGCGAGTTTGAGACACTTAGAGAGATGTACTGAAAGGAATGATATAGTGTTCAGATAAGGATCGGGAAAGAAGAATATATGTGGGTCTTTGGGTATTTTTAAAGGGGAGATTGTCAGGTACTTGCTTAATAAGGGTGTCATAGGTTACATGGAGAAGGCAAGAGAACGGGGTTGAGAGGGAATGATAGATCAGCCATGATTGAATTGCGGAGTAGATCCGATGGGTCGAAATTCTGCTCCTATGACTTGTGAACTTATATAGTTTGCCAAATGACCCATTTCTTTAAGTTTTATCGAACAATAAAAAGATGACAGGATGGACAAAATATATTTGGTGTGCCTGTCATCCAGGTGAAGGTGCGGGGAGGAGATCGACGTGAAGCTGGGCAACTAGAGAGCACATCGCTGCCCATGAATGCCAGGCTGTTTGTGTCATACCTTACTGTATTCAGGACCTGCTGCCCAATGACAGGGCCATCAGATATTGTGTTTCCGACACCATTCCTTGGGAATGAGACCATTTCCAAATACTAGGCAGGGCTCGCTCAGAGCCAGGCAAACCACCAAGGCTTCATTTATGGAGTGGAAGCCCTCCAGTCATTGTTGTAGCTGGTGCTGGATCCAACAGATGATCTCACCGCACGAGCACAATATGATGGTTAACTCGCTCACTTTCCCATTGAAATATTGTTTAAAAACACATTTGGAATTCCATGTTGAAATAAGGACCCCAATTATTTTTTATGTACTTTTTATATTTGAGGTTATTTTCTTACTCCCTTGTGTGAGAAACAGGAATGGGTTCAAGATAAGCAAAATCAGTTGTGTTCTTGAAGGTACCATTCTTGACCTCGAAGAGCCCAAGGATACTCTTTGGAGCCAAATGAATGGTTATTTAAACTTTATACCGACTGAGTAGTTTTCCTTAGAGAGAAGGAACTGCCGATGCTGGTTTTATTTTTTAAAAAAGGCACAATGTGTTTGAGTAACTGAGCGGGTCAGGCACACATCTGGAGAAGATGGATAGACAATGTTTTGGGTCGGGACCCTTCCCCTGGCTTCACATTTCACGCCTCTTCTATTCTCTTTATCTTACATTTTTTGTCTTTTCGTATCTGGCGTTTGTCCTCCCTTCTACCAATTAAAAACTCCCTTACCAGCATCCACCTATCACCCCAGGTTTTGTCCTGCCTCCACCTGTCTAACTGCTTTCTCCGCCCTTTACCTGAAACATCACCTATCCATGTTCTCCAGAGATACTGCTTTACCCACTGAGTTACACTAGCACTTTGTGTCTTAGTTTGAGTAGTAGATTCTGGCATCTGCAGTTCCATGTGTCTCCAGTTAGTTACAAAGGGGCGTTCCTTAATATGTGTTACAAGATCCTAATAACAGTGTATTAATATTGACCAGTTCACTGGCTCTCGTGACACTGGAGAGGAGGCAAGGTTGATAAGGACAACTTTCCTGCTCTTCGTCAAAGTTGTGCTGTGAGGCCTTTTGTGAATGAATGCAACAATTCACTAACATCACCTCCAATGATGCAGAGCTCAAAACTGCACTAAAGTGTTGGATAGATTTATGTATTCAGGTCTCAGGAGTGAGACTTGAACCTTGAACCTCCAGGTTGGCATGTGGTAGCATTACCTGCTCAGATAACAGGTACAGAGAAAAAGCTGAATGTCTACAGTGAGGTAGGTTGGAAGATTGGGTCTGCACCCTAGCTTATGGGAGGACCGTTGAGCACTCTGATAACAGCTGGGAAGAAGCTGTTCCTGAATCTGGTGGTACGCCCTTTCAAGCTTTTCTTACTGCTGCCCAATGGGAGAGGGGAGAAGAGAGAACGACTGGGGTTCGAGTGGTTCTTGATTATGTTGCCTTCTTTCCCGAGGCAGCGTGAAATGCAGATGGAGTTGATGGTGGGGAGTCTGGTCTGTGTGATGGACTGGGTGACATGCACAAGTCTCTACAATTACTTGTGGATTTGGACAGAACTGTTCCCAAACTGAGCTGTGATTATTTTTAATAGGCCATAATTATTGTAACTGTGGTTATCATTCTCTCAGATGAACAGTTCAAAACCCAGTGGATGTTAAAATAATAGTTGTGGTTCTCTCCATGGCTGGTGGCACTGTAGCTAGTCACAGTCAGGGCCTGCTGATATTCTGGGTTAAGAGCATTCCTTGAACCTATTTCAGAATAGCCCAAAGCCTTTTGGAGAAATGAAGGAATGATGGGAGGGCTTGGGGGCTTTGTGTGGGTAAATACTAGGGCAAAGGAAGCAAGTCAGCTGCTGTGGTGATTTAATTTCTGTTTCAGGTCTTGAAATGGGTTGAAGAGACCATCCAAGCCTCCAAAGTCCACCTTCTGTCCACAAACCACCAGGAAAGGGAAGAGCATGTCTGGCTGCTGCCCTTCGATCCAAGCCTGAAAGACGTCACCATTTCCCTCAGTGGACCTGCTCCAGCCATCGAGATCCGCGACCCCTCGGGTAAGCTGCCCAGGAAATCTCTGCTCATCCTATTGAAGGGTCCCGACCCCAAGCATCATCTATCCATGTCCTCCAGAGATGCTACCTGACCTGCTGAGTTACTCCAGAGCTTTGCGTTTTTATCTGTGCTCTTGTTGGATTCGAGTGGGTCTCCACTTTACAAGGCTTCTTCATGTGTTGTTTATGTAGTTGGAAGTGATGTGGATGGAGTCAAGAGTCAAGAATGTTTCATTGTTATATGTACTGAACAATGACATTCTTTCTTGCTGCAGTTCACGCTATAACACACAGATCACACATAATAATCAATAATACAATAAAATAATAACAATAATGCGAGGTAATCATAAATGTGCAAAAACTGAAGTCCATCAGTCCAGACACAGTCCAGAAATTAGTGTTGTGCAGCGTTCAAGAGCCTGATGGTTGCTGGGAAGAAGCTGTTCTTGAACCATGGTTTTCAGACTCCTGTGCCTTCCTCCTGATGGTAGCAGCGAAATGAGCACGTGGCAAGGCTGGTGTGGGTCTTTGATGATACTGGTTGCCTTTTTGAGGCAGAGTCTCCTGTAGATCCCTGCCATTGTGGGGAGATCAGTACCTGGATCAGCCCATCAATGGTGGGAGGTCAGGCCCTGTGATGGACCGGGCAGTGTCAATCCCTCTCTGTAGTCTCCCTTCTTTCTGGGCGTTCGAGTTACCGAATCAGGCCTTGACACAACAGGTCCATATGCTCTCTGCCTTACGCCTGTAAGGGTTTGTTAGAGCAGTGCCTCTTAAACTATTTTAGTGTCATTCATCCTTGAGTCTTTATCACAAAAATTCATTCACCCTCGATTAAATGTTCTTATGTTTTTTTGGTAATTTTCATCATTCTCCCTAGTGCATAATTTTATATATATGAAGTCATTCAGCCTTCATTCACCCGTCTAGTTTCATTCACCCCAAAATAATTGTATTCACCCTTGGGTGAACCATTCACCAGTTTAAGAAGCACTGTGTTAGAGTATTTGGTAACATTCCGAATCTCCAAAATCTTCTACAGAGTTAGAGGCGTTTCTGAGCTTTCTTTGTGATTGCAACAAAACGCTGTCCCCAGGACACATCTTCATAGATAAGCACAGCCAGCAATTTGAAGCTGTTGAGTCTCTCTATCATCGTCCCGACTTATTGAATCTCTGATTTGAACCAATATCAAATTGATGGGTTGAAAGTATCGGGGAATTGCTGAACGAGGCTCATTACCCTGCTCTTTCCCCGAACTTTCCAAATTATTCTCCCTCTGGTCCATTGAAGGATGCATATGGATTCTTCCTCCAGATTCATATGGATGAAAATCATTGCATAAAAATAACAATTGTGTAGAACTGAAGTGTCAAGTTCACTCAGAACTTGTAGACATTGCTGATATGTAAAGTGAAAATATTCATGCTTGTACAGTTCAGCCACCAGGGCGGTCCCGGTGGCGCAGCGGTAGAGTTCCTGCCTCACAGCAAATGCAGCCCCAGAGACCCGGGTTCGATCCCGACTACGGGTGCTGTCTGTACGGAGTTTGTACGTTCTCCCCGTGACCTGCGTGGGTTTTCTCCGAGATCTTCGGTTTCCTCCCACACTCCAAAGACGTACAGATTTGTTGGCCAATTGGCTCGGTAAATGTAAAAATTGTCCCTAGTGTGTGTAGAATAGTGTTAATGTGCGGGGATCGCTGGTCGGCGTGGATCCGGTGGGCCGGAAGGGCCTGTTTCTGCGCTGGATCTCTAAACTATCATGTTTGCGTGATGATCAGCCAGTTGTGCTTCCTTCAGGCCGCGTGTTGTGGAGAGGACTGGGTTTGAACGAACTGTTGAATATTCCAAACTCGGCTCGAGTTGTCAATGTCAAGAGCCCACGGCCTGGAATGTGGACAATCAAGGTAAGGGTGTCATTTGTATTACGCTGAATTCTCCATAGTCATTGCAAGACCGATTTTTGTCTCATTTAAAAAATATTGACAAACTTCTAGTGCACTGTCCTATTGTCTCTACGCATGGGTGCCAATTAAGATGCCTTATATCACCTTATTCATTCTTTCCAATGATCCTTAACTTTCCCATGCTTCCTTTCCCCCAATTTCCAGCATCCTAAGATTCCTGTTGCCACCCGACAGCTATTTTGAGCTGTCTGCTATTTTCAATCTCACTTGTTCAGCTTTGACTGTATTGCGCATTTTGTGACCCAGCCTTTTATCCTGGACCTTTAACCCTGGGGTTGAAATATCGGAGACTAGAGGGCATAGTTTTAAGACGAGAGGGGCAAAATTTAAAGGTGGTGTGTGCGGCAGGTTTTTTTTACACAAAGGATGGAGGGGTGCCTGCAACACGTTGCCAGGAGCGATGGTGGAGACAGATATATTCATGGCGTTTAAGAGGCTTTTGGATAAGTACATGGATATGCATTGAATGGAGGGATATGGATCACGTGCAGGCAGAGGAGATTAGTTCATGTTGGCATCATGTTCGGCACAGACATTGTGGGCCGAAGGGCCTGCTCCTGTGCTGTACTCTTTTATGTTCCATGTTCTCTGCACAAACTAGGTCAGGATGGACCTTTCACCTCAGTCACTGCTGTTGTTGGATCACCAACATTCACAACAAATGGATGATGATTGAGGTTTGTTTCTGTTCAGCTCCGCAGTACCGGGCGCCATTCCGTACGGATCTCAGGAGTCAGCAACATTGATTTCCAGGTGGGATTTTCCACGAAACCCACCTCAGACTTCAGCAAAACAATGGAGCGTCCAATTCAAGGTAGATAACTGGGAATGTTGCCTGGCTGGACTGATCTCAATTTCGGCACAAAATGCTGGAGTAACTCAGCAGGACAGGCAGCAGCTCTGGAAAGAAGGAATGGGTGACGTTTCGGGTTGAGACCTTTCTTCAAACTTACCTTCAAAATTATTATTATTTGTTTAAACTAATCTTGTTTGACAAGAAAGATGTTCTGTAATTTGGGGAAAAGGGCCCCAGTCTGAAGAAGGGTCTCGGCCCAAAATGTCACACACTCCTTCTCTCCAAAGATGCTGCCTGTCCCGCTGAGTTACTCCAGCATTTTGAGTCTATCTTCGGTTTAAATCAGCATCTGCAGTTCCTTCCTACACATTTGGACTGATCTCAAAGCTGTTACCAACTCATGGGTCTCCCAGTTGGATGGATGAAGAGCACTAACTCTGGGATCAAGGGTCACATGTCCAGTCTGAGCTTGGGCCTAATGTACAATAAAGGAGTCCTGGGAGGTTGGCTGGTGTAGGGACACTCAGTATCAAACTCCACTTGTTGGTTCAAATGAGCATCCGCCATTCTTCCCTATTTGATAAGAGTTTACAAATAAAAAAGACACAAAGCCCTGGAGTACCTCAGCGGGTCAGGCAACATGTCTAGAGAGGATGGTTTTGGTCGGATGTACTCAGTCCTTCATGACTTAGTTCAGATAGACTTAGAATCAGTGCCGTGAAAATATAGTGATATAACTGTCTTGGTCCCCAAGCCAATTATATCAGTCCTTTGGCATGGGAATTAAAACATTACACCCCACCCCAGGACACAAATAAAAACAAAAATGCTTAAAGTATTCCACAGGTCAGATGGCACTTGGCAAAGAGATAAAAAATGTAATGCTTCATAGCAATGAAGTTTCATCAGTTTGCATTGGCATCAGTTCATTCTTATCCTAAGTTCAGATCAAAGATACTAGAGGAGCAAGATGATCCACTCCGTCAAAATCACCTATACTGAAGTGTAGTTCGCAACGGAGGGCAACGCCCGCCATTTTAGTAGGCAAAACCCGCCGTTCGCTCTGCCTCTCGCAGTGTAATCAGTGTTTTGGGGGAACAGTATGTGTGATGATACCATAAAATGCAGAATATATCTCATCTATCAACTCACAGATTTTTGTT
Organism: Rhinoraja longicauda; assembly: GCF_053455715.1. Lineage (NCBI taxonomy): Eukaryota > Metazoa > Chordata > Chondrichthyes > Rajiformes > Arhynchobatidae > Rhinoraja > Rhinoraja longicauda. The sequence continues at coordinate 16,031,764 of NC_135983.1, forward strand.
ATTTTTCTTTAAAAATGTTTCTGCAAGTTTCTGCCTACTAAAATGGCGCTGTGACATACTACGGTTTTTAGGGTCGGGTGGTCTATCTTGCTCTGTTCTATTATCTTTGGTTCAGATATACAGTGACCTACTGGGGTTTGCGGGCAATACAAGCAAATCGTGCCATATATAAGTACATCAGGTAATGCAAGAGAAAAAATAAACAGAGTGCAAAATATAGTGTTACAGCTATATAAAAAAGTGCTCTCTCACCAGCTTTCTCCCCCCCTCCCCCCCCCCCCCACTCCACCAGTCTGAAGAAGGGTCCCGACCCGAAATGTTGTCTATCCATTTCCTCCACTGATGTTGCCTGACCTGCTGAATTCCTCCAGCAATTTGTATTTTGGTCAAGATTCCAGCATCTGCAGTTTCTTGTGTCTCTCAAAATTAAAATTGCACATGTACGAAGCAAGACCACTGACGTTCTCAACCACAGGGTTCGATAGTCCACTCATTTTTAAGCCTGCAACTAGGTGTCATCTCAAAGTTAACATGTTAATCTATTTTGAGATTTCACTGCTTGGATTAGGCAGCTTGTTACCCAGAAGTTGCCCTCCTTTCCAGCAACAGAACAATCCTTATGTCTGAAGCCAGAAAGAAAAAGCTGGAGTAACTCAGCGGGACAGGCAGCATCTCTGGAGAGAAGGAATGGGTGACGTTTCGGGTCGAGACCCTTCTTCAGACTTGTCCCATGGCCTTCCATCACTCTCCTCCCCATTGACAATGGGGCTCAGTCATTGTCAATGGGGCTCAGACAATGATTGAGCCCCATTGTCAGTCAAACGTTTCTTCTGCCCCTTTTTGAACAAGTGATTCCACTTATATTTTTGGGGTGTCTGTTTTATATTGTTTTCAAACAGCCCCGGGGCACTGTACAGCAATGTTACAAAAGAATTCAACGGGATCATGTTAAAAGCTGTTGAGGTAACTTACAGAAAATTCGGAAGGGATCAAATCCTGTCAGCAGGTCATGTGTTTCTGGTTTGCTACAGTTCCTTTACTCTGTAGGAGGTGCTGAGGAGATTAGCCAGGATATTGGAGGCACAAGAGACCGCAGATGCTGGAACCTTGAGCAAAACACAAAGAGCCGGAAGTGCTCGATGGGTCAGGCAGCATCTGCGGAGGGGATGGACAGATGACATTTTGGGTCATGGTCCTTCTTCAAATTAATTGGAGTACGGGGGGTGAAATCTGGAAAAGGGAGAGATAGAGGTGGGACAAAGCCTGGTAAGTGATAGATTGATAAAGGTTTTCAAGAGAGAGTTAGATATAGCTCTTAGGGCTAACGCAATCAAGGGATACGGGGAAAAAGCAGGAACGGGGTATTGAGTTTTGGATGATCAGCCATGATCATATTGAATGGAGATGCTGGCTCAAAGGGCAGAATGGCCTACTCCTGCACCTATTGTCTATGTTTCTAGGTGAGGGATGGGGGTGATTGGTAAGTGGGTGGAGTAAGGCTGGAGGTGGAAAGGAGCCAAAAGGCTGTCAGTCAAGGAGAGAAGAAGGAGAAAATGTAAAGTTGGGGGAGGGATATGGGTGGAAGGGAACGGGAGGAAATGTGGAACTCAAGCATTGGAGATGAGCCTTGGGAAGAAGGGAAAGGAGCAGGGTAACTGGGGGGGGGGGGGGGGGTGGGACACAGTGAGAGAAATGTGTGAGTAGTGGGAGGGAGCAGGAGAAGAGAGGGAGGGGTCATTACTTGAAATATGAAGATTCAATGTTCATACCGTTGGGCAGTGAACTGTCCATGTGGACCGTGAGGTGCAACTGCTCCAGCTCCTGCCCCAAGAATATGTCCGCCCATTCCCTCAACAGGTGCTGCCTGACCCCCCCCCCCCGAGTTCCTCCAGCACTTTGTGTTTCACCAGGATAATGTTGGAATGGAACATGTTTGCTCAGAAGGAAAGACTGGGAGGCAATATTTGTTTTCCTCGGAGTGGAGGAAGCTTTGGGGAAGCTTCATTGACCTTTACAAAATGATGAGGGCGAACGGCAAGAAACCTTTCTCTGTAGCAGCGGTGTCTAAACGCAGAGGGCTCGGCGAAAGGTTTAGAGGGGATCTAAGGATGGATGTTTTCACCTGGGATTGTTTTGTGTTAGCTGAGGGCCGGGCAGCATCTCTGGAGGACATGGATAAAATCCCGACCCGAAACGTGGCCTGATATCTCCAGATATGCTGCCTGAGCTGCTGAGTTACTCCAGCGCTTGGTGCCTGTGCTGTTGGTAAGTGGGTGGAGTAAGGCTGGAGGTGCAAAAGGAGACAAAAGGCTGGCAGTTAAGGAGAGAAGAAGGAAAAAATGTAACGTTGGGGAGAGGGATATGGGTGGAAGAGGACGGAGAAGGGAACGAGAGCTGTTCTGTGTTTGTTCATCTTACTTTGCAAATGGGTGCGTTCTCTTCCCTTGCAGGCGTCACCACCCACATCCTGCTCAACTGCTCCGGTCTGCAGCCTCCAGGGCAGCTGGATGGATTGGAGTTCCTCAGCACGGCGGGGCGGCCTCTGCAGAGCTTGCCCATCAGGCCCCACTCCAGCCGCACCACCAGCGTGTGGGAGGTTCCCCAGGTCCTGCCGCCCTCCGAGAGCTTCTTCCTGAAAGTGACGGGACGCGACGGGGAAGGCTACCCTTTCCAACGCCTGTCCAGTGTGAGCTACACGAGCCTGGTCCCTGGTGAGAAAGCGCGTCGTTCTGCTCTGCTCTGCTTTCAGGCCAGGGGTTGTGTAGGGCTGCGATGGTGCCAAAGGGCATCTGCCGTTTACATCGTCTCTTCCACATCCTTGGGACATCCCAAAGGACTTTAGAGATAGAGCGCAGAAACAGGCCCTTCAGCCCACCGAGTCCACGCCAACCAGTGATCTCCCCGTACACTAGCACTATCCTACACACTAGGGACAATTTACAATTTTACAGAAGCCAATAAACCTACAAACCTGTACGTCTTTGGAGTGTGGGAGGAAACTGGAGCTCCCGGAGAAAGCCCACACAGTCACAGGAAGAACATCCAAAACCCGTACAGACAGTGCCCGTAGTCAGGATCAAACCTGAGTTTCTGGCGCTGTAAGGCAGCAACTCTAATGGTGCGCCACTGTGCCAGAGCCTTTTTCCCAGAGCAGGAAAATCAAGAACTAGAGGGCGTAAGTTTACGGTGAGAGGGGAAAGATTTATTAAGAACCTGAGGGGCAACCTTTGCATGGAACGAGCTGCCAGAGGAAGTAGTTTAGGCAGATACTATATCAATGTTTAAAAGACATTTGGACAGGTACATGGATTGGAAATGCTCAGAGGGATATGGCACAGATGTGGGCAAATGGCACACATGGGCAACTTGCTTGGCATGGACAAGTTGGGCTGAGGGACCTGTTTCAGTCCTGCGTGGGACTCTCTGAATTTATTGCAGCAACCAACATGCAGCAAAATTCCCTCAAGTAGCAATGAGGTAATTCGTAGAAAGTGATGTGGTTTGAGGGATAAATATTGGCCATGGCATCATTGAGGATAAACTTGGCCTTCTCTGAAGTAATGCTTTGAGATCTTATGACATACACCTGAGGGAATAAACCGTGCCCCCTCGAAACGTATGATTATTAAGGGGTTGGACACGTTAGAGGCAGGGAACATGTTCCCAATGTTGGGGGAGTCCAGAACCAGGGGCCACAGTTTAAGAATAAGGGGTAGGCCATTTAGAACGGAGATGAGGAAAAACGTTTTCAGTCAGAGAGTTGCGAATCTGTGGAATTCTCTGCCTCAGAGGGCAGTGGAGGCCAGTTCTCTGAATGCTTTCAAGAGAGAGCTGGATAGAGCTCTTAAGGATAGCGGAGTCAGGGGGTATGGGGAGAAGGCAGGAACGGGGTACTGATTGAGAATGATCAGCCATGATCACATTGAATGGCGGTGCTGGCTCGAAGGGCCGAATGGCCTCCTCCTGCACCTATTGTCTATTGTCTATTGTCTATTGTCTATTGTCTATTGTCTATTGTCTATTGTCTATTGACTTACAATCTTGAACTTTCACCCGAAGCCATTAAGATCATGGCTAATGCCGTATCTCATGTCTACTTTGCTGCCTCTTTCTTACATTACTCATCCTGGAGGGGGGGAGGGAGAGTGGGGGGGGGGGGGGGGAGAGGGGGGGGGGGGGGGGAGGGGGGGGGATGCCCTCTCTAAACGACGACTATCAATGCCGAGGAAGAGGCCACTCTGCACCTGCCCTGCCAAACCTGCTCAGCCTCTCAGACATTTTAATGAGATGCATTGCAGTTCTGGTAAGTTGTCTCTGTGTTTTTTACGCAGGACCTCCGAAGGTGAGCATGCCTGCTCAAGCACACGCTTTCTACCAGCAATCCGCCTCGATTCCTTGCTCCGTGGAGAGTCTGATCCCGTTCACCCTGCGCCTGATCCGGGGAGGAACCAAGGTCCAAACGGACCGGTTGTTCGAGTGAGTAGATGGGGAGGGGCTGACACGGGAAGGGAAGGGGAGGGATCGCTCCCATCTCATCTCCTGATCTTCAGAGACTCGCTGGGTCTCAGTGCCACCAAAACTTCCAATTCTCTGGCAGCTCAGCCTTGTCATTGTATTGCATGTGGGCACCTCTGTGGTGAAGGAAGAATCTCAGATGCTGGTCTAAATCGAAGGTGGACACAAAATGCTGGAGTAACTCAGCGGGTCAGGCAGCATCTCGGGAGAGAAGGAATGGGTGACGATTCGGGTCGAGACCCTTCTTGAGACTGTGGGAAAGGGAAACAAGAGAAATAGAATGAAACGAATGAAAATTATGCAAAACAATAACGACGATAAACGAGATGCCATTGTGGCCTAGGTGAAAACGAGTTCAATACAATGAGACTCAACAAGGTGACGGGTGAGGGAGAGACAGAGAGAGAGTGTTGCAGGGGTTACTTGAAGTTAGGGAAATCAATATTTATACCGCTGGGTTGTAGGCGGCCCAAGCAAAATATGAGGTGCTGATCCTCCAATTTATTGTACTTGAGATTGGCTTGGTTGTATGGTATTATCTGATCTGATCGGATAGCATGCAAAAGATAGCTTTACGCTCTACCTTGGTACACGTAACAACAGTAAACGTAAAGTTAAGTCAACTCCGCCCAGATTCCCGGTGAGTTTGACTGTCTCTGCCCTGTGGGTCTTGAGGCTTCACGGAGGCCCTCCCCCTGCCATGGCCGATATGGGGCTGTGATCTACATGGCATTGTGCATCTCCTGACCCACCACTATATTGGGCAGCATATTGTCCACTGAGCCAAAGAGAGAGGAGATCGAGATCTTTGGTGACATGTCCTAGTCAGAGCCCCAGGGTTGGACAATGTGGGGAATAGTTTGCTTTGGTCCTTGGCTCAGCCACACTGTAAGGGGAACTGCTCTGCAACCAGCATTGCTAGCATCCCGTCTGGCTGGTTCCAGTGTGGCCCTTGCGACAGAGGGAACTGGTGCTGAAGCCCTGGGTATCTCTGACACGGAGTTAAAAGCAAGCAAAATGTTCAAGGAGGGGAGGGGGAGGGAAGGAGGGAGGGGGAAGGGGGGAGTGGGGGAGAAGGAAGGGGGGGGTTAAGGAGAGAGGGGAGGGGGGGAGGACAGAGTGCTGCACCAATGCAGGAGAGGTTTGGGCCCAACGGGTCCACTTGGTCTAGTTTTCTTTATATTTACGATATGAACCAAAACGTTTTTGACTTGCAGCAGATGAGTCAAGAGTGTTTAAATATCTTAAGTGATGGCAGTGGAACAATAAAATTCTTGCGTGTCGGAGCGTAACAGTAGCATGCAGTAAACACAGTAGCATGCAGTGTAAATATAAAATAATGACAATAACACAAGGCAACTGTTATAGGTGAGGGAATAAATCTCCATTTACACTCTGCAGCCTCAGAGAAAGATATTTTGCTTGTCTTAAAAAACGATGTTCCCACTGTTTGTGGCATTACACGTTGTGGTATATCCGTGTAGAAGGTATGTTTTTCACCCACACACACTAAATGTTATACTTGTCATTTTAGAGGTACTATGAACACTACGTGGGAAATCCCTGGTGTTTCGGGATCTGATGAAGGGTTTTATGACTGTGTGGCGATCAGTAGCTCAGGTACAGGGATAGGCCGCCTCTACCTGGTTGTAACAGGTGAGTGAGTAGTTGTTGAAGGTTTTGATGTTGATTAGGGTGGCAGATATTCACGGGATAAGTTGATATTTCAGCCTTTTCTGTTGTGACGGTGAATTTGAGAATGCTATTTTGCTTTGACTAATGTCGTTCGGTCCCTCCCTTCGAAATACACTACCACATTTTTTCTTTCCACTCTCGTCAGTGAAGCAATACAGACAGAATGGCTTGCCCCTGTGCTGTGACACTCTACCTGCGACAGGTGTGAGTCTGGTCAGATCTCTGTCTTGCTGTTCTGTGAATCGCCCAGTTATTGCTCAGCGCTTCATCAAAATGCATGTCAAACTCAAGACCTGGCCTGAACATGAATCCCTCTCCCCGTCCCTCACCTTCCCACCACGAACTTTCTCACTCTCCCTAAGGCACTAACATGCCTGAGCTGATTTTCAGACATGCCTTTCTTTACTTGTGATGCTGAACCACGAGAGCTTGTAGATCTTCACCATGAATCAACCAGTTCTGTTTTGTTTTACGAAAATGGTTAGTGTTCAGGGAAGTCAATTTTCCAGCACTTTCCAGGTGCTTTGGATAAAGACTGCTTGACCCCTTGAACTAATTCCTCCACCATTACACTGAGCACCGGCTCACCACAGGGCTGTGTGTTGAGCCCCATCCTTTACTCCCTCTACACTCACGACTGCGCCCCCACCCATCCCACCAACACCATCATCAAGTTCGCGGATGACACGACTGTGGTTGGACTCATCTCAGGAGGAGATGAGACAGCCTATAGGGATGAAATCCAAAGGCTGGCAGCATGGTGTTCAGTGAACAATCTGGTCCTGAACTCCTCCAAAACAAAGGAACTTATAATTGACTTTATAAAAACCAGTGTAGAATACGACCCACTCTACATCAATGGGGTCTGTGTGGAAAGGGTACCCGCTTTCAGGTTCCTGGGTACGCACATCGCAGAGGATCTTACCTGGTCTACCAACACCATCACCACAGTAAAGAAGGCACAGCAGAGACTCCACTTCCTGAGGATCCTCAGGAAAACCAACCTGCAGGAGAAGCTCATGTTGTCCTTCTATCGCTGCTCCATCGAGAGTGTGCTGGCATACTGTATAACCACATGGTATGCCAGCTGCTCAGAAAAGGACAGGAAGGCCCTTCAGAGGGTCATCACGACGGCCCAGAAGATCATCGGCTGCTCACTGCCCTCCCTGGAGCACCTGTGCAGCCTACGCTGCCTCAGTAGAGCAGGCAAAATAATAAAAGATCCATCCCACCCCGGCCACCGTCTGTTTGTTCATCTGCCCTCTGGTCGACGTTTCAGGTCGATCAAATCCCGAACAAACAGACTTAAGAACAGTTTTTACCCCAGGGCCATACGAGAACTGAACACTACCTTTGCACTAGGCAACACCGTTAAAAAATCTTGTATTTAATATAATTGTATTTATGTATTTATTTGTTTTTGCATTTATTGCATATATGTTTGTACGCACCGTCAGGATTGGCTATTTTTTAATTTCGTTGTACTCGTTGCAATGACAATAAATGAATATTATTATTATTATTATTATTATTATTATTATTATTATCAGTACGATCAATAACCAGCTCCTTGTTCCTGAATTTGCTCCAAACCTCTTATGTCTCTGGTTTGGTGAACCAAAATACCCCGACCTCAGATTAACGAAACGATCTACTGACGTAGTATTGTCATATTCAGAGACCCGGGTTTGGTCCTGAGCTCGGGTGCTGTCTGTTTGCACGCTCTCCCTGTGACCAGATGGGTTTCCTCTGGGTGCTCCGGTTTCCTCCCACTTCCAAAGACATGCGGATTTTTAGGTTAATTGGCCTCTATAAATAGCCCCTTGTATGGTGAGTGGACGAGAACATGGGATAACAGAGAACTCGTGTGAACGGGTGATCAACGGTCAGTGTGGACCAGGTGGGCTGAAGGACCTGTTTCCATGCTGTATCACTAAACTAATCTGAACAGTCAGAACCTTTTTTCCCAGAATTAAAATATCAAATACTAGAGGGCATAGCGTTAAGGTGAGAGGGGCAAAGTTTAAAGGAGTTGCTTTGGGCAAGTTTTTTTTTAACACAGAGGGGGATGAATGCTTGGAATGTGGTGCTAGAGGTGGTGGTGGAAGCAGATACGATACATTTAAGGGACTTTGAGACAGGCACGTGGATGTGCTGGGAGTGGAAAGATATGGATCATATCTAGAATTTAGAAGATTGAGGGGGGATCTTATAGAAACTTACAAAATTCTTAAGGGGTTGGTCAGGCTAGATGCAGGAAGATTGTTCCCGATGTTGGGGAAGTCCAGAACAAGGGGTCACAGTTTAAGGATAAGGGGGAAGTCTTTTAGGACCGAGATGAGAACGTTTTTTTTTCACACAGAGAGTGGTGAATCTGTGGAATTCTCTGCCACCGAAGGTAGTTGAGGCCAGTTCATTGGGTATATTTATGAGGGAGTTAGATGTGGCCCTTGTGGCTAAAGGGATCAGGGGGTATGGAGAGAAGGCAGGTACGGGATACTGAGTTGGATGATCAGCTATGATCATATTGAATGGCGGTGCAGGCTCGAAGGGCCGAATGGCCTACTCCTGCACCTATTTTCTATGTTTCTATGTGCAGGCAGAACATGGCCACCATGTTCGGCATGGGCATTGTGGGCCGAAGGGCCTGTTCCTGTGCTGTACTGTTCTATGTTCTACGCTATGTTCTACATTTCTCTAGAACCACCTCCCAGCGTGGAGATCCCAGGAAACGTCACGGCATTCCCAGGGGACCCGGCGGTGCTGACGTGCCGGGTACTGGGGAGCATTCGCTATAACGTCACCTGGATGCGTGATGGGACTGAGCTGCAGTCTGACAACGAGAGAATTATTCCTCTGAAGAACTCATCCCTGGAATTTCAGGAGGTGTGGCCGGAGGATGCAGGCCGCTATGAATGCGTGGTGGTCAATACTCATGGCTGGAGCAGGGCTTCCGTCTGGTTGTTCATTCCCGGTAAGAATGCCTCTCCAATGACTTCCCTATCTCTACTGGGACAAGCATTGGTGGCTTTCATATCCATGAGCAAGGGACAGAGATGAGCAAACTAGCTTACTCTGTACATCGGGAACTTCCGCACAAAGGTTGAAGTATATTGGTAGAAAGAAACTGCAGATGCTGGTTTAAATCGAAGGGAGACACAAAATGCTGGAGTAACTCTGCGGGTCAGGCAGCATCTCGAGAGAGAAAGAATGGGTGACGTTTCGGGTTGGGACCCTTCTTCAGACTGAAGAAGGGTCTCGACCCGAAACGTCACCCATTCCTTCTCTCCCGAGATGTTGCCTGACCTGCTGAATGACTGCAGCATTTTGTCTGGTTTTCCTTGGAGTCTTTGAGATGATATTTGATATTAATGAATGAATGAATGAATAAGTTTATTGGCCAAGTATGCATATACAAGGAATGAGCCTTGGTGCTCCGCTCACAAATGACAACACAAACATACAGTTACAATTAAGGATTAATATTGGTTTATTAATGTCACGTGAAAAATGTAAAGCTTTTGTTTGCATATTATCTTGTTCAATCAAATAGTACATTACAATTGGTTTGTTATTGTACAGTATAATTAGTTTACTGGTTTGCATGCGATCCATTTGAATCATATGTACTGTGCAATAGGTATGTGGAAAAGTTCCAAGGACTGCAAGGAGGTAGGTTGGAAGATCGGATGCACCCTAGCTTATGGGAAGAATGTTCACGGTTTCACAGAGGGGGAGAAGCTGTTCCTGGTTTGAAGGATTGAAGAGAATTAATGATTTCAGGAGAGTTTAGGAAATTGGCAGTGGCAACTCAGAGAAATTACTTTTTTTTTCCTGGAAGGACAAAATCAAATAAGTAGAGCTTCAGACAAGGAAGGCAGAAGTTGGAGGCAATATTAGGCTGAACCTTTGTTTGGAATAAAAATGAAGATTTTGTGAGTATTTTACCAAGGGAAGCCATTTCAGGAAGTGTTTGAGGGATATGTTGACAAGTGGTTTGGTGGTGATAGATTATCAGCATTTCTGGGCTTCATCACCATTTCCTTCTATTCTCCTTTTAATGGTGAATACTTGCTATTGTCTCTTGTGCTGAGGTATTGATATAACTAGTGTCTGTCCACTGGTGCTTTTTGAACACCAGCGGAGGGAGGGACACTAACATTGCAGGTAGATAGTGTTGTGTTGAAGAAGGCGTTTGGGATGCTGGCTTTCATCAGTCAGGTTATTGAGTACCGAGGTCGGGATGTTATGTTACAGCTTCACAAGACGCTGATGAAGCCGCACTTGGACTATTGTGTTCAGTTTTGGACATCCTGGTGCAGGAAAAATACCATTAAGCTGGAAAGAGTGCAGAGAAAATTTACTGGAACATTTCCAGGACTTGAGGGCCTGAGCTACAGGGAGAGGTTGGACAAGCTGGGATTTTATTCCTTGGAGCACAGGAGGCTGAGGGGTGCTTTTATGGAGGTATATGAAATCACGAGGGGAATAGATAGGATGATTGCACAGAAACCTTTTCCCAGTGTGGGGCAATCAACATCGAGAGGGCAACAGGTTAAGGTGAGGGGGGAAAGGTTTAATAGGAACCTGAGGAGAAACATTTTCACACAGAGAATGGTGGGTAGATGGAATGAGCTGCCAGAGAGAGCGGTTGAGGCAGTCACAATAACAACATTTAAAAGACATTTAGACAGGTACATGGATAGGAAAGGTTGAGAGGGATATGGGCTAACTGTGCAAATGGGACGAGGTTAGATGGGACAGCTTGGTTGGTAGGGATGAGTTGGGCTGAAGGGCCTCTTTCCCAGCTGCAAGACTCTGAGGTATGACACATAAAAGCACCAATAATCTGAATGGGAAATAGAAACTGCTGCCTCAGCAAGATTTTCCATGTTTGACACACAACTAAGTACACATCACTACAAAGTTAAATAAAAGTAGAAAATTGCAAATGCTGGAAATATAAAAGAGAAACATAGTGCTGCATATCTAAGTCAGAATGGTTGAGAAACCAAACTCCCCCATTAATTCCCGTTGGGAGATCCAGCCTCAATATTTAGAGTCTCTTAGATGCTGTGGTGACTGTTGTAACTGTCCTGGATTTGATCTGGAGAGTGGTGGACCTCTTGGGTCAGGGTGGCAAGACCTTGCCCACTTCCCACTCAGCAGGCCGCTGATCCATTGAATAACATTAACACAATATTGTTGTGGAGTTCCCAACCATCTTTCCCTGTGCACTTGGCCATAGAAAGCCCCTGATAATGGGGAAATATTGGTTGCAGCACAGTGTGAATGTTGGGAGAAATACAGCAATCATGGAGTCAAATGGAAATAGGACCTTCAGGCAAACTAGTCCATGCTGCCCAAGTTGGTCCATCTAAGGTAGTCCCCTGCCCTTCCTTTGGCCCCTATCCCTCTAAACCTTTCCTATCCATGTATCTGTCCAAATGTCTTTTAAATGTTGTTATTGTACCAGTCACAACCGCTTTGGCAGGCAGCTCGTTCCACACACGCACCACCTAGCAGTTGCTAGAAATCTTAAATAGAAGCATAAAATGACGGCAGATATTTAGCAGAGATATAAGAGACTGCAAATGCTGGAATCTTGAGCAAAACACAAAGTGTTGGAGGAACTCAGCGGGTCAGGCAGCGTCTGTGGAGCAAATGTATGGACGACATTTCGGAATTGGGTTCGTCCTTGAAGATATCAGCAGTTCAGTAAACATTTCTGAGGGTTTTTTTTGGAATTGTGAATGGAGGCAGTCGTCCTCAGGGCCTTGTGTCTTTGTGTGCAGAGGCTCCACGCGTTTCTGTGAATCCGAGAGCACAGAGCTTCACCAGAGGAGCAGAGGCCCACATCAGCTGCATCATGGAAGCCGGTTATCCCGATCCAGGAATGGCCTGGATCCGAGACGGTGTTTTTGTGACCAGCACTGACAGGTGAGGGAACTGTGTCTCTTTTCGAGGAGGTCTGATGAGTGATCAGATGAACCTGGGGTGTAAGAAAATAACTGCAGATCCTGGTACACATCGAAGGTATTTATTTCACAAAATGCTGGAGTAACTCAGCAGGACAGGCAGCATCTCAGGAGAGAAGGAATGGGTGACGTTTCGGGTCGAGACCCTTCTTCAGACCTGGGGTGATCGAGTGGTTTCAGTGGGGAACGGCCTTGACATCTCATCCTTGGTCTAATTTGCCCCATCCCTTCCCCCTTCTTCCCACCCTTGCACGGAGGGAATACTGTACATGCAGTAGAAGCTGCTGGAGATGGCGAACAGTGTTTCTACAAGCTATAAATCCTCCAGTTGATAAAGCAGCCAACTAACAGTCACAGCAGAGATCATCTGTATATTCCTCGACATTATCAGGCCCCGTCGAACAGAGGAAATCATTAAGTCAGCCATCAGAGGAAAGGATCGATGCAAGTTGCTTCCAAGGATAATAAGGAAGCATTGCAACTCGTGCCAAGGAGCTTTTGGGAAGAATGAGATTTTGACAGTGCCTCCTTTTATGGAATTTCTGTCAAGATTTGCATTGTCATGCTGGCCCAGCACCAATGTAAATGATTCATTTAATAGTAGCTGAGAGGAAAGATTGGATTAGCCAAGGTTGTTTTCTTTGGAATGGAGGACGCTGAGGGGAGATGTAATTGAGGTGTCCATGATTCTCGGAGAGAGGAGATAGGAAGGATTGACTTCCGATCGTTGAGGGCAAGGGTTGAAAGTAGTTGGTAATGAGGTTAGATGGGGGATGAGATGGAAGGAGGTCTGTAACTAACTGCCAGGGCCTGGACTGGGTGATGCTCTCCCCATATCTCAGCTGTGGATGGGTACAGTCGTCTGGCTGGCAGGTGGGATGAGGCTGGGTGGTCCACTGTTGACTGGCATAGTCAGGACATGCTTCCTTCCACAGTGTAGTTTAGTTTAGTTTAGATACAGCACAGATACAGGCCCTTCGACCAATGGGTCCGCACCGACCCAGCGATCCCCGCACATTAACACTATCCTACACACACTAGGGACAACTTTTGCATTCACCAAGCCAATTTACCTACATACCTGTACGTCTTTGGAGCGTGGGAGGAAACCGAAAACCCACGCTGGTCACGGGGAGAACGTAGAAACTCCACACAGACAGCACACAAAGTCAGGATCGAACCCGGGTCTCCGGCGCTGCAAGCGCTTTAAGGTGGCAACTCTACCGCTGCGCCACCATGCCGCCCGTGTAAATGTCCTTTGATTCTGTTCTGTGCCACTGAGCAGTGATCGCCTCATGATAGTCACCCAGAAAAGAGCATTGACATCTGTCACAGACTCAAACAGCTGGAGTAACTCAGCGGGTCAGACAGCATCTCTGGGGAAAAGGACTAGGTTAGGGTTCCTTTTCTCCTGAGATGCTGACTGACCCGCTGAGTTATCCAGCTTTTTGAGTCTATCTTCGGTTTAAACCAGCATCTGCAGTTCCTTCCTGCACATTGGCATCTGAAAGTTGGCTGAGATTCCCCTGCTTGAATCAACTGGCAACAGATTGGAGGTTTAAGAGGTACAAGAGCTCCGGTCATATTCAGGGATGAATATTATTCATAGAGTCATCGTGTCATAGAATCATGCAGCATGGAAGCAGGCCCTTCGGCCCAACACGTCCAAGTCCACCAGGATATCCCATCTATATCCATTTTCTCATGTTTGGCCCGTATACCTCTAAACCTTTCCAATCCGTGCACCCGTCCAAATAACTTTTAAATGCTGTGATTGTATCTGCTTCAACTACTTTCTCGTTCCATATAACTGCCTCCCTCTGTGTGAAAAACTTGCCCCTCAGGTTTCTATTAATTCTTTCCCCTCTCACATTAAACCTATGCCTTCTAGTTCGTGATTCCCCTGCCCTGGGAAAAAGACTCTGTGCATTCACCCAGTCAGTCTGCGCTAATGCTTGTTTCCGTAGTAGCAAATACTTCATCAGGATATAAGCAATATATTTCTATATTTGGCCATTCAATATATTACACAGGTGTGATTCATTTTGTAAAAGTTTCTGGAAGTCAGTCTAGAATATAAGATCGGAGGAGTATTATGGAAACATAGAAACATAGAAAATAGGTGCAGGAGTAGGCCATTCGGCCCTTCGAGCCAGCACCACCATTCAATATGATCATGGCTGATCATCCAAAATCCAGTGCCCCGTTCCTGCTTTCCCCACATATCCCTTAATTCCGTTAGCCCTAAGAGCTAAATCTAACTCTCTCTTGAAAACATCTAGTGAATCGGCCTCCACTGCCTCCTGTGGCAGAGAATTCCACAGATTTACAACTCTCTGGGTGAAAAAGGTTTTCCTCAACTCAGTCCAAAATGGCCGACTCCTTATTCCTCAACTGTGATCCCTGGTTCTGGGCTCCCCCAACATCGGGAACGTTTTTCCTGCATCTAGCCTGTCCAATCCCTTAAGAATTTTATGTGTTTCTATAAGATCCTACACTATACAGTATATGATAACTATATATAGTCTGACTGTTAAGCCTTCTGAATAAACAATTAACAATGAATATTCTGTGCAATTCCTTATCTCAGACTCTCCATCAGTGAACATGGTACTTTGATACTGAGAGACGCTGTCCCTGAGGATGCTGGGAGTTATATCTGCCTTGCGTCAAATATGGTTGGAACAGCGCAGGAGGAAGCAACTCTGACGTATACAGGTACCGGGGTCAAACAGGGGGTGGGCCAGGGAGACAAACCCTGACTGACGTACACAGGTACCGGGATCAAACAGGGGGTGGGCCAGGGAGAGCAACTGTTGTTACATCGATAGTGAGAGGAGGAGTGAGGGGGGCCATAATTGTTTGATTTAATGCTCTCTGTATAGGACAGGAGGGTGTTGCTTTAAGACTCTATTGGATCAATATGCATTGATCTCTTTATCTTTCGCTTGCATTTGTAATTATAATCCATGGTATGTTCAGGAAAGGGTCCACTGCTGTTTATTACATAGATTATTGACTCAGATGACAATGTTTAGTTTAGAGTAGCTTGACACGTGTACTGAGGTACAGTGAAAAGCTTTTGTTGTGTGTTAACCAATCAGCAGAAAGACAATACATGATTACAATCAAACCATTTACAGTGTATAGATGTATGATAAAGGGAATAATGTTTAGTGCAAGATAAAGTCCAGTGAAGTCCGATTAAAGATAGTCTGAGGGTCTTCCATGAGGTAGATAGTAGCTCCGGACTGCTCTCTAGTTGTTGATAAAATGGTTCACATTTCATGTAGTTACCGTTGTTAGAACAAGACACCAAGATTAATAGTGTATTACACAGTGATGAAGGATATCTAAGTTTACAGCAAGATCTAGATCAGTTGTTGTAAGGGATGGCAAATGGAGTTTAACTCTCTGACAAGCATCAGGTGAGTCTACGGCTCTCTAAAGCAGAATCATCTCAATATTTTTCAAAGGTATATCAGAGTGCAAGGAGGGATGTGTGCTTTTGTGTTCACCGCATTGCTTTTGTGCCTCTGCAGAGATGCCCAGCATTGCTTTGCTGTATCCAGAGGTGCTGGCGGTGGTCACTGAGGTGGCCCTGCTGGAATGTCAAGCCACCGGCGTCCCTCAGCCCGAGGTCAAGTGGTACAAAGGTACTTAGAATCTCCGAGAAGTCGCATCACCTCGGGCGGTGGACTCAGCAGCATGTGTGTCACTGAAAATGCAGCAGTTGTGCGCTGTGTCTAACAGGGTAGGGAGTCATAGAGCGCGACAGCACGGCCACAGGCCCTTCGGCCCATCGTGTCCATGCCGATCAAGTTGGCCAAGTGGACTCGTCCCATTTGTTTGCTCTGAACCCTTCTTATCCATATATCTGTTCAAATATCTTTTAAAAGTCGCTATTGCATCCACTTCTATAGCTTCCTCTCCCAGCTCATTCCCGATACGGACTCTGAGTGAAAAAGTTATGCCTGAGGTCCCTCGTAAATGGACAAGATGGGCCGAAGGGCCTGTTACTGTTCTGTACGACTCCAGGACTTTGACTCCCTGATGTCCACCATAAATCTCTTCCCTCAGCCTGTGCCCTCCAGTGGTAGAATCCTGCACCCTGGGAAACAGAGAGAGCATTCACTTTACCCAAGCCCCTCATGATCTTGTGCACCTCAATGAGGTCATCCCTCAGCCTCCCATGTTCCAAAGAACAAAATCCCAGCCTATCCAACCTCTCCCTGTAACTCAAGCCCGCAAGCCCAGGCAACACTCTGGTGAATCTCTCCTGCACCCTTTCCAAATTAGTGACATCCTTCCTGCACCTGGGCGACCAGAACTGCACACAGTACTCCAACTGTGGTCTCATCACCAACTTGTACAGCTGCATCATGATGTGCCGAAGTTGAATAAGGTTGTCACGCAATTAACAATCTCAAGGCTCTGCAATTCAAATAGTGAAGTTATTGAATGTCACAGGAAGGGGCACCATTGTGATCTGCCACCGAGATATATGCCAGTGTTCAGGAAAATGGTGCAGTTCATGTTAGTTGATCATGAGAAGATAAGGGAAAACAAGCAAGAGTGGGCTCTCCGACCCCTGGTTTGGAGCTGGACCTTCCCAATCGTAAGATCTTGTCTGATCCTGTGAACCACATGAGCAGTGGATGTAGTGTTGCTGAGGACAGTACGACCAGCACAGTCTTACCTGGGGTTATGTCATCTGTGAAATATTGAAGCATAGATTCAGCATGCCGCCGTGTCATCGTGCAGAACCAGGAAGCTTCCTGATCAGGCACAAAGAAATATAATGCCTCCTGCTCAGGGCCTGCCTCAGTAACAGCAGCAACAACTGAGTGTTGGAGGGACAACTAACTTCACACCTTCACTCTCCCGGATGTTTCCTTGTCCCGCACTAACGGTGTGATCACTGTGTGCTCAACAGGTGATTTGGAGATGACCCTGGTCCCATTTGCAGAAATCGATCCCTTTCAAGGAACAATGATGATAATGGACGTGCAGGAGTTCGATGCAGGAGAATACACCTGCGTCGCAACAAATGAAGCGGGCAGCTCAGCTGCGGAGGTCACGTTAGATGTTGGCTGTAAGTTACCCTCCTCGTGCTGCTTTGAAGTAATTATTGGCAGAAGGGTTCGGTGGCAATGGTTGGTGATGGTCACGACGGCGTTGCAAGTGGTGGCGTGCCGTCTCTGATGTAACCTTGCTTTCCGTTCCTCAGCTACCCCTCTGTTCTCCGAGGCTCCCTCTGACGTCTCTGTGGCCATTGGGAACAACGTGACATTGCCGTGCAGCGCAGACGGATTCCCCAGCCCACAAATCACTTGGCAACGACTGGATGGGCAGCCTATCTTCTCCAGGTCTGATTCAATGAGTCTTGTTAGTCAACTGGAGACTGGCAGCTTGTTTATTGAGAGTAAGTCAAGTCTTACTTATTCAATTCAGTTTAGTTTTAGTTTTATTGTCACGTGTACCGAGGTACAGTGAAAAGCTTTTGTTGTGTGCTACCCAGTCGGCAGAAGGACAATACACAATCACAATCGAGCCATTTACAGTGTATAGATACATGATAAGTGATTAACGTTTAGTGCAAGGTGAAGCCAGCCAAGTCCAATCAAGAATAGTCCGAGGGTCACCAATGAGCTAGATAGTAGTTCAGCACTGCTCTCTGGTTGTGGTAGGATGATTCAGTTGCCTGATAACAGCTGGGAAGAAACTGTCCCTGAATCTGGAAGTGTGCGTTTTCACACTTCTATACCTTTTGCCTGATGGGAGAGGGGAGAAGAGGGAGTGGCCAGGGTGCGACTCGTCCTTGATTTGTTGATAACCCGAGCAACATCACATGCTTGATGTCGTTTTGTGATAACAGGACCTGTCAGGTCAAAGATGGCCATGGGAAATGTAGATGTCACCACTATACCTGTGTTCCTCTTGTTATGGGAATCCAACTAGTCTGTGGAGTCTGCAATCGAATGCATGTGGTGGTGGGAAACTATACGTCCCCTTTTACCCAAATGATGAAAGAAAGAGGTGGCAGAGATGCACAATGGTTCTCTGAGCAGTTTAGGATCTTGATAGAGGGAGGTGAGTTAAACATGTATTCGATATGTCATGGCACTTTGTTTTTAACGTATTCAAACCTTTTCTTTTTCTCTAATGGTACAGCCACTAATGTCCTGAATCCACCATTCCCGAGGTGGCAATAGGAACCCTGATTCCTATGACAATAACCTGTCCCTCCCAGTGGGTGTTCACATGCTGCTGGCCTTGCCGAGGCAGCGTGAGGTGTAGATGGAGTCAATAGAAGGGAGGTTGGTTTGTGTGTCTACAAAAAAAAATTGCTGTATTTCATGCGGTGTGAGTGGTGTGGGCAAGGCCATTGCATATTGCCTTTCGCCATTTACCTCTGCAAAGCGTTGGCCTTCATCAGTCAGTGAACTGAGCCTAGATGTCTGGGGCGTTATATTGTAGTTGTCCAGGACATTGGTGACCCATCCCCACATTAACTGTGAGAAGGAGGCAGCTCACTACCGGTTGAGAGTGATCAGTTCATACAGTGCGGAAACAGGCCCTTCAGCCCAACTCGCCATTGTCAATCGAGATGCTCCATCTAAGCCAGTCCCATTTGCCTTTATTTGTCCCATCTCCATCTAAACTCTTCCTATCCATGTATCTGCCCAAATGTTTCTTAAATGTTGTTATGGTACCTACCTCAACTGCTTCCTCTGGCAGCTCGTTCCATATACCCACCAACCTCACTTCAGACTGCCGGACGTGTGAAAACATTGTCCCTCAGGTCCCTATTAAATCTTTCCCCTCTCACCTAAAACCTCTGCCCTCCGGTTCTTGATTCCCCTACCCTGGGAAAAAGAGTCTGTGCATTCATTCTGTCGATTCCCCTGATAATTTTATACACCTCCATCGGATCACCTCTCCACCTCCTCTGCTCCAAGGAAGACAGTCTGAGCCTTCCTAACCATTCCCTGGAGCCCAGGCACTCGAGCCCTGGCAGCAGCCTAGCGTGGATTGCTATTGTGATTCACTGATGGCAGTGGAGGTCCTGATCCTGCGACCTACATAAACACTGAGTTCAGGTGGTGGTGGTTCCAGTCGCCTGCTTTCTACGTTCTTCCATGTGCTAGTGCTTGTGTAATTCAGAGCTGCTGTCAAAGAAAGCCTTGTGGGCTTCCAGCAAAGCATGTTTTTCACTTATGTCACGGTGGTAAAGAAGTAGGCATGTTACACAAGATAATTTTATCAGGACTCGGGAGGATTTGCATCCCTCTTTCCAAATCGACAGCCGATTCCAATTTTGTGCCTTACAACATCGCTCAAGTGGAAGGCAGTCTTAAGTGAGGAACAGTTTACAGTCCACTAAAGAACAACTTAAGAGATAAGTTATTGAGATCTTTGAACACTCCCGTGGAGCCCAAGAGAGGGTGACGTGGGAAAACCAAGAGAGGTAGACAATAGACAACAGGTGCAGGAGTAGGCCATTCGGCCCTTTGAGCCAGCACCAGCATTCAATGTGATCATGGCTGATCATTCTCAATCAGTACCCCATTCCTGCCTTCTCCCCATACCCCCTGACTCCGCTATCCTTAAGAGCTCTATCTAGCTCTCTCTTGAATGCATTCAGAGAATTGGCCTCCACTGCCTTCTGAGGCAGAGAATTCCACAGATTTACAACTCTCTGACTGAAAAAGTTTTTCCTCATCTCCGTTCTAAATGGCCTACCCCTTACTCTTAAACTGTGGCCCCTGGTTCTGGACTCCCCCATGATTGGGAACATGTTTCCTGCCTCTAACGTGTCCAACCCCTTAATAATCTTATATGTAGCTCCAATCGTACATCATGTGGGATCTTGGGTAGGCACAAAATGCTGGAGTAACTCAGTGAGTCAGGCAGCACATCTGGAGAAAATGGATAGGGTTGCGACCCTTCTTCAGACTGATTGTAGTGGGGAGGGAGGGGTGGGGTGGGGGAAGAAGAGACCAGAAGCGAGTAAAAAATCAGGACAAATCGGGATCGGTAACATGACCTCAGGCAAAGAGGTTCCCTGATAAGCCGATTGCTGACAAGAGATGGTATGAACCCAAGGGATGTATCGTGGCAAACTGTGGAACTGGTTAACTAGCGTTCATTGGAGGAGGGAGGGAGGGTGGGTGAGGAGAGGGCAAGGAGAGGGAGGGGAGGGGGAGGGAGGTGTATGTAGAATTTACCTAAAATACTCAATTCAATATTCATAGCGATGGGTTGTAAGCTGCCCAAGCGTAATATGAGGAGCTGTTCCTCATACCGCAGTGTTGTATTCTCTAATTTTAGGTAACTATGTGGTTGCTATAATTATATACTATATTACATATGCTGTAATTATATGGTGTAGGAAGGATCTGTAGGTGTTGGTTTACACTGAAGATAGACACAAAATGCTGGAGTAACTCAGCGGGACAGGCAGCACCCTTGGAGAGAAGGAATGGGTGACGTTTCAGGTCGAGACCCTTCTTTATAATATATAATATCATTTATATGGAGTCTGTTATAAAGGTAGCATTGTCCCATTACGGTTATCACAAGCTGTGCTGTGGTGCTCTCCATCCCAGCTGGTGCTGGACTTAAGATTGGCACAAAAAAGCTGGAGCAACAAAGGAGAGAAGGAATGGGTGACGTTTCGGGTCGAGACTCTTCTTCAGACCACCCGAAACGTCACCCATTCTCTCCAGAGATGCTGCCTGTCCCGCTGAGTTACTCCAGCTTTTTGTTTCTATCTTCGGTTTAAACCAGCATCTGCAGTTACTTCCTGCACACATGGTGCTGGACTTATGCCTGCTCGTTCCTGTTTACAGATGTGTGGTTGGATGATGAAGCCAGTTACGTCTGTGAGGCGCAGAATCAGTTTGGAGCGATCAGTGCGGAGATGGCACTGACCATCACTGGTCTTGGTGAGTCCGGGAATGTGAGAGCAGAGAAGTGATACAGCCCGTTAGTTGAGTTTAGACATGCATCGTGCAAACAGGCCCTTCGGCCCACCAAGTCCACGCTGACCAGCAATCCCCAAATGCTAACACTACCCTACACACACTAGGGTCAATTTACACTTATACCAAGCCAATTAACCCACAAACCTGTATGTCTTTGGAATGTGGGTGGAAACCGAAGATCTCGGAGAAAACCCACGCACGTCACAGGGAGAACGTACAAACTCCGTACAGATAAACACCCAGGTCTGCAGCGCTGTAAGGCAGCAACTCTACCGCTGCACCACTGTGCTTTTCTGTCGGTTCTTTTCCCACCACAAGAATGACCTGAACCAATGAAAATAGGTACAAAGTAGACCAGCTTTCACACCGAATAAAACCCCCCAGCATTTTTCTCTGTTGTAAATCTGTTCTTAACTATTCTGTCTTTTCCATTCGTTCCAGTAAATGCAAAGGATGGGTATTTAAATTCCTGCAGAGTTCTGGTGGGGGAGCCACATATTTAAGAGATGACGGAAGAGAACATAGAAAAAGTACAGCACAGGAACAGGCCCTTTGCTCGCTATGCCTGTGCTGAACATGACACTAGAATAAATGAATCTCCCCTGCATGCATATGATCTGTATACCTCCCATACATGCATATCCATGGGCTTATCTAATGAATAGATTGAATGGCGGGGTAGACTTGATGGGCCGAATGGTCTTATTCTGCTCCTAGAATTTATGAATGAATGAATGAATACTTTATTGTCACATGTGACAAGCCACAATAAAATTCTTTGCTTGCATACCGAAGGATCGCAAATAGTCGCCCATAAAGGCCGCTTACAAAGTTATAAAGTGCCCCCGCTCCAGGTCCCCCTTTATTCTTCCCACCCCCCCTCATGGCGCCCCCCCCCCCACGCCGTGTCCTCCTTCGTTGCTTCCCCCCCTCACGGCCCCCCCCCCCCACGCCGGCTCCTCCTTTGTTGTACCCCTCCCTCACGGCGCCCCCCCCCCACGCCGGGTCCTCCTTCGTTGCTTCCCACCCCTCACGGCCCCCCCCCCCACGCCGGGTCCTCCTTCGTTGCTTCCCCCCCTCACGGCCCCCCCCCCACGCCGGCTTCTCCTTTGTTGTACCCCCCCCTCACGTCGCCCCCCCCCCCCCCCCCCACACCGGGTCCTCCTTTGTTGCTTCCCCCGGCAGCAGCGTCCTCACTTCCACGTGGTCCGTCCTCGTCCGTCGATCGCCGCCTTCGTTGACCGCCGCACCGACCTCTCGACTATCGCCGCCGGGTCCTCTCCGTGGCACCGACCCCGGCCCCAGCCCCAGCCCCAGCCGCAGGCTCCGTCGCCCCTGGGACCGTCCACTCCGGGCATGAAAACAACCAACCAGGACTAAAATGCTCCGTTAATTAAGCTCTGTGTTCAATAAGCTCAGTGGCATCTAGTTCTGTGGAGTGGACTGATACAAAGCTGCTCTGAGAAGTGGAGACCATGGGAAAGAGGTTCCAGTGTGAGCATTGAGACATGAGTAAAATATATTTTAGTTTAGTTTAGTTTAGAGATACAGCACGGAAACAGGCCCTTCGGCCCACCAGGTCCACACTGACCAGAGACCCCACACACTAACCCTATCCCACACAATTTACATTTATACCAAGCCAATTAACCTACAAACCTGTACGTCTTTGGAGTGTGGGAGGAAACCGAGGATCCCGGAGAAAACCCACGTGGTAACCGGAAGAACATACGAGCTCCGTACAGACAGCACTCATAGTCAGGATGGAACCCGGGTCTGTGGCGCTGTAAGGCAGCAACTCTACCGCTGCGCCACCGTGCCGTCCTAATTCTATTTCCTTTCTAGGGCTGGGTGATCGAATTTGCTGGAGAAACCCGTTTAATTCGATTGTGACATTCTGAATTGATTCTGTTATGAATGCAGATACAAAATTCATCAGTTCACATCCTGTTTCCATTTAAAGTTTCCCCTGAAGTGGTGGAAAGTGCCCGAGTTGTCAGCGTGCTGGAGGGCCGATCGTTAACGCTGCCCTGTGTGATCCTGGCCGGCAACCCCTACCCCGAGCGTTACTGGTTAAAAGACAACAACATGGTGAGTTTGTCCTGGGGGACATTTCAAGTCCAAGTTGAGTTTATTATCGTCTGCACAATTTCGGTGAGGTGCAGTGAAAAATCTTGCTGGCAGTAGCATTGCTGCTACGGGAACTGTGGACTGCTTGACTGTATTCATGTAGCGCCTTTTCTTTGACTGGATAGCAAGCAAACAAAAGCTCTTCTCTGCACCTCGGTACACATGCCAATAATAAACTAAACTAAACTTAGACAAACACACAAAAGTAAATTATACATCAATTGCACGTTATATTTTAAAAACAAGACATGAGTGCAAAAAACATAATTTTGTTATAAAGTCCATGGTGGTGGCAAGATAGAGCTCTTAATGATAGAGGAGTCTAGGGGTATGGGGAGAAGGCAGGAACGGGGTACTGATTGTGAATGATCAGCCATGATCACATTGAATGGTGGTGCTGGCTCGAAGGGCCGAATGGCCTACTCCTGCACCTATTGTCTATTGCCTATTGGTGCAAGAGGTGGTTTGTAGTTTTTGTTTTTGTTTTAGAAATACAGCATGGAAACAGGCCCTTCGGCCCACCGAGTCCGCGCCGCCCAGCGATCCCCGCACATTAACACTATCGTACACACACTAGGGGCAATTTTTACATTGACCCAGTCAATTAACCTACATACCTGTACGTCTTTGGAGTGTGGGAGGAATCCGAAGATCTGGAAGAAAACCCACGCAGGTCACGGGGAGAACGTACAAACTCCGTACAGACGGCGCCCGTAGTCAGGATCGAACCTGAGTCTCCGGCGCTGCATTCGCTGTAAGGCAGCAACTCTACCGCTGCGCCACCGTGCCGCCAGTGTTCTGTAGTTGGGGTAAGATTAGGGTTGTGCAGGTTGGATCAAGAATCTGATGGTTGTAGGAACGTGGCCGTTCATGATCCTGGTGGTCTGGGACTACAGGCTTCTGAACCTCCCACGTGAACTGTAGCAGTGAGGAGGAAGAAGGGAATCCTTGACGGTAGATGCCGTCCTCCTCAGGCAGCGCCTTGCGTAAATGCTTTTGACGGTGGGGAGGGCCATGCCCCTGATGGTCTGGGCATAGTCCACCACTCCCTGCAGCCACTTGTCTTGCAGAGCATTGGGATCGTTGTACCAGGCAACCAGCCGCGACACTCTC
The DNA here is from genome assembly GCF_053455715.1 of Rhinoraja longicauda. Taxonomy (NCBI): domain Eukaryota; kingdom Metazoa; phylum Chordata; class Chondrichthyes; order Rajiformes; family Arhynchobatidae; genus Rhinoraja; species Rhinoraja longicauda. The sequence goes on from NC_135983.1 coordinate 16,056,185, forward strand.
AGTAGTATACCTGGCAGCTCTTTGGATCCAAGAGAGTCATGAGTGTTTAATTGTCATCTGTACCAGGACCAGAACAATGAAATTCTTACTGCAATTTACAGGCCCATTAACGCAATAACACACAGATAAATATGCAATAAATAACGTCTTGGTTATTTTAGGTAAACCAGGTCACGGTATGCAGTGCAAAGTCTGTAGCAATTCAGTGCCGAAGTTAGAGTTGTGCAGGTTGGCACAAGAGTCTGATGGTTATAATAATAATAATAATAATAATGCATTTTATTTATATAGCGCTTTTCATATACTCAAAGACGCTTTACAGAGATTTAGAGAACATAGGGGAAATGAATAAATAGATAAATAAGTAAATAAATAAATGAACAGAGAAAGGAGACAGAAGGTGAGGTGACCTTCAGTGGTTGAAGGCAGTACTGAACAGGTGAGACTTCAGCGATGTTTTGAATGTGGTGAGTGTGGAGGAGTCTCTAACGGTTTGGGGTAGTGAGTTCCATAGGGTGGGAGCAGCGATGGAGAAAGCCCTGTCCCCCCAGGATCTGAGTTTGGTCCGGATGTGGGGGGATAGGAGATTGGCAGCGGCAGAGCGGAGGGTGCAGGTGGGAGTGTGCCTGTGGAGGAGGTCGGTCAGGTAGGATGGGGCCAGGTTATGGAGGGCTTTGTAGGTTATGAGGAGGATTTTGTACTGGATTCTCTGGGGAATGGGGAGCCAGTGGAGTTTATAAAGGACGGGGGTGATATGGTCACGGATCGAGGTGTGTGTGAGTAGACGGGCAGCGGAGTTTTGAATGTATTGAAGTTTATTGATGATTTTTGAGGGTGAGCCATAGAGGAGGCTGTTGCAGTAGTCCAGACGGGAGGTGATGAAGGCGTAGATGAGGGTTTCTGCAGCTGTGGAGGAGAGGGATGGACGGAGACAGGCAATGTTTTTGAGGTGGAAGAAGGCTGTCTTTGTGATGTGTTTGATGTGTTTGTCGAAGGAGAGGGTTTGATCAAAGATGATTCCAAGATTCCAAGTTATGTTTGCCCATCGCCCCAGTTATTAAAATCAATGTGCCAGCTACTGAAACTTCATCACATGTGTGCTTGAGGAGGGGAAATATGTTAGTTCCAGATTATGATTAGCTTCGCTGCTCGGAAACATTCAACATGGAGGTCATGTGAGGACAATTTAGCTGCGTGGTTCTTGGCAACAGATGGCTTGTTAAATCAGGTATTCAGTAAAGTTCATAAGAATGAAAGGGAATCACATTGACATGTATAGACTCCTGACAGAGCTCGATGGACCAGATGCAGGGAAGGAGTGTTCTTCGGCTGGGGCTCAGAAATGAGAAGATGCAATCGTGGGATATGGGGTAGGGGATTTAAGACTGAGATGAGCTCAGTGAACGTGTACCCCAGAAGATGGAGGAGAAAAAGCCATTGAGTATATTTTAGATTTAGATTTTTTTTTAGATTTAGATTTAGAGAAACAGCGCAGAAACAGGCCCTTCGGCCCACCGGGTCCGCGCCGCCCAACGATCCCCGCACATTAACACTATCCTACACCCACTAGGGACAATTTTTATATTTGCCCAGCCAATTAACCTACATACCTGTATGTCTTTGGAGTGTGGGAGGAAACCGAAGATCTCAGAGAAAACCCACGCAGGTCACGGGGAGAACGTACAAACTCTGTACAGAGGGCGCCCATAGTCAGGATCGAACCTGAGTCTCAGGCGCTGCATTCGCTGTAAGGCAGCAACTCTACCGCTGCGCCACTTTTGGTCGAAAATAGACACAAAATGCTGGAGTAACTCAGCGGGACAGGCAGCATCTTGTGGAGAGAAGGAATGGGTGACGTTTCGGGTTAGGACACTTCTTCAGATCTTCTTTGATTTAAACCAGCATCTGCAGTTGTTTCCTACACATGAGTATTATTATTGGTTTCTTTTCATCATGTGTACCAAGGTACAGGGTCCTGACCCAAAACCACTTATCCTTGTTCTCCAGAGATGCTGCCTGACCCGCTGAGTTACTCCAGCACTTTGTGTCATGTTTTGTAAACCAGCACCTGCAGTTTCTTGTATCTACAGTGAAAGGCTTTTGTTTACACGCTATCTAGTCAAATCAAATCATGCCTTACGTGAGTCCACCAAGCCACGCACAAGCGCAACAGGCAAAGCGAGGAGTAAAATAGTAGAAGAAGGTGGATAGACCCAAAAGGCATCAGGGGATATGGGGAGAGTGTGGTCATGTGCTATTGGCGGCACGGTGGCGCAGCGGTAGAGTTGCTGCCTTACAGCGAATGCAGTGCCGGAGACTCAGGTTCGATCCTGACTACGGGCGCCGTTTGTACGGAGTTTGTACGTTCTCCCCGTGACCTGCGTGGGTTTTCTCCGAGATCTTCGGTTTCCTCCCACACTCCAAAGACGTACAGGTATGTAGGTTAATTGGCTGGGCAAATGTTTTTAAAAAAAAAAAATTGTCCCTAGGGTGTGTAGGGTAGTGTTAATGTGTGGGGATCGCTGGGCGTCGCGGACCCGGTGGGCCGAAGGGCCTGTTTCCGCGCTGTATCTCTAAATCTAAATCTAAAAAAAAAATTGAAATAGATGATCAGCTCTTGAATGGCGGGATCAACTTTAAGGGATAAATGACCCACTCCTACTTCTATTTTCTATGTTTCTCTGCGTCAGAAGAGTGAGCAGTTTAAGAGGGAACAAAAGCAGAAGGGAAGGGAGACCTGGAAACAAAACAAGAAACCGGGTCCTACGTTACTGAGCGTACATGAGAAAAGTGGTTCCATAGTACAGTGCGGTTTTCTGTAGACAAAAAGGCGCCGGTACACATATTGTTCCTTGCTGTTAGTGACGTTGACGGATTGTCATCCTATTAATTGCGTCAGCTGTTCAACGGCCCAACCACCAAACTTAATTGATACCATTTATTTTTTTAACCTTTAGTGATCTTTATCTGGTACTAAACATTTAAAAATCTAGTTTTTAATCTTTTCGAGGTGCCAGTACACCTTACCGGCGGGCATGCCTACACTAATCAAGCTCGGGTGTAGTTACTCCAGACATTGTGTTGTATTCCCCCCTCCTCCCTTGCTGCAGTTGAGTTTGGACAGGCGCCTGTCGATCCGGAGCGATGGCAGCTTCCACATCGAGAGGGCAGAGCGAGGAGATGCAGGCAGATACGTCTGCACCATCACAAACTTAATGGGATCCGTTAATAAAACCATCACTGTGAATGTACATGGTGAGTGGCGTTGGGAGCAAAGCAGGATTATTTTGGCTCGGGTTTCTCTCCATCTCCAGCTCCAGGGAGGCAGCTGTACGTAACTGCTCCCTGTGTTGCAGCGTGCGTGGACCCGCGCGACTTTTGGCGCAAACGAACAACGGTCTACGCCAAACAGTTTTCTTAGCTAGTAGCTGCACTTACGACTTTTAAAAGACATTTGGACAGATATATGGGTTGGAAGGGTTGAGAGGAATAATGACCAAGAAACATACAAAGATGGCATCGAATAATGGCATAGAAACATACAACGAGTCTATTTGGCCCATCATGCCAATGCAAGTCATTTCTGACATGATAATGTGCGTGATATGTGAGGAGACCTTTGTTTTACAGTACATCCGTCAATCAAAGCTGGTCACACTATCCTTACCACAGAAGAGGAGGTGCCAGTAACTCTGCATTGTGAATCCACTGGGGCTCCAAAGCCAACCGTTGTCTGGTCCAAGGTATGAATTCACCACAAGGCCTTGCTTCTGGGAAATAGGCCATTAAAGTGTCCGGTTTCTTACACTGGTTGACATGTTGTAAAGACATCAGAGGAAAGACCAAGCCTGAACGTGTGTTGCCCGCGCTGGGGAAGATGGAAGTAATCTTCACAAGGACATGCTCACAGTGAGGAAGCGTGTGGAGCCACTGCCTCATTGCGCTTGAGACCAGGGTTCATTCCTGACTTTGGGTCCTCTGTGTGGAGTTTGCACGTTCACACTGTGACCGCGTGAGTTTTAACCAGGTGCTCTGGTTTCCTCCCGCATCCCAAAGATGAGTGGTTGGGAGGTTAATTGGCCTCTGTATAATTACCCCTGGTGTGTGGGTGAGTTATAGAATAATGCATCTAGAGTTGGACCCTTCAGCCCAACTCGACCATGCCACCCAAGATCTAAGATGGTCACATTTGCTCTCATTTGACCCATTTCGCTCAAAACCTTTCCTATCCATGTACCTGTCATTGCAACTGAGGGAGTGGTGGGTCTCTTGGTGAGGGTGGATGACTTAGTCTTGCTATGGAGGGGGGGGGTCACTTATCAGGTTAGAAACGGAAGTTCTGAATGTGCAGGGATTTTATTTTCTGATCAAATCTAACAATTGGAACTCCATTGATATTTACCATTGACTTGCAGAAAAGCCTGATAACAAAACAAAAATTGAGGAGTAGAGCACAGCTTACCTTCATCAGGAATGCTAACAGTGGATTTAGATTTAGAGATACAGCGCGGAAACAGGCCCTTCGGCCCACCGAGTCCGTGCCGCCCAGCGATCCCCGCACATTAACACTATCCTACACACACTAGGGACAATTGTTACATTTACCCAGTCAATTAACCTACATACCTGTACGTCTTTGGAGTGTGGGAGGAAACCGAAGATCTCGGAGAAAACCCACGCAGGTCACGGGGAGAATGTACAAACTCCGTTCAGACAGCACCCGTAGTCAGGATTGAACCTGAGTCTCCGGCGCTGCATTCGCTGTAAGGTAGCAACTCTACCGCTGCGCCACCGTGCCGCCCTTGGAACTGTACAACATGGAAATAGGCCCTTCGGCCCACCTTGTCCATAGTGCCAAGATAGCGCACTGGGCTAGTCCCATTTGTCTGCATGGTGGCCCATAGCCCTCTAAACCCTTTGTTTCCATACATATGCCCAAATGTTTTTTAAAAGTCATAATTGCTTCTGTTTCTCCCACTTCCTCTGGCAGCTTATTTCCAGATACGGACTGCCCTCTGAGTGAAAAAGTTGCCCCTGAAGTCCCTCTTAAATCTTTCCCCTCTCTCCATAAACCTCTGCCCTCCAGTGTTAGAAACCTCTTCCCCGGGAAAAAGATTGTGCGCCTTCACTTTATCCGTGGCCCTCGTGATCGTGGGTACACCTCAATAAGGTCCCCCCCTCAGGCTTCTACGCTCCAAAGAAAAAAGTCCCAGCCTGTAACCCAAGCCTGCAAGCCCAAGTAACATCCTAACATCCTGGAGAATCTCTCTGGGCCCTTTCCAACTTGATGACGTATTTCAAGTTATTAGGACACTGAACGGAGTTGTGGGGCCAGTCAGCTTTCTTTCTCCCTTGCTTGGAATTGATGCATGAGATAAGAAGGGCTGGGGTAGTGGGATGGTCACTGGGAATATAACAACTGTGATCAGAAGTGTTTCTTCCCTATCAGTATTTGAAAGCTTGTGAATGTATTGTTTCTGAATGCACCCTTAGGAAGGAGAGCAGCTGCACCCACGCACCTACACTGACGCCAACGGGAGCCTCGTGATTGCTGCCCCATCATCAGAGGATGCAGGAGTCTACGTCTGCACTGCCTCCAACGTGGTGGGGTTTGCCAGCCGGGAACTCCAGCTGTTTGTCCACAGTAAGAAGCTTGGCCCTGTTGTTTATAAATGTAGACCTGCACACTTCCAGTGCGATCAATGCACTCACTCACACCTCGCCAAGCCGCAGGACACTGAGGCACACAAGTTACAGACATCAACCTCTGTGAGGAGCACAGTTAAAAAATCTAAAAGCTAAAGTCACGCCCCAGATCCACGCTGTCCACTTGTGCCAATCCAAATGAGTCCCAGCTATCGTCAGGCAGCTGAACCATCGTACCACAACCAGCCTGTGTAGGAAGGAACTGCAGATGCTGGTTTAAACCAAAGATAGACACAAAAAGCTGGAGCAACTCAGTGGGACAGGCAGCATCTCTGGAGAGAAGGAATGGGTGACATCTCTGAGGGTCTCGCCCCGAAACAGGCAGCGTCTCCTTCTCTCCAGAGATGCTGCCTGTCCCGCTGAGTTACTCCAGCTTTTTGTGTGCATCTTCGGTTTACCACAACTAGAGAGCAGTCCTGAACTACTATCTACCTCATTGGTGACCCTCGGACTATCTTTGATCGGACTTTACTAGCTTTACCTTGCACTAAACGTTATTCCCGTATCATGTATCTATACATTGTAAATGGCTCGATTGTAATCATGTATTGTCTTTCCACTGACTGGTTAGCATGCAACAAAAGCTTTTCACTGTACGGGACACCTGACAATAAACTAAACTGAAAACTAGTTTTAACAGAAGAGGTTGTTGCCTCTGGGAACCGATCAACTCTTGGAAGTTGTTTTTGCTAATCAAATATGTTTGAGTCTCAGAGTGAAACAGCAGGGAAACAGGCCCTTCATCCCAACTCGTGATAACATCCCCATTGGTAGTAATCTGTGGGCGAAGCGGGACCTCCTTCACCAAATTTGTGGTGCCATCAAACTGTTGAGATCTCCTCTCTCCTTCACTTCTTTCCAAACCAAAAGTGTGTCCCTCTGCAAACAACTTGCTCACTGACAAACGGCCCCTGATTACCTTCTGCAACGGAGCTTGGGGAGGGAGCATGTAAACTGTGATCTTGCTGTTACGTTCAACAGGGTGTTCCGAAACACATTATACCGAAAGTTCTGCTCAATTCTTCGAGGATGAACAGGTTTGAGTGTAAAACTCCCAGAAGAAATTGAATGAGACAAAAGGAAGTGACCATTTCACAGAGATATAAGCCAAGGGTGAAGTGTGTTCCAATTGTCAAATGTGCCAACAATGGAACAAATAAATCCTTCCATGCCACAACTTAACAGGCCCATTGACACAATAACACGCAGATAAATGTATAGAACATAGTACAGTACAGGAAAAGGCCATTCGGCTCACATTATCCATGCCATTCATGATGCCATGTTAAACTAATATCTTCTGTCCTGCATTAGATCCTTATGCCTCCATTCTCCTCATATCCATCCAATATAACTATGCTTATAATAATCAATAATTCATTGAATTAATAATATTAATATAGATAACCATAACAGTGCAATTCCAAATTTGAAGTCCCCCGTGCAACCAAAGACACAGGCAAAATAATAATGTGGCTTTACTATTAATTGTACGTCTTGAATTGCAGCAAAACCAAGGATTGGTGAGATTAATCCAGAGGACTTGGGTGGGCTGATCGAAATCAGTGGCACTGCTGGGACAGAGGTGACGTTACCATGCGAGGCCCAGGGCTCTCCTCCTCCCATCGTCAGGTGGAAGAAAGACTCTCGACTGCTGCCAGTCTCATCGGCCAGGTAATGCGTCTCTGCAGGTATCGATGCATGCTGGCGCATGTCGCAGCAAGGTGCATCGCAGGCCCCTGCAAGCGTACTGCCACTGCAGTGGATGCGTCCTGTGGCATAAACTTGCATGTTGTGGTTTTGTGCCAACCTTTGAGACGTTGGGCTGCTATTCTTATTAATCAGTATCCACCCCCCCTACAACCAGTCTGAAGAAGGGTCCCAATCCAAAATGTCGCCAATCCCTTCCTTCCACATATGCCCACTGACCCCCTCCAGCACTTTGTATTTTACTCATAGAGTCATACAGGGTGGAAACTGGCCCTTCAGCCCAATGTGCCTACACCGACCAACTGAATAGGTTTGACTGGTGATCATTTATTTGCAGTTTTTTAGGTTCCCTTGTATGTAAGTAGCTGCTGTTCTCGCCTCTCTGACTATTTCAACTACACTTCAATGGTCATTCCAGTGTAACCTTCATCCACCAGCCGTGAACATAGAAAGATGTCCCAAGGAGATTCAAGCCACAATGTGGAGTTGTGCGTGTGATCTCAGCTGGCATGAAGTGAGGTGCTGAAGGAGAGTTACTGCTCTTCCTCGCACAATCGAGTGGATAAACTGAATCCACGTCATTCTTATAATATATTTACTGACTGCACTACAGCGGTCTATGGACTGGAGGTGGAGTGGGACATCTCAACCGTGAAACAAATCTACATGTTACACAAAGATAAAAGAACAGAAAAAAAACATAAAGTTTAAAAAAAACACAGTGTTGAAGGAACTCAGTAGATCAGGCAGCATCTGTGAAGGGAATGGAAAGCGCCGGAGACTCAGGTTCGATCCTGACTACGGGCGCCATCTGTACGGAGTTTGTACGTTCTCCCCGTGACCTGCGTGGGTTTTCTCCGAGATCTTCGGTTTCCTCCCACACTCCAAAGACGTACAGGTATGTAGGTTAATTGACTGGGTAAATGTAAAAACTGTCCCTAGTGGGTGTAGGATAGTGTTAATGTGCGGGGATCGCTGGGCGGCGCGGACTCGGTGGGCCGAAGGGCCTGTTTCCGCGCTGTATCTCTAAATCTAAATCTAAATCTAAATGATGTTTCAGGCCATGACTCCAGAGAGTGGTCCCGACCTGAAACATGGTCGGGACCTGACCCGACCTGTCCATTCTCCTCACAGATGCTGCCTGACCCACTGAGTTCTTCTAGCGCTTTACATTTTTTTGCTCAGGATTCCAGCGTCTGCAGTTCCTTGTCTCTCCATAATGTAAAAACAACGTAGTCATCGAGTCATACTACACAGAAACAGGCCCTTTGGCCCACCTTGTTCATGCTGACCAACTTTTCCCAGTCGAAGAAGGGTAATTTCTCCAGAAAATGCAATGAGTAGAGAACAGTTCCATCCAAACCATGTGTAAAATGAGTAATTTCAGTCACTTGCTGTGCTCGCCAAGCCTGATTAACAGAGACATGAGCAACTACAGATGCTGGAATCTTGAGTACTTGCAGGTACTATCGCAATGTTTAAGAAACATTTAGACAGGTACATGGATAGGATTATATTAGAGGGATATGGGTCACAGCCAGGTGAGACTAGTGTAGATGGGACATGTTAAACTAAACTAAACAACAAGGTACCTAACCCTCGTGCCCCAGAGTTTTGAGATGTCCCGAGGGTGTAGGATATTTCTAAACCCCTTCCTTTCCTTCCTTTGTCATTTGCCTTCATTCTCAGTGACTTTGTACTGATGTGTATTTGTCATAACTCAGTCCACAGGGAATTTTAAAAATACATTCTGATTGCTGACTGATGGTGTTTCAATGTACTCCATTAAAATGTGATACAAAGGCTATTCTATTTTTAATGGATGTGTTTGGGAGAACCATGAAACATAAGACCATGTACTTCACGTATGGATCGAGGAAGCAGATGAGGCAGCGGGAGAGATTTATGGCGTGGAATTAGGATTTTAAATGTGTGGAAAGCATCCAACTAGAAGAGCATGATTTCCATTTACTGAATCAGAATGCACGCAACACTTCCACAGCAATAACCTCACCCCACAAACCTTTCCTACTCTCTCACTCACGCTCACTCTCACACTCACTCTCACACACTCGTTCTCTCTTGTCTTTCTCCCTTTCTCTCTTCTCTGTCATAGAGTGGTAGAGCACAGAACTAGGCTCTTCAGCCCGACTCATCCTTGCAGACTCAGATGCCCCATCTCAGCTAATCCCATTTGCCTGTGTTTGGCCTATATCCCTCTAAACCTTTCCTTCCCATGAACTTGTCCAAATGCCTTTTAAAAGTTGTTACCGTACCCGCCTTCATTAATTCCTCTGGCAATTCATTCCCGATCCCACCGCCCTCTGTGTGAAAAAAGTTGCCCCTCGGGTTCCTATTAAATCTTTCCCCTCTCACCTTGAGCCTATGCCCTTTATTTTTACAATCCTCTACCCTGGGAAAAAGGCTGAGCCTTCATCTTGCAACCCAGAACCAGGGGACACAGTTTAAGAATAAAGGGGAGGCCATTTAAAACTGAGGCGAGAAGAAACTTTTTCACCCAGAGAGTTGTGAATTTGTGGAATTCTCTGCCACAGAGAGCAGTGGAGGCCAATTCACTGTTTGGATTTAAGAGAGAGTTAGATAGAGCTCTAGTGGCTAGTGGAATCAAGGGATATGGGGAGAAGGCAGGCACAGGTTACTGATTGTAGATGATCAGCCATGATCACAATGAATGGCGGTGCTGGCACGAAGGGCCAAATGGCCTCCTCCTGCACCTACTTTCTAAGTTTCCATGTAACTGACCAGCAAGCAGTTAATTTAAATGTCTCCCAAACATTTGAAGAACATGTGCAGTTCCTCCCTTCACACGGCCTTTTAAATGCCATGGTGTACCGCTTCATCGGAGAGGATGTCATGGGAACCATAAATCCCTTCAGGCCACCGTGTGCATTCACTGTGTGCTGCGATTTTGTTTCACAGTTTTAGAAGTTGAACCACCCCTTGATCTGCATCCCAGACTCAATAGTCAATCGTCAATAGTGGTTTATTTGTTACATACACATAAATGTGTAGTGAAATGAAACATTACCCGCAGTTGAACAATAAGACCAATAAGATTAATCAATAAAAATGCAATAACACATACAATCACAACTAACACCAAACAAAAAGAAACATCCATCACAGTGAGTCTCCTCCAGTCCCTCCTCACTGTGATGGAAGGCCAGAATGTCTTTTCTCTTCCCCTGCTGTCTTCTCCCGCGGTCAGGCTGTTGGAGTTGCCACGTCGGGGCGGTCGGGGCTCCCGACATTGAAGCCCCCGCTGGGCGGTGAAAATCCCGTGGCCTATTCCAGGCCGCGCCGGACGGTGAAAGGTCCGCGGCGGGCCGACCCAAGCCCCGCGATTCGGGGCGGGCGAACACGCTGCCTCTGCCGCTGCCGGAGGTCCCGATGTTGGCCCCCACCCAGGGGCCTGCGGGCTTCCGACGTCCACGCGGCCCGCGCCGGAGCCTCCGAAGACGAGTCGCAGCCGCTCCCGCAGCATCCGCAGGCGGCCAGCGCCGCAGTTGGTGAGTCCGGGCCGCGGGCTCTGCGAACCAGAGCCCCAGGTGGTCCCAGGTGCATGGCCGGTGGTAGGCCGCAACGGGAACGGAGACACGACACAGAAACAAAGGTCGCGTCTCCGTTCGGGAGAGAAAATTTTACAGTTCCCGTTCCCTCCCACCACCCCCCCCCCCCCCAAACATAACATACAAACCCTACACCATATTAAAACTACAATTCAGACAAAAACAACAAAAAACACAAAAGACAGACGGACTGCAGGCAAGCCGCAGACTCTATACACCCTTCATGGGGATTAGACTTTAGAGGTTCAGCACGGAAACAGGCCCTTCGGCCCACTGAGTGCGCTCCAGCGAGCAATCCACAGGTTATGAACAAACATTGTGATTGTTGTTAAACCATTTTTGTAATTCTTTTTGCTGGTAGTTATCGAAATAAGGAGGAAAAATTGTTTATCTTTGAAAATTGTTTATCTTTGAAAATTGTTTTCATGCAGAGGGTGGTGGGTAGATGGAATGAGATGCCAGGGGAAGTGGTTGAGGCAGGTACAATAACATGTAAAAGACACTTGGGCAGGTATGGGTAGGAACGGTTCAGACGCATATAGGCCGAACGCAGGCAACTGGGACTAGCTTGGATGGGGCATCTTGGGTGGCATTGACAAGTAGGGCCGAAGGGCCTGTTTTTGTGCTGTATGTCTCTAGCTCTAACTCTAACTACCTGGAAGATTGGAGGAGAGTTAGGTATCTCAAGTTGGCAATGGAGTCAGAAATTTCCCGATGGTCACAACGTGACTAGGGTGGGGAAAGCAGTACAGGCCAACAAAGAGGGGGGAGTGACATTATGTCCAACACGAGGTGATGAGTGGGACCTCCACCTCGGATTTTGTCTCGGATATACAGCATCTGCAGTTTTGTGTAAGAGATCCACATACTCTCAATCAAAGCTCAAAGCCACAGACAGAGTTAGACATGTGGAAAGACGTTTAGACAGGTGGCTGGATCAGAACGGTTCTGAGGGATGTGGGCCACATGCAGGCTGGTGGGTCTAGCTTGGTTGGGCAACTTGGTCGGCTTGGGCAGGGTGGGCCGAAGGGCCTCTTTTCGTACCGTGAGACTCTGTGGCATTTCTGTGACCATCAAGCCTGGGCTGTCGACATAGGAGCAGGGTCAGTCAGTCCCCAGCAATGGCTGCAGTCACTGTGCTGACCAGACTCCCCGACCCAGCTGGTTGGCTTGGCATCATGTTCAGCACAGACATCGTGGGCTTCAGGGCTTGTTCATGTGCGGTACTCTTCTATGTTCTTGCCCTGCTTGCCTGCGTTTTGGCCCATATCCCACTGACCATCTGAGCCTTATAACACCACAGTCACTGGTGACTTTGCCCGCACCATGCCACCCTATATCAGCTGTCACAAGCAGCCTTTCCACACTGAGCTGTGAAGTGATTCACTGCGAAGGTTTGCACCAGGTTCCCAGCAGCGACACGGAGAACAGGGACAGGTTCCCAGTGCCCAGGCTCTCAGCGCGGACGAAGGAGAGCTGGGATCTTGCACTGTCAGCACTCTTGTTCTCGGGACACCGCCTGCACGCCAAGCAAAGCTCCGGGGTGAAAGGAAGAAAGCAGCGATCACGACTAAAGCAAATCTGCCATTTAAAAATATCTCATCTGGAACATTCTCTTGGAAAGCAAAATGACTAGCGCAAAGCAGTATTTGGCTTCAGTTTTGAAAATATAAGTCTGTGGCTTTTTTTTAAGCTGGAGAGAGGTTTCCTGTGCAGGCCGGGTTGATGTGATGATCTGTGATGTCTGCAGTAGATGGTCAAGCCTGCTTGCATCCTGAAAAATAATCGGCAACAGTGGAAAAAACTCTTGGCATATCTAAAGAAGAACAGATGTTTGGGAAGGGAAAGACCAACTTGGAACGGATGCACAGCTTAAGCTTGCATCTTGTTTTATGTGGCTCTTGGGAATAATGATAATACAAAGCTTCTGTGGGCTGAATTTTTTTCTGATTAACGACTAGTTTTATAATTCATATTGTAGCGACCATAGAGAATGGTCCAGGTCGTCGAACCCTCGGATTGGCCAGCGAGGTCACGTGGGAACGCGACCATGGGGATTGGTCCAGGGAACGACATCGCTGATTGGCCAGCGATGTCATGTGCGCGTTTGGCGCCCGATTTAGTCAGTTCGGCGAAGTCTTCAAGGAAGACAGTAAGTTTGTATTGGTTGTCCTGTACCTTGTTGTTTAACTCTGTATTCGTGTATTGCGGCTGCAATAAACTTCGTCTACAACCAACAAGTTTCGGACTCGCCATATTGGTGACCCCGACGTGATCTGGACGATCACCGACTGAGCAGGAACCCGACGCCTCGTGACGATGACCGAGCAGGGCACACCGGAGTCAAGCGCGGCAGGCGTTCATCTTCCGTTATTTTGGACGTACGCACCGCAAGCTTGGTTTATCCACGCCGAGGCTCAATTCCATATAAAGAAGGTGTCGGACGAATCCACGAAGTACTTCTACCTCGTCAGCGCTCTATCGCCGGACACAACCAAGCGCGTGATGCGGTTCATCGTAAATTCACCTGCGGAAGACAAGTACGAGGCCATGAAGAAGGTATTACTGCGAACCTTCGGGTTGAATAAGCATGGTGGTGCGGCAAAACTTCTGCACCTACCGGATCTTGGAGACCAACTGCCTTCCGTCCTCATGGCCAAAATGATGATGCTAGCCGGTGAGCATACGGATTGCCCGATGTTTGAACAGGCATTCCGCGAGAAACTTCCCGAGGATGTCCGACTGCTGCTTACGGATTGTTCTTTTAAGGACCCCGAAGCATATGCAGCGAAAGCGGACGCGCTCATAGCGGCAAAAAACAAGGCAAGTGGTTCAATCAACAAAGTCTCGACATCGGTGACCACGCCACAGCGACGGCAAGATGGCGCCACGTCTCCCGCCAATTCTCCGAAAGCCCGCCAAAAAGATCCGCACAAGCGCGGCTGGTGCTATTATCACCTACGATGGGGTAACGAATCCCGCAACTGTCGTTTGCCTTGTACCTTCGCGGGAAATGCCTCGGCCGATCGTACATAGGGGCAGTTACGATTGGCCAGAACCAACGCCTCTATGTCCATGATCGATTCACGGACACAGAATTTTTGGTAGACATGGGAGCCATCGTCAGCATAGTGCCGCCGACCGACCTCGAAACCAGATCGGGTAAGACAGGTCCCACCCTCATCGCGGTTAATGGCAGCCCGATTCGCACTTTCGGTACACGGAAGATGTCCCTTGTGTTAGGCCTCCGCACGTACGAATGGCCATTCATCATAGCCGACGTCAAACAAGCGATCCTGGGCGCAGATTTTCTCTGGGCTTTTTCACTGGTTCCTGATGTCCGCGGTAACGACCTCTGACCCTCCGCCGAAGATGAGCACGTCGCTCCGACAATCGCCTCCTCGCCCAGCCCTACTGTCCAGGCCGTCGTCGCGGCCCCCGACTCGTATGCTGCGATTCTGGCAGAGTTCCCAGAGCTGCTCGTCCAACGTTTTGACGCACCTTCGGCTAAGCACGGTGTGGTCCATCACATCCGCACCGAAGGCCCTCCCGTTTTCGCTCGGGCCAGGAGACTACCGCCAGACAAACTGGTGGTGGCAAGGGCGGAGTTCAGGAAGATGGAGGAAATGGGAATTGTCCGTCAGTCTGACAGCCCGTGGGCCTCGCCGTTACACATGGTCTCCAAGGCATCTGGGGGGTGGAGGCCATGTGGCGATTATCGGCGTCTCAATGCTGTCACCACGGCTGATCGCTACCCCATACCGCACCTACAGGACTTTTCATCTGGGCTGGAAGGAGCGGTGGTGTTTTCTAAAATCGATTTGGTGCAAGGATACCATCAGATTCCGGTGCGACCGGAGGACATACAAAAAACTGCAACTATTACTCCGTTCGGGTTGTTTGAATGGTTGCGTATGCCTTTCGGTTTAAAGAACGCGGCACAGGCTTTCCAGCGACTGATGGACCGCGTGGGCCGGGGTTTACCCTTTTTGTTTATTTATTTAGACGACATCCTGGTAGCCAGCCCCTCAGTGCAGGAACACCAGGCCCATTTGCGGACCGTGTTCCAGCGGCTCCAAGACCACGGGCTCATTATCCAACCCTCCAAATGTCAATTCGGCCTGCCTGCCCTCGATTTTCTAGGGCACAGAATTACTCCTGCCGGCGCCGCCCCTTTGCCCGAGAAGGTGGAAGCTATCCGGGCTTTTCCCAGGCCCACCACAGTAAAAGGGCTGTAGGAGTTCGTAGGCATGGTTAATTTCTACCATAGATTCGTTCCGGCAGCGGCGCGAGTCCTGCGCCCGCTTTTCCAATGCCTTGCAGGGAATCCGGTAGAGTTGTTGTGGTCCCCGACCGCAGAGTCGGCTTTTACGGCAGCTAAGGCAGCCTTGGCAGACGCCACCATGTTGGTCCATCCGAGCCCCTCCGCCCCCACGGCCCTGACGGTTGACGCCTCTGACGTGGCGGTGGGTGGGGTTCTGGAGCAGCAGGTCGGTGGCCGTTGGCAGCCTTTAGCGTTTTTCAGCCGGCAACTAAATTCGGCCGAGCTGAAATATAGCGCATTTGACCGAGAGCTTCTAGCTCTCTATTTAGCTGTCCGTCATTTCAGGTATTTCCTCGAGGGCCGCCCATTCGTGGCATTTACGGACCACAAGCCATTAACGTTTGCTTTTTTGAAATTGTCTGACCCATGGTCGGCCCGCCAGCAGCGGCACCTGACTGCTATCTCCGAATTTACCACAGATGTCCGTCATATCGCGGGTAAGCTTAATGCCGTTGCTGACGCCCTGTCTAGACCTGCTTTTCCCCCTATTTCGGCGGTGGACTGCGAAGTGGATCCCCAGGAGCTCGCGGAGGCACAGCTCCTAGCGGATACCATTTCGGCTTACCAGTCCACCACTTCGGGATTGAAGTTAGCCCAGGTAGCTTGTGGGTCGGAGGGCACGAAAGTCTGGTGCGATGTTTCTCTTCCTCGTCCCAGGCCGGTAGTACCGCCCTCCCTTCAGCGCCGGGTTTTCGATGCCATTCATGGGCTGGCGCACCCGTCCATCCGCTCCACCTCTGCCTTGGTAGCAGCGAGGTTTGTCTGGCATGGCCTGCGGAAACAGGTAATGCCCTGTCAGACCGCTAAAGTCCAGCGCCACGTCCAGCCCCCCCGTACAGGATTTCGAGGTCCCGGCTTTTCGTTTTTTCCACATCCACGTGGATTTGGTCGGGCCTTTGCCTTCCTCCCGGGGCTACACTCACCTCCTCACGGTGGTGGATCGGTTCACCCGGTGGCCAGAGGCTTTCCCATTGTTTGATATCTCGTCAGCGTCTTGTGCTAGGACTTTGGCCCTTCATTGGGTAGCTCGTTTCGGGGTCCCGGCAGTTATTACAACTGACAGAGGGCCACAGTTCACTTCGTCCCTCTGGGCCGCGCTGGCGGAACTGTACGGGTCCAAGTTACAACCCACAACTGCATATCACCCCCAGGCAAATGGACTCATAGAAAGGTTCCACCGCCAACTTAAGGCGTCCCTCAGTGCAAGGCTTGAAGGCCCGGACTGGGTAGACCAACTCCCTTGGGTTCTTTTGGGCATCCGGACTGCTCCTAAGCCAGATCTCGGTGCGTCGTCCGCAGAGCTAGTATATGGCTCGACACTTCGAGTACCCGGAGATCTGTTTCCGGACCCTTCAGCCCTGCTCCCTACAGTCCCATCAGCGTTAGCGTCTCTCCGGGAACGGGTGGGCTCCCTGGCTCCAGTGCCGACTTCACGTCATGGGTGTCCCATGGTACATGAACCGTCTTCCCTGAAGGACTGTGAGTTTGTTTTTCTGCGTAAAGATGCCCATCGCGCCCCGTTGCAGAGGGTCTATCAAGGGCCGTTCCGGGTTTTACGTAAGGGAACGGCTACTTTCACCTTAGACATGGGCGGCAAGAGTGAACTCGTCTCGGTGTCCCGGCTCAAACCTGCCCATTTGGACCCGGATCAACCAGTCCTGGTCGGTCAAACCCCTAGGAGAGGCCGACCTCCGTTAGTTCCGCCCAGTCCAGAAACCCCCGTTCCGACAGTTCCTCCAGGACCCCCCGTTTCGGCAGTTCCTCCAGGACCCCCCGTGCCGGTAGTTCCTCCAGAACCTCTCGTTCCGGCTGTTCCACCAAGTCCGGAACCTCCGGCTCCTGTGGTTCAGGCTGTCCCTCTCCGTACTCGTTATGGTCGCGAAATCCGGCTCCCAGCTAGGTTCCGCACCTCGGGTTCTGGGGGGGGTCATGTAGCGACCATAGAGAATGGTCCAGGTCGTCGAACCCTCGGATTGGCCAGCGAGGTCACGTGGGAACGCGACCATGGGGATTGGTCCAGGGAACGACATCGCTGATTGGCCAGCGATGTCATGTGCGCGTTTGGCGCCCGATTTAGTCAGTTCGGCGAAGTCTTCAAGGAAGACAGTAAGTTTGTATTGGTTGTCCTGTACCTTGTTGTTTAACTCTGTATTCGTGTATTGCGGCTGCAATAAACTTCGTCTACAACCAACAAGTTTCGGACTCGCCATAATATAGTGATTTGTGGGCTTATCAAGTTGCATTCTTTTGTGTTGGAAATAGGCATTGTTCAGTTTCAAGTGCTGTACTTTGCTCTGTATGAATTTATTGAGAGTTTTGGTGATATTTTGTAAAGTGTATTGCACTTGTTGGAAACTGGTAGAGATTATGTTGGATATCTTTCTTCTCTCTCCAGGCGTGTTATCACAAACGTACATATTTATAAACTAGCATCTGCAAACGCTTGTGTCTACATATCTATCTATACCTGCTTTGATGAACACATTAAAACAGATATTTTATAAAGGATTAAAAGTGACAAGACGTGTAGGAAAGAACTGCAGATGCTGGTTTAAATCGAAGATAGACACAAAATGCTGGAGTAACTCAGCGGGACAGGCAACATTTCTGGAGAGAAGGAATGGGGGGAATGAAAGGCATTGGACAAAACAGAAAGCCCTTGTGTTGAATTGAGATAAAGCATTGTATGCAAGTCAAAGACAGAGAAAACAATGGAATTGGCTGTGGAAGTGTGGGTTGAGAAAAAGATGGAGAATGGTACCGCAATGGATGGAGTTGGAGATGGAAGGTGGAATGGAGGAAGAGGCTAAACGTGGCACTGGTCTATAGAATTAATGAGAGGAATGTGTCTCGTGAAAGGGGAGGAGAGGTGTTGGAAATCAGGAAAAGGTGGAGGAGCATGAGGGTTAAAGGTGGCGTGGAGGTGAGAGAAAAGACGGTAAAGAAGCAAGAGAGGAGGGAGAGCGTGCATGAATGGGGAGACGGAACTTTGGGGAATGGCGCAGGCAAGACAGTGTGGGATGGGAAAGGTCAGGGAAAGGGCGAAGAAAATGGGTGAAGAGACGGAGAAGAGCATTAGGAGAAAGGGACGTGGAAGACGAGACAGAGGAAAAGTAAAGAAACAGGCGCTCAGATTGAGGAGGGAGCAAAATGACTAGTGGTAGTGGTAAAGCAGAGTGTGGAGGCCTTATCACGCTCTTGGACGAGTTACACTAACCTAAAGATTTTAGCTTGGAAAATATAGCCTAGAGAATTTAACATTGAGGGGTTAACTCAGAGAATTTAACCTAGAGAAGCTACAGTACCCTTGAGCTTTTACATACCTAGGAGGGAGCAGTGACTGAGTCATATAGCACGGAAATAGGCCTTTCAGCCCAACTCATCCATGCTGACCAAGATGTCCCATCTAAGCTTGTCCCATATCCAACTAAACCTATCCTCTCCATGTAGCTGTCCAAATGATGGCTTTCCGTAGAAACAGCTGCATAAACTGAATAAGTTGCTTGTTTCTGATGTTGAGTTGTTTTCTGGCTATTGACTGATGAGATGCACCAGGAAATCCCAGTCCCTCAGCTGTCAACGCGAGGACCCTGTCACAAGCACAGCGTACGATGCACATTGCCATGTCGGCGGTTGTTCATTGCCAGAGATGCGATTGTTTTCCGGATCGTATCTCCGGTCGCTCTGCGGCCGAACATCATGGAGCTGGCGGCCTTGCTCGAGACTGACTTTGAGCCCCACCGCGGGGCCGTAGACTTACCATCGGAGCCTGCGATCCCTTGCCTGGGATCGATGCTCCAACCGCGACCTGTGGATTTCACCATCGAGGAGCTCGCAGTCTCGGGGAGAGACTGACGTCGGGAAGCTCCAAAGCCACAGAAGGTTCGACTAGCCCCGACCTGGGGTCCGATCGCCCAGCGCGGGGAGCTGAGATCCCCCCGATGTGGGAGCTTGATCGCCCTGACGCGGAGGGCTCGACCGCCGGCTAGGGGAGCCAAGATCGTCCCGTCAACGGAAGGCTCAAGGCCCCCGAGGACAAAGAAGGGAAGAGATTGAACTTATTTGCCTTCCATCACAGTGAGGAATGTGGAGGAGTCACTGTGGTGGATGTTCATGTTAAAATGTATGTTGTGTGTCTTGTTGCTTTCTATTGGTATGACTGTATGGCAAATGAAATTCCTCGTATGCTGCAAAAGATACTTGGCTAATAAGGTATGATTATGATGATGATGATGATGATTATGATTAACACTGAAGGGGAGTTTGAAGCTTGGCCAGGGCTGCCTTCACTTGTCGGCGGTCTGCAGGTTTGTCGTTCATCATCGCCCTGGCCATCCTCCAGCTCCCCTCCTCGAACCTCTTTCCTCTTTGATCAGTGTTTTTTCGTGTGACCGTGTTTTGAGATTGTTTTCTTTTGTCAAGGCCCTTTTCAGCACATGTTGAGTTTCTTACCTTCGAGGGGCAATGGAGGCAAATAACAAATGTCAATTCGTTCATTGGAAGGACATGAAGACAGGGCAAGACTGACTGCAGGCTGGGTAAACGCCCGAGACCACAGCAAACCAGAAGTGTGCAGCACTCTCAGGTCCCTGTGTGTTATGAATCATCTTGCAGTGGCACCAAGAGGCAACAAAGCCGTGGAATAAATACGCTGACGGAAAACCAGGTCATTGCTGTGGGATAATGGCTCTTTTGTAAAAAGTTCAGCCTCTGAGTTTCAGCCAGATTCTTGCATTTCCAAGCTGTACACATTTTCCTGTGGCCCAACTCTTCTGCCAGTTAGGTACTTGGTTGCTCCCAGATCAGGAGAGAGTGGCACGGTGGTGCAGCTGGTAGAGCCACTGCCTCACAGCACCAGAGACCCAGGTTCAATCCTGATCCTGGTTGCTGTCTGTGTGGAACTTGCAGGTTCTCCCTCTGATCGTGTGGCTTTCCTCTGGGTGCTCCGGTTTCCTCTCACACCCCAAAGACGGGCCGGTTTGTAGGTTAATTGGGCTCTGTAAATGGCCCCGAATGTGCAGGGAAGTGGATGATAACGTGGGATAGCACAAAGTAGTGTGAATGGGTGATCGATGGTTGGTGTGGACCTGGTGGGCCGATGGCCTGGTTTCCATACTGTACCGTTAAAACATAAGCTCCTTCTACTGGCCACAATGCCCACTCGCACACGGTCATTGTAAGGAATGTTTTATCACCTGCAAACATACCATATTCAGTGCTTGGTGCCGCCGCACTGCCTTGAGCCCTTCTGCAACTTCCTTCGGTCATGGGCATTCGAGTTTCCAAACCAGGCCGCAATGCAACCAGTCCGCATGCTCTCTGCTGTGCACCTGCCGAGGTTCGATAGAGTATCCGTTAATATTCTGAATCTCCTCAATCTTTGAAGGGGGCGGAGGCTTTAGATACAAGGAATTGCAGATGCTGTTTTACAAAAAAAGGATACAAAGTGCTGGAGCACCGCAGCGGATCAGGCTGCGCCTTTGGAAAACATGGATAGGCCTTGTGGCTTTGTTGGACGATCTTTGTGATTGCATCAAATGCTGGGCCGAGGTCAGATCTCCAGAGATATGCGCGCCCAGGAACTCAACCCTGCTGACTCTCTCCCACCGTTGTCCCATCGGTGAAGACGGTTCAGGCATCCCTGGTTTTCCCCTCCTGAAGTCAACAATCAGCTCCTTGTTCAGAGACAAGTGGCAGGTACAATTATCATATTCAAGACACCTGGAAAAGTATGTGGATGGGAAAGGTTTGGGGGGTGAATATGGGCTCGGGGCAGGCCACTGGGATTGACTAGGTTAGGCAACCGGGTAGGTATGGAAGAGTTTAGCAAAAGGGCCTGTTTCTGTGCCTTGACTATGACTTTTTATCTGTGCCACATCTAGTACATGGAATGATAAGATTGGATCAATCTAAAATTTATGCTCAATTTAGCATTCAACTTTTGGTTCAGTTGTTTGCTGCCACTCAGGTTTTGTGAATCAGAGAATTTCGAATTATTGCCACACATTACAAGAATGTGATTGGATCCACTAAGGTATCCTGTTCGATAGGTTCGACTGTCATCCAATTCCCATCAATCCACACTTCTAAATCCCTATGCCAACTGAATCGCTGTGGTACTTTTCTCTTTGCACTGCCTGTTGGACTTATATATGACTTGATTGCACTCACATATGGTATGATCTGTTTTAATTGGATAGCATGCAAGTAAAAGCTTTTCACGGTCTCTCAGTACACGTGACAATAATAAACCAACACCAATAACAATGCTGCCAGTATGTTGAACTCAACTACAATATATTGTACCCTTGCCTTATTTAAGGTTGTTGGGCCTTTCTCTTTGGTTACTTTTTTAGTTTAGAGACACAGCATGGAAACAGGCCCATCACCGCACTGAGCCTGCTCCGACCAGTACGCACTCCAATTAACCTACAAACCTGAAGATTGACACAATATGCTGGAGTAACTCAGCGGGACTGGCAGCATCTCTGGAGAGAAGGAATGGGTGACGTTTCTTCAGATGGGTCTCGACCCGAAAAGTCACCCATTCCTTCTCTCCAAAGATGCTTCTTGTCCCGCCTTTATTCGGTGTAAACCAGCATCTGCAGTCCCTTCCTACAATCTACAAACCTGTATGCCTTTGGAGTCTTGTACATCTCTGTTTGCCCATCTGGTACATTGGAGATGTGTTTGTGGGGGGATTTAACTTGAGACATGCAAGATTTTGACAGAAGCCGTGAGAGTTCAAGCACACTCAGGCTGAGTTACTCTTGGAGTGGGGCTAAATTTCTTAGTAGGCTGCTTTGATTTTCCTCTCTGCAATAAGCAGATGCAAGAATGCCTATTGTTCACCTTCAGGGTGCTTAGATCATTGTGAACGAGACTTGCTGCTCTGATCTCATCTGAATGTAATTTAACCATAAAAAATGACATTTTAATTTTCCTTTTTTTTGCGGTTGCCAATTGGCTTTAGAGTTTGACTTTCTATTCACAGTGTTGCAAAGTATTTAACAAAATAATTAATGTCCCGGATGAATTACAGGACACTTGCGTTTTCACAGTTTGATATGGAAAAGCTGTTCTGCTGATTTCCAGGATTGTATGAGCTACAAGATTGAGGTTGGACAAATGTAAATTGTTTTCTCGGGAGCATCGGAGACTGAGGAGAGACCTGATCGAACCATATAATATCATGAGAGGCATAAATATGGTAGACAGTCAGAATCTTTCTCCCAGGTTGGAAATATCCTTGAAGGGTCCTATATTCTCCCTGGTTACCCTCTTGCTTTTAATGTTGGTATAAAATCCATTGGGATTTTGTTTAATCCAACTCGGCAAAGACATTTTATGGTCTCATTTGGCACTTCTAATCTCCTGCCTGAGGTCTTTCTGTAAGAATTTGTTTGAATTCAATGTGCAAAGCTCTTTGTTTCCTGAATCGCCCATGTTCTGTCCTTCCAGGTACACATTCTTGCCATCGGGGTCTCTCAGGATCTTGAACTCCAGGGTATCTGACAGTGGGCTCTACAGGTGCTCTGCTATCAACCGGGTAGGAAATGCCTTGTTGACCCTGCAGCTCATTATACACGGTGAGAGTTATTACCCTCGGCTTCATTTCCCCCCCTCCATGTTCTTGCCTTCCCCAGGGTGTGTTGTGTTTGGGGGTTTGTTCCATGAGTGTGTGGCTGACTGACTATGAGTGACTGAGTCCCACCGTATGGAAGCAAGGTTCATGGCCTATCATCTCCATGCTGACCATCGTACCTTGCTGCCCTCTCATACCTGGTCCAACATATATCTCCTGCTTGACTTGAGGCATATCATAATAGATTTTGGCAGTCTAACACATGGTAAGGGGTGGTCTCACAAGGAACTTACTCAGCCGTAGCAGTAGCTAAGAGGGAGTGTTGTGCTGTTTATGGCTGTATTGCCATGGCACAGAAGATCATCCCACCCAAAGAAGTTGTCATCCTGATCTAAGTATTCTTCTTGGTTCTGTTTTCTGCCTCTGATTCAATAGCCCGACAAAAGTTTCCCTTCGTACAGGTACCTAATTCATTTTTGAAAGGATAGATTGAATCTGATTCCCAATTCTCCTTTTATTAACCAGTTCTAGATTACTGCTTGATTTGGATAAATCTGGAGCGTGAAAAGTTAGATGAGAGTACTTAAACTCCAGGACCTACAATGAATGGGTGTAAGACTCTTAAAAGGCCACAGCTCATTGATCTCTTCAGAATGAACATGATTATTGCAGGTAGTCACAAAAAGCTGGAGTAACTCAGCGGGACAGACAGCATCTCTGGAGAGAAGGAATGGGTGATGCTTCAGGTCGAGACCCTCTGACATCAGACAGAAGAAGGGTCTCGACCCGAAACGTCACCCATTCCTTCTCTCCAGAGATGCTGCCTAAACCGCTGAGTTACTCCAGCTTTTTGTGTCTATCTTCGGTTTAAACAAACATCTGCAGTTCCTTCCTACACTTAATTATTATAGGTTTTTGTCATCGTTCCTTTATACATTCTTTCGTGCTGCAGTACGGCTGTTGGTTCACCTGGCTTAATCGTTTATCGGCAGGTACATGGATAGGAAAGGTTTAGAAGGGTATGGGCCAAAGGTGGGTGAATGCAACCAGCTTAGATGGGGCATCTTGTTCAGATGGGCTGAATGGCCTGTTTCCCTGACGTATGGATCTACGACTCTATAACTGGATGGCCATGTTTCCAGCCTGAGATATTTCTCTCTTGCACCTCTGTGGGGTCAACAGACAACGTCGAGGTTAACCTTGTCATTTTCAGTCATGAAACCCCCTGAACTGTGTTTGCAAGGTTGTGCCACCACCAAGACAAGCGTGTGAAATATAGGACACAATCCATCGATGGTCTGGGGTTGAATTTAATTCGGGGAATTTAATTCGGGGAATGGGAACCAGAGAATTTTGTTTTATAAGATGATTAAACTGGGCAAGTCCATGGGCTGAATTATTATTTTATTCGTTCTCATTTGTCTCCCTTTTTCCAGTTCCCCCCAAGATCCAACCTTCACACCACCTTCTGAAAGCTATTGTGGGGCAGTTTGTTGACCTTCCATGTCTGGCACATGGTGACCCAATGCCAGTCATCAGGTGGTACCGCGGTGATGAGGCCCTGCTGCAGGGCGCCAGGGAAGCCCTTGATGGGCCCGACGGTTCGGTCAGCATTGAGGACGTGGAGCTCTCTGATACCGGGGTGTACCGTTGTGTTGCAACCAATAACGTTGGCCAGGATGTGACTGAGATGACACTGATGGTGCTTGGTAAGTGAACATTCAGACCACGACTAGCAACACCCACAGGACCTGGTCCGGATAAGGCCACGAACTAATCTGTAAGATGACTTGTTTTTCCTTATACGTTCTCTTGTGTGCGGAATGAAGTCTGGATAAAATTCTCTGCTCCACCCATTTTTTCCTGTTCAATTGTGATATTCTGCGATTCCAAATATGTTCATTTCACCCCGCCCTGCCCCGCCCCGCCACCCCCGCCCCGCCCCGCCCCGCCCCGCCCCGTCCCACCCCACCCCGCCCCACCCCACCCCACCCCGCCCCGCCCCACCACATTAGGGACAATTTACAATTATACCAAGCCAATTAACCAACAAACCTGTGGAGCATGGGTGGAAACTGAAGCTCCCAGAGAAAACCCATGTAGGTCATGGGGAGAACGTACAAAATCCATTCAGGCAGCACCCGTAGTCAGGATCGAACCCAGGTCCCTGGCGCGGTAAGGCAGCAACTCGACCACTGCACTACCATACCACCCTACTTACTCTGGATGTTGAATAAGCCATTTGATGCAGATTGACGTTAATGTGTTGCCATAATTAGTTCAAAGTGTTTGTTTTTTGATCAGAGCCACCGTTTTTTGCTGAAGAAGAAGAATTCGATGCCGAACAGGAGCGACTGGCCAAGGAGAGGGTCATCCTTCGCTGCCCAGCTGGAGGTAGGCAACAGCCACTTGATGTGGGGAGGTGTCTCAAGGGACTCGGGCAGGACAGAGCTTTGGCTTCCTTGAGGCTCTGAGAACGTGTCATGGAGAATGAGCAGAAGGGAACATTTGTGAAGACTTGGCTTGGGTCTTGCTGAAAGTCTTACCTGGGCATTTGGAGGTTTATCCAGAAAACTATGAGGTGTTGCCTTTTGAGAGGTTAAATGGAAGGGGAAAGTCTACAGTAAATGGTAGAACTTTTAGAAGCATTAATGTTGAGAGGGATATTGGGTACGCAAGTCCATAGGTCCATGAAAATGGCAACACAAGTAGATAGAGCGGTAAAGAAGACATTTGGAATTTTTGCCGTCATCAGTCGGGACTTTGAGTACAAGAGTCAGGAAGTCAGGTTGCACTAGTTAAAACTTTAGCCCACATTATTGTGGGCAGTTCTGGTTGACCTATTATAGGAAGGATGTTTTGATACTTTGCTAAAACAGTAGGGATTTGTTTGTTATTTCAAGTTACCATCTTAAACATATGTACAACTTAATTTCAGGATTTTTGTCACATTTGGGAATCTAAATTCTTGAACTAATAATGTATCAAGTACAGAAGGAGATCATGTAGTTCATCGAACTTTGGTCACCACAGCTGCCAGAGAAAGGCTGTACAATGACAATGTTTAAAAGACATTAGGACAGGTACACGAATAGGCAAGGTTTAAGGGATATGGGCCAAACACAGGCAATAGACAATAGACAATAGGTGCAGGAGGAGGCCATTCGGCCCTTCGAGCCAGCACCGTCATTGAATGTGATCATGGCTGATCATTCTGCCTTCTCCCCATACCCCCTGACTCCGCTATCCTTGAGAGCTCTATCTAGCTCTCTCTCTTGAAGGCAAATGGGACTAGCTTAGAAGGCATGTTGGTCGGCATGGACGGGATTGGCTGAAGGGCCTGTTTCTGTACTCTATAACTCTTATAACTGTGTCAGCAATTGCTGCCAAATCCACCCGGCAGTGTCTCTGAGGTCAACACATTGTGTAAACACAATACAAGTAAGCATTTATAGCTGTTTATAATGTTGGAAATTATGTAAACTGCGTGCTTACCCACTGTCAGAAGTTATTTGCTTGTGGCTTCAAACGTCTTAATGTCATAGCACTTTATTAGAATAATCAGTTGAAGGACAAATTGTGCTCCACATTTCAATTGCCTTCCCATATCTGAAGATCATGCAGATTGCACTGTGACATGTCCAAGGAAAAAGAGATGGATGTTTTTTTTGTAGTGGTGATGATGAGACTAAAGGGAAATGTTTTACTAATCAAATACAGAAACAATAATTTAGTTGTAAATAAAAGGTTTCAACTCCATACTCATCCAACAACCATGCAGAAATCGTAGTGGTGAATACATTCAGCCTGTCACCCATGCAAAGCAGAGGTCTTTTGGCTAATTGGAGATGCAAATGGATTAACTGTAGATGCTGGGATCTTGATCAAAACACAAAGTGCTGGAAGATATCGGCAGGTCAGACAGCACCTGGGGTGGGAACGGGCAGACTACTCTTTCTTCCCACTTTATCCCAACAGGAACTGCCGATTATCCCAGCCAGTTGGTCCCGGCAACCTCCGACTAAGATAATTTGTACACGGAAGGAAGTGATATCAAAGCAATTAGAAAAGTACGATCTGATTGAGAGGAAAACACCATGATTACATGTCAAATACATTGCATTTAACAAAAGTTACTTGAGATTTTCTTTGAGGATGCAATTAGCAGAGTTGACAGATTGGTGACTAGTGATTGCAATCCATGAGGATTTCTAAAAGGCATTCGGTAGTGACTCATACAAAGTTCTCTTCACACTTCATGGTGTTGATGGTACAATTTGGATAAATAATTGGTGAACAAGCAGAAAACACAAGGTTGCAGATAAGGGTATTTTGTAAATTAAGCTGGAATTTGTAGATTGCTCCAGTGCTGGGCCATCAGCTCTTTGCAATGAATATTAATGACTGTGTACCACGTACAATGCATCTGGGTTGGCACGGACAAGCCTTTTTCTGTGTCGGGCAATATGGTGGAGTAATTCCATTTTCCAATCACTATTTGAATCACTTTATTAATGTATCCTGTGAGACTATTTATGCTCTGGTTTCATTATCCTCAGGAACTCCTCCGCCTGTTATACATTGGCTGCAGAATGGATTGGAACTGCTGGGCAATGAACCAGGGGTCTCGATACTGGAGGATGGTTCGCTTCTGCTTGATTCAGTTTTGCCCTATAACAGCGGAGATTACTTGTGCATTGCAACAAATGAGGCTGGCTCTTCCAAAAGAAAATATCGATTGCAAGTCAGAGGTAAACGTTTAAGCTGTAACATGAAGCAACATTCATTATTTCAAGCAAACATACTGAGGTTGCTGTCGTGTGGTGTTCAAGAGCCTGATGGTTTCTGACCATGAAGGCGTTCTTGAACCTGGTGGTCATGGTTTTTAGGCTCCTGTACCGTCTTCCCGATGGTGGAAGAGAAATTAGATTTTTTAGATTTAGAGATACAGCGCGGAAACAGGCCCTTCCGGCCCACCGGGTCCGCGCCGACCAGCGATCCCCGCACATTAACACTATCCTACACACACTAGGGACAATTTTTACATGTTACCCAGCCAATTAACCTACATACCTGTACGTCTTTGGAGTGTGGACTAAAGAAATCGGAGTGTGGCCAGGGTGGTGTGGGTTTTTGATGATGCTGGCTGCCTTTTTGAGGTAGATTCCTTTGAAGGTGGGGAGGTCAGTATCTGTGATGAACCTGGCAATACCCTCCACTCTTTGGTATAGGATGGGAAAATGAATGTGGCCCAGAGTAACCTATGATATTATTGAAAAGCAAAGTAGACTTGTAAGACTACAAGGCCCGACAAGTCCCACTTCTGTTTTTTTAATCTTCATGACAGAGAAGAATTTGCTTTGGCAACACCTGAGATTTGTTATCAAGTCTTTGTGTTGTTTCCACCTGCTGTGTTTGCTATTGCTTCATCATTCATCCATTAACGTGAATTTTCTGCCCATCTTAATTGCCCCTGAGGAGGTGGTGAGCCACGTCATTGAACGGCTGAAATTGTTAAGGGGTGAAGATACTCCCACAGTAGCTGTTGGTTAAAGATTTCCAGGATCCCAGTTGCAGCAAAGAAGTCATTAACTTGGAAAGGGTGCAGAAGAGATTCACCAAGATGTTACCTAGGCTTGCAGGCATGAGTTATTGGGAAAGTTTGGACAGGCCGGGACTTTGTTTCTTTGAAACATATGAAGCTGAGGGGTGACCTCAATGAGGTGTGCAAGATCATGAGGGGCATAGATAAAGTCTTTTTCAGAAGGTAGAGGATTCTAAAGCAAGAGGATCTACAGTAGACTTGAGGTGACAAGAGAGAGATTTAAGAGGAACCTCAGGGGCAGCTTTTTCACTTGGAGGGTAGTTCGTATCTGGAATGCGCAGTCAGAGGAAGCTAAAGAAACAAATACAATTATGACTTTTAAAAGATATTTGGACAGATATATGAGTAGGAAGAATTTAGAAGGCTACTAGACCAAGTGGACCCGTTGGGCCCAAACCTCTCCTACATTGGTGCAGCACGCTCTCCTCCCCCACTACTCCCCCACTCCCCCCTCCCCTCTCCCCCCCTCCCTCCCTCCCCCCCCTCCCTCCCTCCCCCCCCTCCACTCTCCCCTCCCCCCACTCCATCCCCTCAACCCACCCTATCCCCCCTTCCCTCCACCCCCCTCCCCCCCTCCCTCCCTCCCTCCCTCTCTCCCTAGGAGATAGATTTAAACTTTAAAATGTGAATAACTTAAAAAATATAACACCAATTTCAATTAAACTTCTTCCATTAGCACCAAAGGGACGACGGTGAGTAAGGTGGGACTAAAATGGTCGTGCTATCGCGTACCGTTTTGGCTGTAGTTCAGGAACAAACAAACGAGAGTTTTAGTATATAGATAGATGGGCCAAATGTGGGCAAATGGAACATTTGCCAGTTTGGTCAGCATGGACAAGTTGAGCTGAAGGTTTTTTTTCCATGCTGCACAGCCCCATGACTGTGAATCTATTTTCATGGAGTTAAGTTGGCGACATGTTTTCAAGACAAGATGGGGTGAAACTGTGAGAGAATGCGAACGTGCATTCCCAGCTACCCGTCGCCATTGACCTTCCAGCTAGTAGAGGTAGGGTGACGGTGGTGGGGTGTGTT
The DNA here is from genome assembly GCF_053455715.1 of Rhinoraja longicauda. Classification (NCBI taxonomy): domain Eukaryota; kingdom Metazoa; phylum Chordata; class Chondrichthyes; order Rajiformes; family Arhynchobatidae; genus Rhinoraja; species Rhinoraja longicauda. Next base: position 16,085,737 of record NC_135983.1, read on the forward strand.
TAATCTCTCTTCCTTCCTCTATGCTTTCTTTTGTTCCAGTTCCCCCTGAAATTCAGAATAACTACCAGATACAGAACGTCACTGCGTTAATCAATCAACCGTTGACTCTGGATTGTGATGCCACTGGTACCCCGCCTCCCGCCATCAGTTGGTACAAGAACGGGCAGCCGGTGGGTGCAGCTTTCCTACATGGAGCTCTTATTGTGAAGTCCGAATAGGGGGACTGAAAATCTGCGCGCGTGCACACACCACAACTCTGACACGGTGTATTCCTCATTCAAGACAGTCATTAATGTGGACATCACTCTGGGTGTTCAATGTGAAGATTGCTTAGGACGTTAGATATGGGCAGATCTTCCATCAACTACTTTGTGAATAACATGCCAATAGTCCAGTTGGTTGAGGGAGACTCCAAAAACGTTAGTGGTGACAAAGGGCTACAAGTGGAATCAAGCCCGACAGCCCAACTGGTCCATGCTGATCAAGATGCCCACCTACGCTTGTCCCATTTAGATTTTTTTAGATTTAGAGATACAGTGCAGAAACAGGCCCTTTGGTCCACCGGGTCCGCGCCGCCCAGCGATCCCCGCACATTAACACTATCCTACACACACTAGGGACAATTTTTAAAAACATTTTACCCAGTCAATTAACCTACAAACCTGTACGTCTTTGGAGTGTGGGAGGAAACCGAAGATCTCGGAGAAAACCCACGCAGGTCACGGGGAGAACGTACAAACTCCGTACAGACGGCGCCCGTAGTCAGGATCGAACCTGAGTCTCCGGCGCTGCATTCGCTGTAAGGCAGCAACTCTACCGCTGCGCCACCGTGCCGCCCTTTACCCATGTTTGGCCCATATCCCTCTAAACCATTCCTCTCCCTGTGTCCGAGGTGTGTCTTGTAAATGTTATCATTGTACCTGCCTCAAATATCTCTTCTGGCAGCTTGTAGCATTTACCGACCGTCCTCTGGCTGAAAGATTTGCCTCTCAGGTTCCTATTAACTCTTTCCCGTCTCACCTTAAACCCACGCCCTCTGGTTCTTGGTTCCCCTGTCCTGGGAAAAGGACTCCGTGCATTCCCCCTAGCTGCTCTCCGCATGATTTTCCACGACTACTTATTTGTCCCCTACAGGTCGCCGGGATGAGCAGATTGCGGCTTCTGAATGGAGGCCGTCTGCTGCGGTTTCCCAAAGTGCGCAAGGATGACTCGGGAATGTTTGTCTGCAAAGCCCTTAACGTTGCTGGCACCACCGATAAGCATGTCAACCTACTGGTGCAGGGTGAGTGTTGGCTGGAGCATCACCATCTCAGTCCCTCTTTTCCTTCTCCTCGGTAACATGAGTCGATGTAATGATTTGTCATGCGCATCACTTTCTGGGAGTCTTCAGTGCCAGGGAGCTTGCTGCTCGTCCACAGCTTCTCATGCATACTGATCACTGATCAATACAGCACAAAAAATGGCCCTTCAGCCCAAAATGTCCGTGCTGAATGTAATGCCAAGTCGAACTAATCTCCTCAGCCTGCATATGATTCCTGTTCCTACATTACCTGCATGCCCATGTGCCTATCTAAGTCCTTGAAACGCCACAATTGTATCTGCCTCCACCACCACTCTTGGCAATATGTTCTATGCACCCACAAGAATTGCCCCACATGTCTCCTTTAAACTTTGCCCCTCTCACCTTAAAACTATGCTCTCCAGTCTTTGACATTTCCAATCTACGGTCAAGGTGTTCCTCGTTTCAACTACCAACAGTCAACCCTTTCCATGCCTCCCAACTTTTTATATACTTCTATCAGCGCTCCCCTTAACCTCTGACGTTCCAGAGAAAACAATTCAGTTCAGGCCTCCCTCCTGTAATGATTAGACTTCTACAAAAACCTACTGTTGGCATCTCCTTCATTCCTGCTCTTTCCCACCATGCGGCCATCCATGGACATTCCCAATTTACCGGCGTGTGGGAAGGAACCGCAGGTGCTGCTGGTTGACACTTGAAACAGGCACAACCTGCTGGAGTAACTCAGCAGATCAGGCAGCATCTCTGGAGAAAAGAAGTAGGTGACGTTTTGGGTTGAGAACCTTCACCAGACCATTGACAGGTGACGGTTTTATCCTCCTGCTCTTTGTTTAGTACCTCCCATGATCTTCAGATCTGGAATCACTCAGGAAGTGGCTGTTTTGGTGAACTCGGAGTTGGAGCTGAAGTGCCGTACCACCGGAATCCCATTCCCGATCATTCGATGGAGTAAGGATGGCGTGTGAGTATTCCGAGTTTAATCTACCATTCCTCATTGTTGTCTCATTTTTCTCCCAATGATCTACACCGAGGCATGGATCGATAGATCCCAAGAACCTTCAGAAATGCAAACGCACGGTGTGAGCTTGAGAAAGGAGCACCACGCACTTGAATAAAATTGAAGAGAATAACTAGTTGATAATGCATTCTGGAAACATAATGTGTCAGAGAAATAACAATTCCTTTGCATTATATAAAGACTGTTGCTGTGTCTATGTAGCACAGTCAATTTCTGGAAGAGAACGCATCCTAGATTATAGGAATGGTAGCATATAGTTTTTAGAGTCACAGGATCATACTGCATGGAAACAGGCCCTTCGGTGCAACTTGCCCATGCTGACCAAGATGCTCCATCTGCACTCGTTCCCAACTGCCCGCGTTTGGCCCATATCCCTCTAAATATTCCCTATCCATGTACCTGTCAAATGACTCGAAACGTCACCCATTCCTTCTCTCCAGAGATGCTGCCTGTCCCGCTGAGTTACTCCAGCTTTTTGTGTCTACCTTCAGTTTAAACCAGCATCTGCAGTTCCTTCTTACACAACTGTCTTTTAAATGTCATTATAGTAGTTGCCTCAACTACCTCCTCCCACAGCTCGTTCTGTATACCCACCACCATCTGTGTGAAGATGTTGCCCTCAGGTTCCTACTAAATCTTTCCCGCCTCACCTTAAACCTATGCCCTGTTTCTTGATTCCCCTACTCTGTCGATTCCTCACATGATCTTATACATCTCTTTCAGATCACTCCTCATCCAATGTATTATTAAGAAAAGCATAAACATTTTTAATATTTGATTTACCTTAACTGCAGGGAGAGAATGTCTCTGAGTCCTGTTTAACGACGTGCATTTGTTATATTTTTGGTCATTAGGGGCCTGTCTCTGGGCAGTAATCACGTGGAGTTTGCAGAAGAGGGGCAGGTACTGCGGATTCAGTCAGCGTACCTCCTGGATCACGGTCTCTATCAGTGTACTGCCCATAACCCAGCTGGGCATCAGAGCAAACACTTTGAAGTTGATGTCCATGGTATGAATTGACAGTTCTGCTGTGATTGCCACTACCTCCCAGGATGCTTCCCTTCTCCTGGGCTGTTTGTGTTCAGAATAATATAACTGGCCACGAACCACTCAACACTAAAGTAGTCAAGCACCAACTATAATTTTTAACAAATTATTGAGTCATCAGGCAGGAGGCAGCCTTGCGTGGGCTGAGATTGGACCATGACCTGATCACTGGCTAATATCCGAGCCTGCTGGCTGTCGTTGAGTGGGAGTTTTCAACCAGACTGATGGATGGAAGATTAGCTTTCAAACATTGTTCTTTGGTCTTACTTCTGGGATCGCGCCAACTCCGTGCTTGGAATTTTTCCCCTTTCCCGCTTGGCCTGACAGCTGTGCGCACTGAGAGCTCAGGAGTGCGTCTATTCCAAACCCTCCAGGGCACCCTGAGACTGTTCTTTCTGAGATAACACAGGCCAGCTTCTCAGGCCTTTCACCAGAGACAGAGGGAGAGAGAGAGAGGAGCAGCCACTGCAAGTTGTTTGCTTGGTAATTTGGGAAAGTGTAGGTAGAATTTCCCATTCGAAGGGCAGATGGGAGAGGAACAACAGTGGGGAGGAGCGTTTCTAACTGGGGTGGTCAGTCCCATCGCTAAACCTATGTGGGGGATAGAGAGAAGCATCTCAACCACTCATCTCTTCCATCGTAAAAGTGAAGGTGGAACTTTGCCCAGGTAGAGTCATTGATCGGTACAGCACCAAAACAGGCACATCGGCCCACCTTGATCATGTTGTCATTCTGGGCCAGTCCTATTTGCTTGCATTTGGCCCATATCCCACTAACCTCTTTCCCCCACAGCCCCCACTCCATATGTCTGCCCAAATATCTTTTAAAAGTCGTATTTGCAACCGTGTCAGTAGTCTCCTCTGGCAGCGCATTTCAGATACGCACGACCCTCTATGTGTTCAGTCTGAAGAAGGGTCTCGACCCAAAACATCACCTATTCCTTCTCTCCCGAGATGCTGCCTGACCCGCTGAGTTACTCCAGCATTTTGTGTCTACCCTCTAAGTGAGAATGTTGTCTTTGAGGTCCCTCTTAAACCTCTCCCCTCTCACCCTATGTCTCTGCCCTCTAGCCTTGAAATCCTCTACCCTAGGGGAAACACTGTGAGTGCTCACTCTCTCCATGCCCCTCATGATCTTGTGCACCTCAATAAAGTCACCCCTCAGCCTGTGCACGTACGTTTATACCAGGCCAGCGTTAACGCAGATCCAAAGTGTGAACGGTCTACATGTTTGACCTCCAGCGCTTGGCCTGACTGTGAGGAAGTGATGCGATACTCCCAGAGTGGAGGGCTGTAGTTGCTCAGAGTCTCGGGGTCTGTCACTGCAACCAACCCCTGGCACCCTGCCGAGCAGCTGCAGTGCAGATGAGCAGCGCTGAGCCAGAACGTCACCTTCCACCGGTCGGACTGAAGGACAATGTCTGGGGTCACTTCTGATGAACAGTTGGTGATCTGGAGCATTAACTGTTTCACTCTCTGAAGCCTGCGTTGCATGCTCTTTTTCTGCAGAGTACCAATTTATTTTTTCCCCCCCGTTGATCGAAGTGATTGAAAGAAACAGCATGGAAATCGGCCATTCAGCCCACCGAGTCGAAGCCGACTATTGATCAGTGGTTCACTAACGGCTAGTTCCCGTTACCTCGCCTTCGCATCCCCTCATCTGCACACCGGGGGGCAATTTACCCAGGCCACAAACCCGCATGTCTTTGGGGTGTGGGAGGAAACCGGAGCACTCAGTCATAATCTACGCAGTTACGGGGAGAACGTGCAAACTCCACACAGACAGCACCCGAGGACAGGATTGAACCCGGGGTTCTCTGGCGCTGTGATCCGGCACCTCTACCAGCTGAACCACCGTGCCACCCTACTAATTGTCTTAACTAATTTGCCTTAACTAATTGCTTCAGATTGAGGAGCACCAAACAATCCCTTCAGGCAAAGATAATTTGCATTCCACAAACTCTCAGTTACACACCGTCCTGCACTTTGGCCAACGTTGTGTCAGAACAATCAGATTCCTTTTCAGACAGATACTTTGATTCTTTTACAGATTCTGTTTATCCTCTACATCTGAAGTTATACATTACATCATGCAAAATTGATCTTGCTTTGTCCTTTCAAGAAGACAGACTCACTGGCGTTCACGGATGCCTGTGCAATGAGCTGTGAGATTCTGCTTCAATTCTTGATAGAATCCAGAAGGCAGGGTCTCCAAGCCATGCACGAGGATCTGTAGATGCTGGAATCGTGACCGTTTGGCCAAACACTTGCACTTGGTCCACCTAGGCCCGCTGGATCTCCCAGCTGCTAACTATTTTAACTCGCCTTCCCATTGCCATACCTATCTTTCTGTCCCGGGCCACTTCCACTGCCGGAGTTTCCACATGCAAACTGGAGGAACAGCACCTCACATTCCACTTTGGTAGCTAACAACCCAATGGTATGAATATTGAATCCTTTAATTTCAAGTAAACACTCCCAGCCCTATCTCGTTTCCCACCCTGTTGTGCACGTATTTCTCCCATCATCTCCCATCACCCCAGTCACCCTGTCCCTCTCTCCCATCCCTGTGTCCCACATTTCACTTTTATCCCCCATCTTTCCCCTCCCCCACTGTCACCCTTCCACCCATATCCCTCCCTCCGGCTTGACATCAGGTTGGTTCTGGACCCCAAGAAAGAGAGTTTGTAGAGTGCCTCCGAGATGGATTCTTAGAGCAGCTTGTAATGGAGCCTACCAGGGAAAAGGCAATTCTGGATTTAATGTTGTCCAATGAACCAGATTTGATAAGAGAACTCGAGGAAAAGGAACGGCTTGGAAGTAGTGATCATAATATGATTAGTTTTAATCTGCAATTTGAGAGGAAGAAGGTTAAATCGGAAGTGTCAGTGTTGCAGTTGAACAAAGGGGACTATGAAGGCATGAGAGAGGAGCTGGCCAAGGTAGACTGGAAAGGGATCCTAGCAGGATTGACGGTGGAACAGCAATGGCAGGAATTTCTGAGCATAATCCGGAAGACGCAGGATCATTTCATTCCAAAAAGGAAGAAAGATTCTAAGGGGAGTAGGAGGCAACCGTGGCTGACAAGGGAAGTTAGGGATGGAATAAAACGAAAAGAAAAGATGTCTAACATAGCAAAGAATAGCAGGAAGCCAGAGGATTGGGAAACTTTCATAGGACAACAGTAGGTAATAAAACGGGCAATACGGGCTAAAAAGATGAAGTACGAGGGGAAGCTGGCCAAGAATATAAAGAAGGACAGTAAAAGCTTCTTTAGATATGTTAAGAGAAAAAGAGTAGCAAAGTCAAATGTGGGTCCCTTGAAGGCAGACACGGGTGAAATTATTATGGGTAACAAGGAAATGACAGAAGAGTTGAACAGGTACTTCGGATCTGTCTTCACTAAGGAAGACACAAACAATCTCCCAGATGTACTGGAGGACAGAGGATCGAGGGGGTAGAGGAACTGAAAGAAATTTTCATTAGGCGAGAAATAGTATTGGGTAGACTGATGGGACTAAATCCCCAGGGCCTGATGGTCTGCATCACAGGGTCCTCAGAGAGGTGGCTCTAGAAATAGTGGACGCATTGGTGATCATTTTCCAATGTTCAATAGATTCACGATCAGTTCCTGTGAATTGGAGGATAGCTAATGTTATCCCACTTTTCAAGAAAGGAGCGAGAGAGAAAACGGGGAATTACAGACCAGTTAGCCTGACTTTGGTGGTGGGAAAGATGCTGGAGTCAATTATTAAAGAGGTAATAACGGTGCATTTGGATAGCAGTAAAAGGATAAGTCCAAGTCAGCATGGATTTATGAAAGGGAAATCATGCTTGACTAATCTTCTGGAATTTTTTGAGGACGTGACAAGTAAAATGGATGAAGGGGAGCCAGTGGATGTAGTGTATCTAGACTTCCAGAAAGCCTTTGATAAGGTCCAGCACGGGAGATTGGTGACCAAAATTAGAGCACATGGTATTGGGGGTAGGGTGTTGACATGGACAGAAAATTGGTTGGCAGACAGGAAGCAAAGAGTGGGGATAAATGGGTCCCTTTCAGAATGGCAGGCAGTGTCTAGTGGGGTACCGCAAGGTTCGGTGCTGGGACCGCAGCTATTTACAATATACATTAATGACTTGGATGAAGGGATTAAAAGTAACATTAGCAAATTTGCAGATGACACAAAGCTGGGTGGCAGTGCGAACTGTGAGGAAGATGCTATGAGGTTGCAGGATGACTTGGACAGGTTGTGTGAGTGGGCGGATGCATGGCAGATGCAGTTTAATGAAGATAAGTTTGAGGTTATCCACTTTAGTGGTAAGAATAGGAAGGCAGATTATTATCTAAATGGTGTCAAGTTAGGAAAAGTGGACGTACAACAAGATCTGGGTGTCCTAGTGCATCAGTCACTGAAAGGAAGCATGCAGGTACAGCAGGCAGTGAAGAAAGCCAATGGAATGTTGGCCTTCATAACAGGAGGAGTTGAGTATAGGAGCAAAGAGGTCCTTCTGCATTTGTACAGGGCCCTGGTGAGACCGCACCTGGAGTACTGTGTGCAGTTTTGGTCTCCATATTTGTGGAAGGATATTCTTGCTATTGAGGGCGGGCAGCGTAGGTTTACTAGATTAATTCCCGGAATGGCGGGAGTGTCATATGTTGAAAGACTGGATTGACTAGGCTCGTATACACTGGAATTTAGAAGGATGAGAGGGGGTCTTATTGAAACATATGATTATTAAGGGGTTGGACATGTTAGAGGCAGGAAACAAGTTCCTAATGTTGGGGGAGTCCAGAACCAGGGGCCACAGTTTATGAATAAGGAGTAGGCCATTTAGAATGGAGACGAGGAAAATCTTTTTCAGTCAGAGAGTTGTAAATCTGTGGAATTCTCTGCCTCAGAAGTCGGTGGAGGCCAATTCTCTGAGTGCTTTCAAGAGAGAGCTAGATAGAGCTCTTAAGGATAGCGGAGTCAGGGGGTATGGGGAGAAGGCAGGAACGGGGTACTGATTGGGAATGATCAGCCATGATCACATTGAATGGCGGTGCTGGCTCGAAGGGCCGAATGGCCTCCTCCTGCACCTATTGTCCTATTGTCTATTGCTTTCAACTCGAGCTTTTGTCACTTACTCCACCTATCTGCCAATCACCCCCTCCCTCTCTCCTGTACCCACCCATCACTCGCTGGTCTTTGTCCCGCCCCACTCTTCACTTTTCCAGCTTACTTCTCCCTGCTCCATCAATGAGAAGGATCCCAACCCTGCAACAATGTCTGTCCATGCCCTTCCGCAGATACTGCCTGACTCGCTGAGTTCCTCCAGTACTTTGCTGTTTGCTCTACAATGGATACTCGTTATAAATTACAAAGCAGTGCATTTTGGATTCAATGGCATGTTTTAGGTTTATTATTATCGTGTGTACCAATGTGCAGTGAACAGCTTTCATTTGCACATTATCCAGTCAAAGCAGATCATACTACATATGAATACACACAAACCAAACAGGCAGAGTGCGGTATTATACCCAAATGTTTTCCTGAACACCAATACCGTCTGTTGCCAGATTGTGGCCTTTCTGCAGACAGCAGTGTCCTGAGATGCAATATAAACGGGATTTATTCTTTTCTCTTAGTTCCTCCCATGATCCGAGGGGCAAACGATACCAGGGAGGTGAATGTGCTGCTGCACAATCACGCCAGCCTGGAGTGTGATTCCCACGGTGTTCCCGAGCCTGGGATAACGTGGCTGAAGGATAACCGGCCCATTGTGTCCAGCTCCAAGATGACGTACATGGAGGGAGGTCGGCTACTGCAGCTTCACGGCGCCCAGGCGTCTGATGCAGGATGGTACACCTGCCGAGCCAGAAACATCGCCGGCACTGTCAAGAAGTCATACAAAGTGCAGGTTTACGGTAAGCTCTTAGGTTTGTTTAGTGATACAGCACGGAAATTGGCCCTTCGGCCCATCGGGTCCGCACCGACCAGCGATCACCCCGACACACCGGGCGGGGACAACTTCACCATTTTTACCAAAGCTTCACTGGGATTTGGTAGGAAACCGGAGCACCCGGGGGAAACCCACGTGGTCAGAGGGAGAGAACGTACAAACTCCACACAGAGAGCACCCATAATCAGGATTGAACCTGTGTGTGCTATAAGGTAGCAGCTCTACCGCTGTGCCACCGTGCCCCCACCGTGTTTGCTTAAGAACATAGAGCACGGAACATAAGTTCATATGTTACAGGAGCAGAATAGGTGATGCTTTAGGTCAGGATTTCTGTGTAGAAGGATCCCGACTCGAAACGTCACCTGTCCGTTTCCCCCACAGATGCTGCCTGACTCGCCGAGTTCCTTCGGCACTTTGTGTTAAAATCAAGCAGGAGTAACTGGAATGCAATGTAAATACATTCCTTATTAATGACTTTAATAAGGATGACAAACCTCTTCCTTATTAATGTATAGATTCACATTTCAGGCATCGATTCACTTTCCAAGTCTCGGGTCATGGAGTCAAACAGTGTGGAAACAGGCCCTTTGGCCCAAGTTGCCCACACCGGCCAACATGTCCCAGCTAAAGTAGACCCACCTGCCTGTGCTTGGCCCACCAATGACTCTGGTCTACCACAGACATCTTTCCCTGTTTTGCGTTTTCTGTGATGTTGGAGCATCAATGGTGGTCGTGTGCATTAATCCCTTGCCTTCCCTTCTCTGCAGTTCCACCCAGCATTGACGAGAGCTCAGGCCATCCTTCGAAGACCAAAGCAATAGTTGGTCATTCCTTGACCTTAAAGTGTTCGTCGAGCGGTTACCCACCACCGGAGCTGTCGTGGCTCAAGGATGGCACGCCACTGATGGGCAGTGAGAGGGTACAGATCTTGGCCAAGGGAAAGACTCTGAAGATTAAGAATGCTGGAGTGGGTGACGCTGGCACATACGTATGCATCGCTCACAGTGTGGCAGGAGAAGGCCAGCTTCACTACACTGTCGACATCTTGGGTAGGACGTTTATGAAAACATACTGTTCGGAGACCAGACATGCAGCTGCTTAGCAGTCTAGCTATTCTACAAGTTCAAACCTGGAGATTTATTAGAAGTCTCTCATTGCTTTGGCCCTGGAGGTAGATATGTATCAGTGTCAGGGACTGTGAGTCCACACCGCAGAACATACTGGGCTGCATAATGCCGGTGATTCCATGGGGAACCACCGGCTAGTAGCAGTCTGTGTGCGTGAAAGTACACCAGCCTCCTGTGCCTGCACAGGGCACAGTGGAACGGTCATATTCATAAATTATAGGAGCAGAAATAGGCCACTCAGCCCATCAAGTCTACTCCACCATTCAATCATGGCTGATCTTTCTTTCCCTCTCTACCCCATTCTTCTGCCTTCTCCCCAAAACCCCTGATACTCCGAAAACGAATCAAGAATCCATCAATCTCCACCTTAAAAATATCCAATATAAAAAAAAGGAAGGACTTGTTCGGATGGAAATGTTTAATCTCCATCTTTTCTCAAGGAGACGTTGACCAAGGGAGAAAGTTAAATGCAATGCTATTTTTGTAGATGAAAAGTTGCCGATACGCATCTATCTATATATTACTAAAACATTCATCTTGTATGTATAGTTGTTTGTTTCTTTGTTTGTTCCCGAAATACAGCAAAAACGGTACACGATAGCGCAACAATTTTAGGCCCACCTTACTTACCATTCGCCTGCGATGTGCATTGATCAAGTTTTGTTACATATAAAAGTACTTAAATGAATAAACTTTAATAAATGCACACCCCCCCCCTCCCCGCCGGGAGGACCGGCACCCGTCCGTGCCCCGCGCCTGACCTTCCTCCCATGGTGCAGCGCGGTGGCAGAGGGTCAAAGAAGATGGCCTCCGGCAGGACGAACATGCAGCAGCGCCTTGCGGCCGCTCTCCTGCTCCTGGCCGCCGCGATGGCCGCCCGGGGCCGGGTGAGTGACTCCCTCTCCCCTTTCCTCTTCCCCCTCGCCCGCCCCCAGCCCCAGGGGAGACTCCCCGACTGGCAACGGGTCCACGGGTCGTCGGTTGGGGGACGGTTGCCGGGCCCGCAGGAGAGGCTTGGACCCAACTGTGGACAACACGGGTCGTCTAGTACCAATTAAAAATCAAGCGAAAAAAATATCAACAATTTTTTTTCCCTTCAGTTTACACCCCTCTGCTGCCTAGTAATCTTTGTTGTAATAAAATTGATAATTTAAAATCAAATTTGTTGAAAACCTCGTTTTTAACCTTTGCGGGATGCCAGTACACTGTAAAGGTGCGTACCGTCACAAAAAAAGCACTGCTTAAGTGTAAACAAAAATGGTTCTATGTTAATAGACACAAAAACCTGGAGTAACTCAGTTGGACAGGCAGCATCTCTGGAGAGAAGGAATGGGTGACGTTTCGGGTTGAGACCCTTCTTCAGACTGAAGATGGGCCTCGACCCGAAACGTCACCCATTCCTTCTCTCCAGAGGTGCTGCCCGTCCCGCTGAGTTACTCCAGCTTTTCGTGTTAATCTTCGGTTTAAACCACCATCTGCACTTCCTTCCTACACATTGGTTCTGTGTTGGATGCCACGTGAAATGTGCTGTCGATTGTCTCCACAGTCCCTCCTCAGCTGCTGAGTGGAGATTCTTCCCATGTGACCGTGACCATTGATAATCCACTGGAGCTGACGTGTCTCGCTTCTGGTCACCCAGCACCGAGAATAACGTAAGTCCCCCCTCCTTTCTCTCTTTTCCTCCCTTCCAGCCCATGAATTCCACATTGCTATTAGCCTCTGGGTGATTTTTCTTTTGTTAATCTTGCCTGTAATATTTCCACCAATTGCCATGTCCCTCTTGCTGCACGGTATTAGGTCACATAGTCCTAGAGATCATAGGTCACAGATCATAGGTCATACAACATGGAAATAGGCCGTTCAGCCCAACTCGTCCATGCTGGCCATGATGTTCCATTTGCCCACGTTTGTCCCATATCCCTCTAAGCTTTTTCTATCCATGTATCTGTCCAAATATCTTTTAAATGTTATTATAGTACCTGCTTGAGCTATGACCTCTGTCAGCTCATTCCATGAGTCAAGAAGCATCTTTGGAGAGAGAAATAGAGTTAATGTTTCAGCTAAATGCCTTTTCGTTCGAACAGTATTTACCTCCACAGATGCTACATGACCCGCTGAATTCCTCCATCTCTTTGTGTTTTGCTCCAGATTCTAGTGCCTGCATTTTTTGGGTCTCTTGTGTAATGAAGTGTGATCTTCTCCTTGCTCTCTGTCAGGTGGCTGTGGGAAGATGCTCCACTCACTGGGCACGATGGGCCTTTGGTGCTGGCTGACCAGAGCAGGCTCTTTATTAGCCGTGTAAAGTTGACGGATGTTGGTCAGTACGTCTGCCTAGCCAGAAATGAGGCAGGTGAAGTGAGAAGAGAATTTGACGTCACAGTCCATGGTAAAGTCCTTATAAAAACTCTAACAATTTATAATTGTGATTTATTCATAATTCCCAACCTTGGGCTTGCAATCAGAAATGCTTGTTTAAATTACCTGTGTAATATACCAGGACTTTCTGGGATACATGAGGCAATCTGGAATTACTTTGAAGACTCGCTCAGTGAGTCCCTTGGCCTTAAGTGAAATATCTTTTTTTCATAACTGTGAGTTTTGCTCCCTCCACTTTATAGATAGAACTGAGATTTAGAGACTTGAAAGGAAACACAACTTTTAAATCCGTCAAGGACAATTTTTCTCAAGCACACACTGTGAGCAGTTTGGATTATTCCAACCACTTTGGTGCCAGAAAATGTTGAGTTTCGTGTTCTCCAAAGTCGGAGCTAAAGTAACACGCTATTATAAGTTTCACTGTCAGTCTTGTAAGCTGTGCCTTGTTTTGTAATGGGGTGCTGTGTACCGGCACTTCCAGAATGATGTATCTGTTTATTTATCATGCTTAGCTGATAGAGGCACAGAGAGAGTCATACAGCGTGGAAACAGGCTCTTTGGCCTAACTTGCCCACACCAACCAACATGTTCCCATCCACACTAGTCTCACTTGCCTGCGTTTGGCCCATATCCCTCAAAACCTGTCCTATTCATGTACCTGCCTAATTCTTTTTTAAACGTTACAACAGTCCCTGCCTCAACTACCTCCTCTGGCAGCTCGTTCCATACACCCATCACCCTTTGTGTGAAAAAGTTACCCCACAGATTCCTATCAATTTTTTCCCCCTTCACCTTAAAATGGATAACATGTGAATGAATTGGAACATTTTTTTCCTTAGACTTTGAGTTGGGTTATTATATGACATGTTAAGATGTCCCCAACATTGGGTATTTTGTTGGGAAAAAATTGTTGATAAATGTAGTTTCATTTTTAATCGATGTGAATATCGGTACCTTTTTGTCCACAAAACAAAGTGCTGCTTGTAAGCAAGTCCTTATTGCTCACAAGTTAAAAGGTATTTTCATTACGAAGAGACGGGGCCAAAGGGGTTTAATAGGCTGTAAATTGCTTTGGGACTTCCAGAGGTTGTGCGAGATATGATCTGAATTCAAGTTTGTCTTTCATTTCCTTTTAAATCTTTTCTGGCAGCCTCCAAAGGTTTAACAGAAATTCTCATTGCAATACGTGCATGATTCTGCAATTTAGCTCCTAGGGGACTCAGTGGTTTCCAGCTCTGTGTGTCAGGCATAAATCCATTCATTTTCATTTTGGAGGACAGAACCAGCAACCGAGTAAGAGTTTGGATACGTGGGATATGCAGGGAACAGGGGGATGTGGATTAGGGCAGATTTGTTTAGCCTGGCATCACGGTTGACACACACATTGTGGGACACCGGGCCTGTCCCTGTGCTGTGCTGTTCCATGTTGTTCCACGTAATAAAACACAATGTGCTGGGGGAACTCAGCAGATCAGGCAGCATCAGTGGAGGGAATGGGCAGACTATATTTCAAGTATCCTCCAGACTGATGGAGCAGGGGAGGAGAAAGCTGGAAAAGAGAGGTGGGGAGGCTCAAAACAACTGAGACTATTTTCAATGGTGGCAACTTAAATAGTTTGGAAATGAAAACTACATAGAAAAATCATCACTCTTTTGTCTCTGGATTTGATTTGTGTCAATGTTATCAGGAAGTGAAGCTGAGAGCAAGATAGGATTGACCATGATCTCAATGAGGAGCAGAAAGACAGAGGAAAGGTCTCGACCCGAAACGTCACCCATTCCTTCTCTCCCGAGATGCTGCCTGTCCCACAGAGTTACTCCAGCTTTTTGTGTCTATCCTCAGTTTAAACCAGCATCTGCAGTTCCTTCCTACACATGTACAGAAATATAATCTTTTATCACTTGCCATTTTATGCGTGTCGTTAACTTCCTACACATTATTTCCTTATTCCTGCTTGAATTGCTCTAACGAGGGGCTATAATTGTTGCTTGTGTTTGGTGTCTAGTCCCTCCGGTGGTGAAGATTGTGGGACCTGAGAGTTGGACTGTGGTCTCGGGTCAGTCTATTACATTGGAGTGCTCTGTTACTGGAATCCCAACGCCTTTGATCACCTGGCTGAAGGGCAGACAAATTCTCTCCAGGACAAGCGGGATCCTTCAGGTGAGTAATGAAATTCTATCCACACAGGATTGAACTGTTCCAGAATGACCATTGGCTGATGGGTTGCAGGAAGTGTAATTGATTATGTATTGATTAGTACAGGTGTCAGAGGTTTTGGGGAGAATGCAGGAGAATGGGGTTAAGAGGGGGAAGATAGATCAGCCATGATTGAATGGCAGAGTAGACTTGATGGGCCGAAAACAGCCTAATTCTACCCCTATTCTTTTTGACATGACCTTAAGAGGGGATCTGCACTGCAGCAAAGATTCAGGTCCAATCCTGACCTCTGGTACTGTCTGTGTAGTCATTCCACCTTTCCCTTTCAACATGTGGGATTCCTCCAGCGCTCTGGTTTTCCGAAGATGTGTGGTTTGGCAGGTTAATTGGTGGCCGTAAGTTACTCCTGGTCTGTTGGTGAATGGTGGAATTTTGGAGGGGGGGGGGGGAGGGGTGGGAGGGGTGGGGAGTTTATGAGAATCATAAAATGGGATTAATGTAGGTTGATGGTCAGCATGGATCAGTGGGCAGAAGGGCCTGTTCTGTACTACATTTGTCCCAGGCTCCTTGCCTGAGATTGTGCCACCACATCGCCATGTGCTCATTTACACTATAGTGTCTCAGGTGCTGCAGCCAGACTTAACTTGCCTACAATTTTAACTGATTATATATTGAAACTAATAGAGCAGTAAAAACTTTGTTCCTCCATCATCCGACCATTGGGAAAACCCGACCAAAACACAAAGCGCTAGAGTAACCCAGCGGGTCGGGCAGCATCTGTGGAGGGAATGGACAGATGCCATTTTGGACCGGGCCCATTCTTCAGATCCTTCATTGGAAATCCCAGTAGTTGTGGCATCTGGGCCAAGGTGATGCTTGCCTTTGCTCACTTCCACTCACCACAGCCCCACTTCCCACACTTGCTGCTTCCTGTGCTCGCATCCACTCACTGGGTCTCCATTTCCCACACTCCCACACACTCACCATAACCCCAGTTAGTTTAGTTTAGTTTAGAGATACAGCGCGGAAACAGGCCCTTCGGCCCACCGAGCCTGCGCCGACCAGCGATCCCAGCATATCAACACTATCTTACACACACTAGGGACAATTTGTTTTACATTTACCAAGCCAATTTACCTAGATACCTGCACGTCTTTGGAGTGTGGGAGGAAACCGAAGATCTCGGCCGAAACCCACGCAGGTCACGGGGAGAATGTACAAACTTCGTACGGACAGCACCTTGTGTCAGGATGGAACCCGGGTCTCCGGCGCTGCAAGCACTATAAGGCAGCAACTCTACCACTGTGCCACCGTGCCGCTCCTGCGCTCCCATTCAACTCTGTGGACCTCTGTTCCCTATGCTCCCTTCAGACTCACCAAGGTCCCCTTTCCCATGCACTGGGTTCACTGGGAGATTTATTACCATACAATGTAGCATTTTAAAATGGGAAATTAAAACTATCTAAGGAAGGGTCTTGACCCGAAACATCACCCATTCCATCTACCCAGAGATGCTGCCTGTCCCGCTGAGTTACTCCAGCATTTCGTGTCTATCTTCGGTGTAAACCAGCATCTGCAGTTCCTTCCTACACATCAAAACTATGCTAGTGAATTAACATTGAATAACATGCACGGTTTGGAAAGTCTGCTCACACAGCAACACAATGTCCCAAATATGCCAAATTGTCAGAGTGTTACTGGTTTATCATTTTCAATATGTAATCAGTAAAATCAGGCCTTTGTAGACGTACAGGTATGTAGGTTAATTGGCTGGGTAAATGTAAAAAAAAAAAATTGTCCCTAGTGTGTGTGTAGGATAGTGTTAATGTGCGAGGATCGCTGGGCGGCACGGACGGTGGGCCGAAAAGGCTGTATATATATGATATGATATGATATGCTGATAGACAAAAAGGTGCTGGTATGCATGACATGTAAAAATTAAGCTGTGATTACTTAATTTTTTTCCATCAATAGAACACTTTTCTGTTTAGTAATTTATTTGTAATAAAACTGATCATTTAAAATTGAAGAGTATAAAAGTTAAAATTATAAACATTTGAAAATCTAGTTTTTAATGTTTTCTAGGTGCTGGAAATTTGACAAAGGGAAAGAGAGTTTTGCTTAGTTTAGTGTAGCTTAGAGATACAGCACGGAAACAGGCCCTCTGGCCCACCGAGTCCGTGCTGACCAGTGATCCCTGCACGCTAACACTATCCTACACACACTAGGGACGATTTACAATTTTACCAAGCCAACTAACCTACAAACCTGTACATCTTTGGACTGTGGGAGGAAACCGGAGCTCCCAGAGAAAACCCACGCAGGTCATGGGGAGAATGTACAACCTCCAGACAGACAGCACCCGTGATCAGGATCAAACCCGGGTCTCCGGCCCCTGAAACTTTGCTTCAGTAGAGAAAAATAAAGACTTATTCCTGATAGATGAAAATGAAGGAAGATATAAAGCAAAAGAGTGAGTCTGACAAATAGTGGAGAAGGAAGAGACTGACAGATAGTGGGAGAGTTTGACAGAAACTCGAAGCCAAAGTTGGCTTTGGTTAAGTGATTCACCCTCGGACTTTGTTCTTTCTAAACCAGTCTTCTATTTCGGTTCACAGATTGACAGGGTGACTCAAAAAGATGGCGGCATTTATTCTTGTGTAGCCACCAATGAGG